>NW_020897983.1:355004-382962 GCF_003984885.1 Neopelma chrysocephalum | reverse complement strand
TCCCCCATATCTGGAGGCAGCTCTGCAGGGGGGTCTCACCTGAGGGGCAGAGGATCAGAATCCCCCCCTCTCCTGCTGCCCACGCTGTGGGACCAGCCCAGGGCAGGGGGGTTTCTGGGTTCCAGGACACACGGCCAGGGCGTGTGGAGCTTCTCATCCAGCAACACCCCCAAGTCCTTCTGCTCAGGGCTGCTCTCAATCCATTCATCCCCATTTTTTAAACTTGGTAAATCCTGTCCAGTTTGACCCATCCTCCAGGAAGAGAACAGCCCAACAGTTCACCCCTGTCACCAACCTTGGGACTGTGGCTCCAGTCCTTGGCTGTGGGCACAGCTGGTGGTGGCTGTGCCCTGGTACAGCCCTGTCCCACCACGGGCACCACGGGCAGTCCTTGTGCAAGGCTGGCTCAGGTGATTTATTTCCTCAATGATGGTTTTAAGCAGGCAGAGTTTTCTTTTGGTTGCTGTAGAACCGCTCCCCAAAACGCAGTGGGGACCTTCCTGTGGAGCTGCAAATAACACTTGTGTCTAAAGGGAGGGATGGTTGAATTTGTTTGTTGTGTTTTGTTGGTTTTTTCCAAGCCTTCCCCATCCCTGTGCCAGGCACTATTTTGTTATTTATTATTGCATATTATTATTGTTATTATTTATGCACAGGATGGGATTGTTGGGGTGTCTTGCAGGGACAGGAGTTGGACTTGATGATCCTTGTGGGTCCCTTCCAACTTAGGAAATTGTGTGATTCTGTTTCTGGGATGTCATACCAGCACCCCCAGAACAAAAATGGGGCTGCCTTGTAACCTGCCCTGTCCTTTGGGAGCAGTTTCAGTGACATTGCAGCATCTTCCAAAGACCAGGAGTAACTAAAGTAGTTCTTTAACTCTTTTTTTTCCCCCTTTCTGGTTAATTTGGGTGTCCTGTGCAGGGCCAGGAGTTGTGCTTGATGATCCTAATGGGTCCCTTCCAGCTCACCATATTCTGTGATTCTATGATTTTGGTGTTGACTGTGGATTTAATTTCTCTCCATACTCATCCCATATCCAAACCCAATGGGGAATGGATAATTTTTCCATGGTCCTCTTCCATCTTTCCCCAGCCACAAACATTTCCTAAAACCCATCTCTGAGTGTGCAGAAACTGCTGAACTGGAATAGGGCGCAGGAGATGCCAGAGCAGATGCTCAGCAGAGGAATTAATGATCACCCAAGTGGTGGCATCAGCTTTTTTAAGTCAAAAATTATCCCTGAGTGTGTGTTTGGTGGGGAGGGAGGCAGCAGCAGGTGCTTCCCAGGAACAGGGGATGTGCCTGTCTTGGCTTGGAGTTCTTGGTTCATTCATCACCACACAGACAAACAGGCAGAGTCTGCTCCAGAAATCCTGCAGGGGTCTGTGTTAGTGGGGTCTGGTGCAGTCAGTGTGTCCCCTTGGGGTGCCTGGGCTGTGCTGTCGGGGTCCAGAGCACCTGTTTTCAGAATCCCAGAATGTCCTGAGTTGGGATGGACCGATGAGGATCATCCAGTCCAACCCCTGGCCCTGCACAGACACCCCAACAATCCCCCCCTGTCCCTCAGAGCGTTGTCCAAACGCTCCTGGAGCTCTGGCAGCCTTGGGGCCGTGCCCACTGCCCTGGGGAGCCTGGGCAGTGCCCCAGCACCCTCTGGGGGAAGAACCTTTCCCTGAGATCCATCCCAACCCCCCTGGCACAGCTCCAGCCCTTCCCTGGCTCCTGTCCCTGGTCACAGAGGGCAGTGCCACTTGGCCCACTTGCTCTTCCTGGACAGCCTGGCCCTGGACACTTGCAGGGCAGCAGAGCAGCTGCTCCTCATCGTCGCCACCGCTTTGGGTCCAACCTCAAATTTCCAGGCAGTGGAGGGGATAAAACATCCCACTGCAGCCCCATGAGCAGGGCCCTCTGGGGTGGCATTGCCAGGGACCCCGTGCTGCCCTCCAGGTGTTTGAGGTGGGTTTTTTACCCCCCTTCCCTTTTCTTTCTGATTGTTTTGTCGTGCGCCGGGAAAAGGAAGTGACCGAATTGTGTAGTCCACAATCGACGTCCTGTAAACAGCTCCACTCACAGCTGTTTTTTCCTATTTGGGGGCGGACGGGGCTGGTAAATAAACAGGCAGAGCTGGGAGCTGCTTCCAGCACCCCCTTTTTCCTCGCAGGGGCTCTGCCTGCACCCCCGAGCCTCTCCCGGGGGCGGGTTGTTCCGTGCTGAGTGGCGGCGGCGGCTCCGAGGAGCCAACTCTCTCACCAGGAAAAAAACAACTTTGCTGCTTTGCCTGGGACTAAAGCTAATTACTAGTCGACTAATTTTATTGATTTCCAATCCCTTTTAGCAGAGATTTTGCTGTGGGGCTGATCGCCAGGGCGATTAGGACACAAAGCCGCTTAATTTGGAAGTGTTTATCAAGCAGCCTTCTGTCACCTCTGCTTCAAATCAAACCACGGTGGCACCGCTGTCCCTGCCCGGGGGTGGCTCGTGCTGTCCCACCTCTGAGGGTTCCCCAAAATCCTCCTGGGGCTTGGAGAGGGTTTGGAACTGGATGGTCTTTAGGGCCCCTCCGCACACGAAGCATTCCATGATTCTCAGTGTATTCCATAAGAATCGTGTGCTGCTGGCTGGGGGCTTTTACTTCCAGTTGCTGCCACATCCCTGTCCTGCCCCGACCCACGGGCACTGCTGCAGAGCTGGATTTGCTGCCACGGGCACAGAGTGGCCAGCAGACCTTCAGAGATGGGCAATGCCACCTTCGTGGCAGCTGTGGTTGCCTCTGACCCTTCTCCAGCCGTGCGAGGGATTTGGCCTAAATATTTTTATTAGAATTTAAAAAAAAAAAAAAAAAAGCCTGGCCTAGTGGTTTTGATGGGAATCAGATTAGGGAGAGGGCTTGGACACTGGCAGATTGTGGGGGGAGGGAGATGCTCAGCCCAACTCAGTCCCAGCTCGAGCAGCACAGCGACCCCAGAGTGTCCCCCACTGTGGCCTGTGATGGTCCCATCACTGCATCCTCCTCCTGACAGGGAAAACGAGGTGCCTTTGGGTCATTTCGAGTCACAGGGAGAAATTCCTCCCTGGGAGGGTGGTGAGGCCCTGGCACAGGTTACCCAGAGCAGCTGTGGCTGCCCCTGGATCCCTGGAAGTGTCCAAGGCCAGGTTGGACTGGGCTTGGAGCAACCTGGGCTAGTGGAAGGTGTCCCTGCCCATGGCAGGGGGTGGGACTGGATGGGCTTTAAGGTCCCTTTCCACCCAAACCATTCCATGATTTCAGCCTGCTGGGCCACAGCTTTGCAGCAGTGTGTGCTCTCCTCAGGGTATCCCATTGTGCAGGATTTACGAGCAAAGCCTCTGGATCTTGCCATACAAATGGTGTCTGAGAAGCCTCGGGAGCAGAATGTCCTGCTCCACATCCCTGCATGTGCTCCGGATCCGGAGGGAGGGCTGCACCCTCTGGGAGCTTTGCTCACAAAGTGATCACTGGGGGTTGAACTTGTTTTGAAAGACCTTTCACAGAATCTTAGAACATCCTGCATTGGAAGGGACCCCTAAGGATCATCTAGTCCCACTCCTGACCTTGTCCAGCTCAGGACCTTGGCCTGAGCACCAAGGCTGGGCACTGGGGAGTGCTTGGTGCTCAGAGCACAGTGTGACTCCAGAGCCACACTCCCTCCCAGGCCACATCCCAGTGCTGTGCTCAGACTGGGGGCTGCAGAGCTGTCAAACACCTCAGGGCTCACACTGCTGGCAGGACCAGCCCCTGTGCCCAGGGGGATTTGGGAGCTCTGCTTATGGAAACCAGAGCAGCATCTCTTGGTGAGGCATTTTCGGCTCCAGGGGCCCCGTGGATGGCAGCTGGAAGGCAGAGAGCAGGAACTGAGCAGGAGGGGTGTGGGATGTGGGATGGATCACAAAACCCTACACCCTTTTAATGCCTTCTCACAGAATCCTGGAATGGTTTGGGCTGGAAGGAGCCTTAAAGCCCATCCAGTTCCACCCCCTGCCATGGGCAGGGACACCTTCCACTAGCCCAGGTTGCTCCAAGCCCCGTCCAACCTGGCCTTGGACACTTCCAGGGATGGGGTAGCCACAGCTTCTCTGGGCAACCTGTGCCAGGGCCTCCCCACCCTCACAGGGAGGAATTTTTCCCTAACATCTAAACTAAATCTCTCCTCCTTTAGGTTAAACCAGCTCCTCCTTGTCCCATCTCTCTTTGCCCGTGTTTTCTTGTTTTCTTGACTAAAGTGATTCCTCCTGGGTGGGGAACAACTCCCACTGCCCTGTGTCACTGGGCACTGGTTCACAGCCTGGTACTATGGCTCGTTCCTGCACGAAGGACTTTTTTTTCTGGGACTCAACGTGGTTAAATTATTTTTATCCCTGCTGGAGCCTGGGACAGCTCTTGTCTGTCAGCTCTTCTTGGCTGCGGCAGAAAAATCGTAAGGGGAAAAAAAAAAATGACTGTCTGACAGCTACATCTTATTCTATTAGTATGTTTTAATTAGAACATGAGCAAGAAATGTGTTATGAATATTCATGCCCAGGGTTATTAAAATGCACAATTAATCTGTGCGCGGTTTAATAACTGTATTAATGGTGAGAGGAGGTAGCTCCTATTTTTGTCTTTTCTCAATTGGAGAGTGTGCCTTAACGTGGGGAGCTGGGAAATGGGGTTATTTTAAAATCGAGTTGGCTCCTGCCAGCAGCGTGGGCACGTGGGCGTCTCCAAAACTCACACACCCTGCGCTGGGAGAGCACTGGGAGAGCACTGGGAGGGTGACAGAGCCAAGTGCTCCAGCACCGGGATGTGCTGGGATGGAGCTCACTCTGCAAACGTGACTCGGCTCGGTGCCAGGGGAGATTTCAGTCACAGAATCATGGAATCATGGATGGTTTGGGTTGGAAGGGATCTTAAAGCTCATCTCATCCTGCCCCCCTGCCATGGGCAGGGACACCTTCCACTAGCCCAGGTGGCTCCAAGCCCCATCCAACCTGGCCTTGGACACTTCCAGGGATGGGGCAGCCACAGCTTCTCTGGGAAACCTGTGCCAGGGCCTCACCACCCTCACAGCCAACAATTCCTTCCCAATATCCCATCTATCCCTGCCCTCTGGCACTGGGAAGCCATTCCCCTTGTCCTGTTCCTCCATCCCTTGTCCCCAGTCCCTCTCCAGCTCTCCTGGAGCCCCTTTAGGCCCTGCAAGGGGCTCTCAGGTCTCCCTGGATCCTTCTCTTCTCCAGGTGAACCCCCCCAGCTCTCCCAGCCTGGCTCCAGAGCAGAGGGGCTCCAGCCCTTGGAGCATTCCATGGCCCTTTGGACATGGTATCTATTGGTGCCGTGGATTATGATGGTTTTTGCCAGGATGGTGTGTTTTAACAGGAGATCTGTGCCCAAGGCTGAGGCTGTTGGGAGCGAGGGCGATGCCCGTGGGATCTCCGTCTCACCTGGGGCAGCACATGAGTGATGCAGAAAACACATTGCCCGGTGCCCCAAGGTGCTTCTGACCCTTCCCTGGGCACCTGAGTTGCCTCCAGAGCTGCTGGGATGGAGGGGTCTGGGTGGGCTACTGGGGTGCCCTTGGGTGAGCCCCGAGGGTGTCATCACGGGGCTGCCTGAGCTGTGGCCGTCCCACCCCAGCTTCCCTCTCCTTCCCCTTCTCCTTCCTCTTCCTCCATCTTCATCCAGCCTGGCTGCTCAGTGCCAGCTGTGCCCAGGGGAGCAGCAGGCTGGTGGGCATGGCCAGCACGTGCCCTGGGCTGGGGAAGGTGTGACAGAATTTGGGGGTGACCCCGTGTTCGGGGGCTTTGTGGTGTGAGTGGAGCAAACCCCCCTTTGGGAGCTCTTCCAGAGGCACCTGCCTTTGGCCAAACACTGGGAATTCGCAGGGCTGGCAGAGGGCATTTGCTGCCAAATTGTAGATCCTTCCCAATCCAAGGGGAGGGAAGAGCAGGCTGGCAGTGAGTGCAGCACAGATGCCAGACGTCGGGTGCGGGCAGTCTGCTTTTTCCTGGCTTCATCCCAGAAATCCCTGAATTCTTCAAACACCTGCAGGCTGAAGATGGGAGATTTTTGCCAGCACCTTTCACGCCGGTGGCTGCAGCCTGGGGAAGGTGTGAGACCTTATTTTCCAGGAGACATCAGACAAAGAGCTGGCGTGGGGGCCTTTGGAGATGGTGGAGCCTTGGCTGCTTCCACAGCCATGGGATGCTCTTGGCCACAAGGGTGGGATAGTGATAACCTCACTTCACCTTGGCAGCCACTGGAACTACTTGGAGGGTACAAGGGGTCTTTTGGGTGTCCTTAGGGGATTACAGAATCACAGAATCCCAGAATGGTTTGAGTTGGAAGGGACCTCAAGGCTCATCTCATCCCACCCCCTGCCGTGGGCAGGGACACCTTCCACTAGCCCAGGTTGCTCCAAGCCCCGTCCAACCTGGCCTTGGACACTTCCAGGGATGGGGCAGCCACAGCTGCTCTGGGCAACCTGTGCCAGGGCCTCCTCACCCTCACAGGGAGGAATTTCTTCCTAAAAAAGAGGGGTTGGTTTGCTGTGACCCCCTCTGTGGTCACAGAGGGGCCAAGAGGGCAGCCCAGGACCTCGACACGCTCTGGAGAGCAGCTCATCCTCTGCAGCTGCCATAGGAGCACCCGGGGGGTTTGGCCCCTCTCTGGGGTCTCTCTGCCATGCTGGTGACACCACAGGGTGGGAGCAGCTTGTGCCAGGGGTTTCTCCTTGTTTAAGGGATGTGTGAGCCTCCCCCTCAGCTTCCCTCACCTCTGCCACCCGCTGTCTCCTGTCCCTCCTTCCCTGGGGAAGCCTGGCAGGTTTATTTTTATTTTCCAGGGATTTTGGCACAGAATCCCAGAATGGGTAAGGCTGGAAGGGACCCCAGTGGGTCATCTGGTCCCACCTCCCTGCTCGAGCAGGGTCATCCCAGGGCACAGTGGCACAGGATCGTGTCCTGTCCAGACTGTTCTGGAATGTCTGAAGGGAATAGCTGAAGGTTCTTGAATATCTCAGGGGATGATTCAAGTGAGGGAGACTCCACAAGCTGGGCAGAATTCACCCTGGGCTTCCAGGCAGCCCAGGGCTCTCCAGAGACTGTGGTGCTGCAGTCCTTGTCCTTCCAGCACAGAGGGACGGGTGTTCCAAGGATGTCCGAGCCTGCGGATCCCGCTCGTGCCTCCCCTGACCCTTGGGGAGCTTTAAAACCACCCGTGACAGCAAAATGACTCCAAGGAGCATTTTTTTTCCTCCTGCCTCGCTGGGGTTTGCAGGGATTGCAGATGAATTGCTTTGGAAAAACACATTAGCAAAGCAAAAGTTTATTCTAGGAAGTAGGAGGTGGGAGAATTGGCAGTAATTCTCCCCAGTATCCAAGGTATTATTAGAGGCTTATCCCTGCTCTGCACAGTAATCACATTGGAAATTTTTGATTAGAAAACAAAATCTAAATGAGAATTATGAATATTCATTAGGTGTGGAGATTAATATGCATAATTATGCAAATTAGACAGCAATTAAACACCAATTCTCTGGGGAAATGATTAACACAAAGGCACCGAAATAGAAGGATGTAATTTGAAAGAAGTTTCTGGTTAAATGAACAGTGAGGGGAGCGGAGGAGACAAATCCGTGGCATGTTTGCCATAATAATCAGCTTTGCCAAGCTGGAATGGGAGTGAGCCCTGTCCCCCTGCCCCTGCCCCCATGTCCTTGCTCCCACACACTCCCCACCCCGCTGTCCCCACTGCTGCAGGCAGCTCTCTGCTCCCAGCAGAGCATCCTGGGGCACCTGGGAGGGCCATCCCTGCTGGCACTTTGGCTTTTGGAAGGGCCAGCCCAGGGAGAGCCCCCAGGACCCCAGTGTTGTCCCGGGGTGATCCTGGATGCTGCCGGGGGTGCCTCGTGTCGCTCCATGACGAGCGTGGCCACGAACCCCTGTGTGGGGTTGGGGTTCCCGTGTTTCATGGCTCCAGCCAGTGCCATCCACGCTGCTCAGCCTCCCAGGGGCTGGGATTTCTCCTTGCTGGTGTCCGTGCAGCATCTCCAGAGATGATGCCCCCACCCTGCCCAGCCCCCTCTCAAATCCCTGGATTTAACCCCTCGAGCCTTTAAACCCCTGGTCACCCACCAGAGCAGCACAGTCAGAAATGCTGCTGCCCAGTCAGGTTGAGGCTGTTTTCCAGGGAATGCTCATTCTGTGCAGTCGTGGTATCAGCTGGAACTTCAGGAGCTTTGCTTATGCAATGCCCCTGAAGGGGATCCAGGAGAGCTGGAGAGGGACGTTGGACAAGAGCCTAAAGAGATAGGACAAGGGGGAATGGATTCCCACTGCCAGAGGACAGGGTTAGATGGGACATTGGGAAGCAATTCCTCCCTGTGAGGGTGGTGAGGCCCTGGCACAGGTTGCCCAGAGAAGTTGTGGCTGCCCCATCCCTGGAAGTGTCCAAGGCCAGCTTGGACAGGGCTTGGAGCCACCTGGGCTAGTGGAAGGTGTCCCTGCCCATGGCAAGGGGTGGGATGAGATGAGCTTTGAGGTCCCTTCCAACCCACACCATTCCATGACTCTCTGGCTCCCTGGGGTGCCTCGTGGGCCCAAGAGCTGCAGCCTGGGTGGACCTGGCAGGGGATGAAAGGAGCTCATTTCCCCCCACGGGCTGTGCAGGCTCATTGCAAAACCCTCCTGGTTGGTCCTTTGCCATCTGGGTGAGATCCCCTTTTGCCAGGGATGTGCTTGGAGGGCTAAAGCTGAGATAAGCAGGAGTGTGCTCTGATGGGCCCCTGCTGACATCACACCTGGACACCATGACCTTGTAGCTCCATGGACAAAAATCAGGTCCTGCTGGAGCACTGGGATGTTTTTGACTCACAGTCCTCTTCACCTTCAGTCTGTGGGGGGAAGAGGTTGATGGGTGCTCTCTGGAATAAAGGAGTTAAAATACTTGTTTCTCCTCTTCCCACTGTCCCGTGTTTTGAAACATTTCCAGGCTGTGGTGGGATTTGCTTTGAAGTTTGTGGAATAAATCCCAGCAGGAGTGGGAAGGTGAGGAGGGAGAGGGGAGGCTCAGTCACGCCAAGTGGAAGTGGTTTATTAATGAAAATATTGTTTTGTTTGTAGAAGGAAGAGTTAATTTTACGAGAACACCTTTGAGGCTTTGCTGATAAAGCAAAGAGTAACCTTTGTTCTTCCTGTTTTTCGGTAGGCTTGGATGAAAGACCGGGATCAGGTTCCTGGGGAACGGGAGATCAAAACAGCTCCGCGTTTGACCAAGGAAGGGTAAGGACAAAGCACAAACAGCAAACTCCAACCCAAACAAACGGGGGCTTTCCCAGGCCTTCCAGAGCATGGGCTCTAACCCTGGAACTGCTTCTCTTGCCCCATTTTGGACGTGGGTTCTGTGAACCCTGTGGGGGTGACAGCAGGGAGAGGGGCCTCCCATCCCCATCTCCCCAGGCTTTGCTGCCTGGAGAAGGTTTCTCCTCCAAAACCCTCCCCCAGACCCACGCTGGGGTGGTCTCCCATGGCTGCTCAGGCATCTCCCCTCCCTGCACACCCAGTGTTGGTGTGGGAGAGGGGTGTTCCTGGGTAGGGGTGGGACAGGTCCCCAGATGGGGTCACGATTGAGTGGGCTGAGGTTTTTCACCTGGTGACAAAGCTTTCTGGGCACCCACCACTCAAGGGAGACCAAGGGGATCCACCACATCATCCAGCCAAAGTGGCCTTAGTGGGGATGGAGAACATGGGAAGGGTTTTGCAGGGAAGGAATCGAGGCTGCAACAGCTCATGACTTGGACCTGGGGAGGAGAAGAGAGGAAAGACATGAACTTAGTGGAAACAGTGTTATTTTGGCAGGTGCTCATGTTTTAATGGGTTTGTGTGATTCATTTTTGCAATGGCACCTTTCCCTTCCCTTTGGTCGGCAGCGGAGCTGTCGCTGTGCTGTCGGCTCTCATTTATATATTTAGAATTTATATATTTATATAAATACGTTAAAAAAATCATATTTATGTTTATCCAGCCTTTTCCTAGCCCCTTGGCCCCCCTGGCTCGGGCAGGGCCTGCCTGGCTCTCACCTGGTGGGTGCCAAACTGCCTGAGAGCTGCCAGCCTGGGGCAAACCATGGTGCCATATCCCCTCCCAGCACCACATCCTCGTGGCTGCACTGCCCAACTCTCCTTTGGCACGAGGATAAAACCCCTTTTTTTTTACAAGGAGCCTTTGACTTTGCCCCTGCCTGGGGGAGGCTGGGCCCTGCCAGCCCCGTGTTTTGGTAACTCTCAGTGTTGTCCCAGCAGAGCTATGGCGAAGGCCCCCACTACGGCGAGCACCGGGACATGCCCTCCCACAACAGCATCTCCTCGTCACCATTCCTGGGAGCGGGACTCGTGGGTAAGTGCCCTCCAGCTGCCTGGCAGGTCCCCAGGGCAGGGCACACGTGGCACAGGCTGGCCCGTGGTGGTGGCAGCATTTGCCGTTCCCTGTGTCAGACCTGTTCCGGGTGTTCTCCAAGCTGTGGCCCAGGGAGCTGAGATCCAGAGGGTTTCACCAGTGCCTGACCTGTGTGCCAGCTGCCGTGTTTGGTGTGTGTGGTTGTTTTTCTCTGCTTCACAGGAGCACCCAGAGGCAGCAGCAGAGATCAGTGCCTGACGTGCTGGCACAGGGGGGGCTGAGTGTGCTCCTGGGAGCTGGTAATCAGGGGTGGGAGAGCACCAGGAATGAGGGGGAGAGGAGACACACTCATTGTTAAGGATTTAGGACAACGTTAAGGACTTGGGATGACCCTGCTTGAGTGGGGAGGTGACCCCACTGTGGTCCCTTCCAACCACTCCATGACTGTGACTTGGAAGGGGCTCATGGCTGTGTCGCTTCCCATCCTGGCAGCCCCTGCAGAGAGCTGGAGGTGCTCCCCTTGCTGCACTGGGATTTGGAGGGGCCTCTTCCCATGTCCTGAAAGGCTCCAGCAGCCCCATCTGACTCCTCCATCCCCAGCTCCAACTGGGCAGTGTGAGGAGCTCACAGGGACCGGCGAGTGCCGGAGATGATGATCCTGCGTGACCGGATGCGTGTGACCATTTACCCAGTTACCTCTCCCAGCTCGGGGGCGGGAGGAGAGATTAAGAGCAGAAAATATCCATCCTGAAGGGCTTAGGGAGCTCTAATGGCATTAGGTCAGGAATTGGGGTTAGTCCTCCCCACCTTTGCCCACGCAGGGGTGGTTAAACCCTGCGGCGCGTGCAGAGGGAGCAGTGCTGGGACAGGGCTCGCTCGGGGTGTGAAGGAGGGGTGGGAAGAGGGAATGGTGTTTGAAACAGAAAATCCCCCCCACAACAGGACCTTCCTCCTGCAGAGCTGGTGGGAAAGGGGAAGAGCAGAGCAGGGTCGTGCTGGGAAGGGAGCAGCCAATATGTGGCTGCTTCTGTCTCAGGTGGGAGTGAGGGGCTCACTGTCAGCTCTGCTCCCCCCTTTCACCCCTTGTGCTGTTGGGGGGACGAAGTTTAGTTGCCCCTGGGGGCCGGTGTGTTGTGTGGGGGTGGAGGAGCATTTCTGAGCAGCTCCCCCGTCCCTCTGCAAGGGTGGTTGTTCCTTCTCATTTCTGCCCCAGGAGGATGTCAGTGAAGCAGAGGAGAAGTTTCTGAGCAGGACAGGGGAGATGCAGCTCAGCAGGGTTTTGGGGGGGTGTGCGTGGGGGGGCCCATCCCAGCCTATCCCACACCTGGGGCCAAGGCAGCCTTGAGAGTTTCCAGCCCAGAAGGAGCTGCCCGGGGAGGAACACGGAGGTTTCCCCTTTGATGTGTACAGGGAAGACGCCTTTGGCTCCCTCTCAAAGCCGGGGCTCCCGGTCCTTGGCAGGCGCCGCGGCACTCCCGGCGCTCCCGGCGGAGCTGCCGGCCCGACCGGTCCCCGGCACGTGGAGCTGGAGCCTCCACAGCCCCAGAGGGTGATTTCCAGTGGCTGGCCCTGGAGCTGAGGGCAATCAGTGGCCTGTGGGACAGTGGCCACGCTCTGTGCCCGAGGCTCGAGTGCTGTGTCTCTGCAGGGTCCCAGCCCGGGCGGTGGGTGCAGCACCGGGAGCTCCAGAGCCAAAATAGGGAACAGCCAGAGGTGTAAAGGGGTTCCTCACATTTCAAAGTCCCTTTTGTTCCTAAAGTTGGGTGTGGTAAAGTGGAAAGCGTCAATTCCTGGAGCAGGTTCCAAAATGCATAAATAAGTTTTCATTGTAGAAACATGGAATGGTTTGGGTGGGAAGGGGCCTTAAAGCTCACCTCATCCCACCCCTTGCCATGGGCAGGGACACCTTCCCTTAGCCCAGGTTGCTCCAAGCCCTGTCCAACCTGGCCTTGGACACTTGCAGGGGTGGGACAGTCACAGCTTCTCTGGGCAACCTGTGCCAGGGCCTCACCACCCTCACAAGGAATTTTTTCCCAATATCTAATCTAAACCTACAATCTAATCTAAAGCTGCTCATGTGCTGAGCAGGATGGACCCAAGGAAGACCACGGGGGGGATTTTCTCTTCCTCTTTTCCAAGCTGCTTCTGAAAGTTTTTCAAGTGGCCAGATGCTGAGGGATAGGGGAGAGGAACAGGCAGGAAAATAAAATAGTGCTTTTGCATGCAGTAGTGTGAAAGCAGTGGCAGAATGAGAGGGAGAGTTTTGGAGATGTGTCACTTTGGCTGCCAGTCCCTGATTGCCATGAAGGTCCCCCTGGGCTGGGAACCTCACTCCAGTGGGGAACTTGAGTGGAATCAGGAAATTTGAAAATTGGAGGAGGTGGAGGGAGCAGATGAGGATGAACATGTTCTGGTACTTGGTGGATGAAAGGTGTGTGAGACATCTGAGCCGTTCTCCAAAATCAGAATTTGTGTCTCTTTCCCACTTGATCTCTGTCTCTTCAAGAAGGATCAAGAACTGCTGAAAGAAACATTTTGGGTGGAATATGAATGATCTGTGTTGGCAGTGGTGGGCTTGGCCAGCTAGAGATGGAGGCTGAGCTGAAAGGGCCCCCCAAAGACAATGTGGACTTTGGCTTCCCGTGCTGCTGCAGGCTCTGAGCACAGTCTTGGTGGTGCTGGCCTCCTCCTGGGACCCCTGTCCTCTGGATTTTGGGTCCCTGGAGTCAGTGCATGTCCCAGGGCCAGGCTGCAGCCCCCCATCTTCTGACAAAGGGCTCTAGGGACAGCGAGCACCTTCCCAGGGCGCAGGGACACTGCTGGCCAGGCAGCACTTGTTGGGCAAACGGAGCTGAAGGGTGATTTTTTTGGCTCTGTTTTCCACATGGAAAAAGAGGCTCCTCTCTGACCAGGCTTTTGGTGGGCTGAGGAGCTCCTGCCAGCCCGAGCTTTGAAACAGTCCTTTCCAGAGTGGAGATTTCACCTGCCCCTGCAGGCTGGTGGCGTTCTGGGGCCGTGAAGTGCCCGAGGAGGATCCCGGGTGCAGCCTGTGCTCCCCTTCCCTCAGGAGCTGTGTCACCACTCAAACTGATCTGACACGAGCAGAGGGCAAGGAGAGAGGTTTGGGAGCTGCAGGGTGGGGTGGCCCTTTGGATAGAGGAGCCAAAGGGATGAACATGTGTGTTCATCCAGAGTTCTTCCCGGTGTGTCCCTGCACCGGCAGCTGGCTTTGCAAACTCCATGGGCAGAAACTCCATGAAAAAAAGGCAGGGCTGGAGGGATTTGCCTGGCCCAGGAGAGAAGGAACATGGGTGTGAGTTCAGCCAGAGTAGGGCACTGCCAGCACATCCCCGAAATCCCTGTGAGGCTGCAGCCCTGCCCCTTGTTCCTGTCCTGGTGGGTCCCTTTGCCGTCCCCCCACCCCGTGCCCTCCTCCCCTGCTCAGAGTCCCCTCCTGGAGCCGTGAGGAGGGGGCTGCTCAGCCCCTGGGGCAGAGCTGGGGGACCACAAAGCTCTGGTGCACAGGCCAGGCAGATTTAATCCCTGTTGTTCCCTGTCATTCCCTACAAACAGACAGTGATCCCAGCGGTCCTGGCATGGGAACAGCGTTGCTGGCAGCCAGAGGGACGGTCACTGCCTGCTCCTCACTGCAGCCCTGCTCCAACCCAGGCTTGGGGTGGTGTCCCTGTGGACTGCAGGGTGCACACCTCATCCAAAGCCAGTTTGAAAGGAAAAGCACTGAAATGTGTTCAGCTCAGACACAGAGATGTTGGATTTGGCCTCGTGGATGTTCTTTTGTTGAACATCCGGCGTCTGGCACGATGGGATTTGCTTTGGGAGGCAAATCAGCACAGAGCAGGGAGGGGCTGCCCTGGCATGGGACCTGGGGGAGCTGCTCTCAGAGCTGACCTTTCTCTGCCCTCAGGGCTCCCCCAGAGCTGGGGGTGATGCCCCTCCTGCACTCAGGAAGGGGATAATGTGAGGGGAATCTTCAGTCTCTGCCACAGCTTCAGCTCCACGAGGGGAGGGGGAAAACCAGAGCTGTGTGCAGGACTGACTGGGCAGGGAGCTCTGGGCTGTGCTGCACTGGGATGGGATAACCTGAATTTAAAAAAAAAAGAAAAAGAAAGTAAATTAGAAAGTGTCCAAAGGAGGGACACAGAGCTGGGGAAGGGTCTGAGGAGTGTCTGGACTCTCTGCTCTGGGACCAGGGACAGGAGCCAGGGAAGGGCTGGAGCTGTGCCAGGGGGGTTGGGATGGATCTCAGGGAAAGGTTCTTCCCCCAGAGGGTGCTGGGGCACTGCCCAGGCTCCCCAGGGCAGTGGGCACGGCCCCAAGGCTGCCAGAGCTCCAGGAGCGTTGGGACAACGCTCTGAGGGACAGGGTGGGATTGTTGGGGTGTCCTGTGCCAGCCCTTGGGGCTGCTCCTGGAGGACAAAGGACGTCCTGGGGACATCTGAGCATCCCAGCCCGGGGTGTGGAGAGGTGACAGGAGGGTCCCTGGCTCTCCCAGGGTGGTGCCAGCACACAGCATGGTGACAAACCAGCTTGGCCCAGAGGATGAGGAGGGTGAGAAGGGCTTTTCTGTCTGTTTGAAATCACCAGCTTCACAATTTACCATTCATCTTCAGCAGGGGCAGGCAGGGAGGGGGTTGGTTAAGCAGTGAGGGAACTGATAAGCCATAACAGATTTCTTTCTAGTAATTATTTCTAGTAATTAGCTGCCTTTCAGAGCAGTGTTTCTAATCGGGTGGGTATTGTCAGCGCCTGTGGATTGGGGTCTTCCTGGACAATGGCTTTAATCGGGGGGTTGTTGCTGCTCCTGGGTTTTTAACTTTTTTTTTTTTCCCCTCCCCCTTTTTAATTCCTGGCTGTGTTTTTCCTCCCCTTTTTCCCCAGGCTGGAACTCTAATGGAATTATCGGTGCAGGGCTGGGGGAGGCACGTGGTGGGTGGTGGGAGCTGCACAGGGGCTGTTTCAGGGCTGGGGTGATGTGGGGGCACTGGGTTTGCCAGCAGGTGCTGGAAAAACTTATAGGCAGCACTTAAATACCTTTCCTTGGGGCATCCTGTGCAGGGCCAGGAGCTGGACTCTGGTGATCCCTTTGGGTCCCATCCATCTCAGGACATTCTGTGAGTGGGGAGAGAAATGGCAAAGCCACAAGTTCATTTACAAGCAGTTTGCTCCCGTGGGGGTGAAATGCTGCCACAGTCCAGGTGCCAAAGCCAATCCCCGTTGCTGCCAGAGCTGGTGGGAACCTCGGGAAAGAGGAGTTTTGACTGTGCCACCTCGTCCCTGGGCTCAGGAGCAGATGTGCCTTTGGGAGGTGCCAGCACAGACAGCGTGGGGGGTTCTCTGGAGAAGCCCTGGGCGAGGGCAGGGCCTGGGGGAGGCTTCCCTGAGCCTGGCACAGCTGGATCCTGCGAGAGGGAGAGGAGAGAGGCTGGGAAAAGGCTTGTTAAGCATGGCTGAAGGGGCAGGGGAAGGGGGTGGCAGGGGGCAAAGGCAGGAGGGGGATGCCAGGACTCCCAGCAAGGGAATGCCAGGAAGAGCTGGAAGTGCTGAATGCTCCCAGCCAGTTTCTGGGTGCACCTTGCTCGAGGTGCCTCCACAGAGCTTCACCTTGGCATGTTAAAATTTGCAGAGGTAAATCCCACAGAGAGGATTTCCAAAGGAAACCCCTTTCCTCTTCAAGGGATTTATTCCCAGCATCTTCTGATCCCCCTCCCACAAGATCCCTTAACACCCGTCTGCAGGATTTCAGTAATTCCGTCGGGAGCAGGATGGCATTGGGGGAGATTCCTGGGGGTTTCTTTGCCAAGACCAGCCTCCATCCTGGTCCCTGCCTCCTTTCTGGGGCTTTGCCACCTTTTCTGGCCGGTGCCCTGGGCTGTGGCTGCCAAGGGGTGACCAGGGTGACTCCGGGTTTGCCGCCTGTGCCGGTGGCATCTCCCTGCCCGCAGAAACAGCTCCTTCTGCTGGCAGGTTCAGCTGCTTCTTGCCCCACTTGTGGACTTCTTGAGTTTCAATAGGCTGAGTTACCGGCCTAGAAAGGTTTGCCATTCTCTTTTCTGCCTTGTTTTCGTAGGAAATTAAATGTAGAATTTCTACTGCTGAGCTTTTTGCTGCTTTTCCCCTTGTTATGTGATGATGGAGGGCGCAGGAGCTGGAGCTGGCTGGGGGCTGCCCTCTCCCAATTTCCCACATCCCAGGAGGCTCCCACCAATCCAAGCGTGCAGGAGACACTGATACCAGGCACATTAACCAAGGAAGGCATCAGAGGCCATCCAGAGAAAGTTGTGGGTTTGGAGCAGTGCAGTGCAGAGCTGGCCCTGGGTTCAGAGAACCGCAGAATATCCTGAGTGGGAAGGGACCCACAAGGATCATCCAGTCCAACTCCTGGCCCTGCACAGGACACCCCAACAATCCCACCCTGTCCCTCAGAGCGTTGTCCAAACGCTCCTGGAGCTCTGGCAGCCTTGGGGCCGTGCCCACTGCCCTGGGGAGCCTGGGCAGTGCCCAACCAGCCTCTGGGGGAAGAACCTTTCCCTGAGATCCATCCCAACCCCCCTGGCACAGCTCCAGCCCTTCCCTGGCTCCTGTCCCTGGTCCCAGAGCAGAGCTCAGCGCCTGCCCCTCCGCCTCCCCTCGGGAGGAGCTGCAGCCCCCGAGGAGTCTCCCCTCAGTCTCCTCTGCTCCAGCTGAACCAGCCCAGTGCCCTCAGCTGCTCCTCAGACCCTTCCCCTCCAGACCCTTCTCCATCTCTGTGTCCCTCCTTTGGACACTCTCCAACAGCTTCAGATCCCTCTGACACTGTGGCCCCCAAACAGCCCCCAGGACTCGAGGTGAGGCCGCCCCAGGTCAGAGCAGGGTGGGACAATCCCCTCCCTGGCCCGGCCGGCGATGCTGGGCCTGATGCCCCCCCAGGACACGGTGGCCCTTTGGGCTGCCAGGACACTCTGCTGACTCAGATCCAACTGACCACTGACCAGGACCCCCAGGTCCCTTCCCATGGTGTTGCTCTCCAGCCTCTCGTTCCCAGTCTGTCCCTGCATCCAGGGCTGCCCCGTCCCAGAGGCACAATCCAGCATTTGCCCTTGTTAAACATCTCCTGGATGGGAATTGCCCAAACTTCCCATGCATGGCCAGGAGCTCTGTGGTTCAGCCCAGGTTCTCTGGTGATGGCTGAGGCCGATGGAAGGGGGTTGGAACAACCTGATCTGGTGGAAGGTGTCCCTGCCCATGGCCGGGCCGTGGAACAAGATGGGCTTTAAAGTCCTTTCCAACCCAACCCAGTCAGTAATTCCATGATTCCTGACTCCAGCCAGGGTGTGGAAGAAGCAGTGTGTTATCAGATGGGAGGTCTGGCTGCTGCTGTCCAGCCAAACCCACATGGCATTACCCTGCTTTTCCTCTGCCTTAGGAGTGACTGTGACCCCCCTGATGCCACAACCTGCTGAGTCCTCTGCAGCGTGGCCGGCGCTGCGGCAGCTCCAGCCCTTAAGCTCTTTTAGAAATTAGGTCATTTAGGGGATCCATCCTCTGACATCCTGACCTTTGTTTACTTAACGTTTAAGCCTCTGAGAGGGAACAGCAGCAGTGCCTGGTGGGCCTGGCTGCTGCTGGAGGTGAGGGGTGGGGGGTGCTGGTGTGCCATGACCTTCCCGTCAGGAATGGGGCTCTGGGGTTTGGGGATTGCAGTGGGGGAACCCACTCTGAAGTTTCTGGCTCGAGTTCAAGGCCTCCATGGTAAGGTTGCAAAATGAGCAGCCTCCTCTCTCTTCCCATCTGGCACAGGTTGCCCAGAGCAGCTGTGGCTGCCCCATCCCTGGAAGTGTCCAAGGCCAGGTTGGATGGGACTTGGAGCAACCTGGGATAGTGGAAGGTGTCCCTGCCCATGGCAGAGGGTGGAACTGGATGGGATTTAAGGTCCCTTCCAATCCAAACCAGTCTATAAAGCTCACATGGGCGCTGCTGGCACAGGGCTGCTCCCGTGTGGATCCCAGTTTGCAGCAAAGCTCCAACTGTGAGGAACCCACGGGCCAGGAGGAGTCTGCCTGGTGGGACTGAACAGAGGGGGCTTGGCAAGGAAGGGAATGCTTTCCTATTAATCCCTGCTCTTCAGATCTGGATGGGGTTTGGAAAGTTGAATCTCCAGCAGGAGAGGGGGAGAAGGTGACCAGTGCATTGTAGCAGAGCAGGAGCTCGTGCTCCGGGATTGTATTTCCTGTTGTCTGGAAAGCGCCTGTGGAGTCTGGTCACTCATCCTGGCGCTTGGTTTGCTCCGTCCCTGCCTCTGCCAAGTTCAGCTGGCTGGATGTGAGGTGTCTGCAGGGATTTTTTGGCTCTGGGCTGACACTGCCAGTTTCCATGGCCACAGGCACTTCCCCGCGCCGCTGCAGCGCCGGGCTCTCGGTGTTTATGGACCCGCTCCCCTGAACCTAAAGTGACTCCTATTTTAGCACAAGCTTTTTTGGGAGGCTGTCACTGCCATGGGGGGCCTCACAGAAACAGGCTTTGCCCCTGGTGTCCCTTCCCTGCTTTGGGTGCTTGGGGGCACACAAAACACATCCCCCTCCTCTTACCCAAACCCTTGTCTTCTCTCCTCTCTGCAGGGAAGAGCAGTGACAGAGCCTCGTACTCCACGTTTGGAAGAGACACGGGGATGCCAGGACTAAACCAGGTAATGATAAAATGCAGGGAGGTTTTTTTGCTTGATTTCCTGGCTCCCAGGAGTGAGAGCCTGTGAATAAAACCAGCCTGGGGTTCTCATCTCACCTCTGTGCATGGGGTCCTGGAAAGCCTCTGCTCTGCTCCAAAACCTCTGTGGAGTGTCAGGAGTTCACACGGGCGTGTGTTGCTGGCTCAGAAGAGTTGTCAGAGGTTAGAAAATGTTGGTTGTAGCAGCTTCTCACTTCTTTTCCAAACCTCTTCAGTCAGGCTCACTTGTTTTGTTATTGTTAATCCTGGCTTGTATTTAATCAGCCGTGACCCAGCTACGCTGTCTTGGTGGGGAGTTCCAGTGAGTCAGATCCAAGCAACACCTTTCCCTGTGCCAGGGTGGCCAAGGAAGGCATCTTCTCCCTCCTGCTGCCTGCCCTGGGGCTCTTTCTCTCTCTCCCTCTCCAACCCAAAAATCCCCCAGTACCCTGTGTCCCAGTTTAGGGGAGGGAGATTCCATGAGATGGTTTCTGTGCTGTTGTATCATCATTTCTGTGACTATTGGGCAGTGTTTGTGTTTTATGGTGGGGACCCACAGCCAAGTTCTGTGTTCAGCTCTGGGGCACCAACATCAGGATGTGGAGCTGCTGGAGTGAGTCCAGAGGAGGCCACGGAGATGCTCCAAGGGCTGGAGCCCCTCTGCTCTGGAGCCAGGCTGGGAGAGCTGGGGGGGTTCACCTGGAGAAGAGAAGGCTCCAGGGAGACCTGAGAGCCCCTTGCAGGGCCTAAAGGGGCTCCAGGAGAGCTGGAGAGGGACTGGGGACAAGGGAGGGACAGGACAAGGGGGAATGGCTTTAAGCTGAAGGAGGGCAGATTTAGGTGGGATATTGCGGAGGAATTGTTGGCTGTGAGGGTGGGGAGGGGCTGTCCCAGGTTTCCCAGAGCAGCTGTGGCTGCCCCATCCCTGGAAGTGTCCAAGGCCAGGTTGGATGGGGCTTGGAGCAACCTGGGCTAGTGGAAGGGGATGAAATTGGATGGGCTTTAAGGTCCATTTCAACCCGAATCGTTCTGGGATTCCATGATCTCCACAATCCAGGAGGGTCACGGTGGCAGAGCCGCCTCTTGCAGCCACAGCCCCGTCGGGTCACCCCATGTGAACCCCCGGGCTGTGCTGGGGGGAAGGACTCTCTTCCTGTGGGAAATACCACAGGCGTAAATCCAAGCCCGGGAACACGGTCCAGCAGCCCTGGGATAATCTTCCCTGCTGCCACCAGCATCCAGAAATAGTTTTTGGGGAAGGAGCAAGCACCTCTGCTTTGATGTGTTGCTCCAAGTGCCCAGAGTGGCTCCGGGGAAACAGTCCCACCATTGGATCCACGGGAGGAGCTTTTGGCCGGACAGCTCTTATTTTATCCGTGTACACACACGCACACATTACATGTTTTAATTTTACACAAATTGGTCATAATTTCCTCCTCTCTGAAGTGAGGATGTTTCCTTTGCTGGAGCAGCTGTGCTGGCTGTGCCAGAGTGGATTTCATTTACCACTGAAGCTGCTCAAACAAAACCGGGCCCGGTGCCAAGTGTTGCTTTTGGATGTGATGGTTTTGCTGGGCTCTCGTGGAGGAGGGGAGATATAAGGTAACAGAAATGGGGGGGGGGAATGGTGCTGCAGGGCTCTGGATCGGGTGGCAGATCCCATTTGATGTGAGGGGGGAGACAAAACCCCCTTGTGTGGGGCTGGGGAGGCGAACGGAGCCAGCTGTGACCCCCAGAGCAGTTGTTGCTTCTGGCTCCCGTTTGGGGGAGTGAGGAGAGGGTTGACCTTTGGGGGAGTGAGGGGAGGGTTGACCTTTTTTTTTTATTATTTTTGAAAAGATGAAAAATGTTCTGGTGGAGATGCCCTGGCATCTGGGGGAGCAGGTTCTTCCCAAAAACACTCTGCTCCGAGGCAGAGCCGTGGCTTCCTCCTTGTTTAACTCTGAACCATCTCCAGAGGCATCTTGAGGGAGAGGGAATGGGAAGAAAACCCCTTTCTCTGGGAAATGGCCTTAAAAATCCCAGAGATGCCCATGGGAGGAGCTGGGCAGCAGCTCCCGGGATCCCTCTGGGCTGCTTTCCTTGGCGGAGCAGGTCCGGTGTGACGGTAACCTGAGCGCTGGAACAGATTGCAGGAATGTCACCAGCTGTGAACACACGAGCTCCTCTTTCCCTCCCTGACCCCTTTCTGGAGGAGACGGAGTTTGAAAGCAGAGGTTTTTCTTTCCAGTTTCTCAAAAGCCTGAAATCCTCCTTTATTTCCCTGTGTTGCCCTCGGAAGATGGGTCAAAGCCGAGCTTTTGGGACTTGAAGGCCCTTTGCCAGCCCTGTGCAATTCCATATAAATACACTGAACTTCCTCCTGAGGTGAGGGGGGGCTGGAGGAAAGGCAGGATTGCTCCATCCCAAGAGGGAGAGAGCACCCTGGGCTCCAGCTCCCCCAGCTCTGAGCTGCTTCCCAGCGTGCCCAAGGTCAACTGGGATAAACACAGGGGAGGAGTTTTCTGGTTTTAGAAAGAGGGATTTGGCTTTTCTCTGATAAAACACAAGAGAAAACCACCCCAAGCAGCAGCAGCAGCTTGTTCCCAGGGCCCGTGTCTGGATCTACCTGGGAATAAACCACTTTGCTTTTGCCAAAGGCTGAGCTCAGGTGTGAGTTTAACTTTGGAGGGAAGACAAGCTCCAGTTCCCCAGAAGTTGTGTTTCTTGTCACAGTTCTCCTGCACCCTCCAGAATCACTTTCCTGCTGCTATTTTGGGCTTTCCCAAACAAACAGAATTGGCTTATCCCGCCCTCCTGGGCAGCAGGTGAGCTGGGACCACGATGCTCCCCATGATGGCACCTGCTGGTTTTCCTCCTTGGCTCACAGGGGTTCCTTGCTGGGGTCCTGCAGGAAAACAGAAGCTGAAAGACCCTCTTGTTCCTCCACACCTACCCCATACCTCCACCCCCATATTTACGGGTTTGTTTTCCCTTCTGGCCCCTTCTGGCTCGTGTTTATTTTTCCCCTCAGCCGAGTTGGTGGGAAGGTGTCTCAAAGCAGCTCTGTTCTCTCCCAGCGAGTCGTTTTTCCAGCGTAATTCCATGGAAGGGCTTCTCTCTCTCCTTGTTTTCAGGCCGGGTTCCTGCCCAGCGAGATGGGAATCGCCAGCCCCAGCACACTTTCCCCCACGGGGGGCAAAGGGGGGTCCCAGTATTTCTCTTACCCCAACAATCCTCGCAGGAGAGGTGCTGAGAGCAGCATTGGTGAGTCCCCACGTGCCACCCCCGGGTGCCACAGCTTGAGGGAACCTCAGGGATGTCACCCTGAGGGCAGGGTGGGATCTGCCTTTGGGAATGAGGAACTGAGGCTGGGAATGAGAACAGCAGTGTTGAGGATGACAAACTGATGTTGCCACGTGTGTGTATCTGGCATGAATTTGGCATTTGGTTTTTTGAGGGAGGGGAATGCATAGAAATATCTCCATATATCTGTATAGAGGTGTCTAACTTTAAAAAAATAAAGGGCTCAGAACCAGGTAGAATTCCCTTCTCCCTGGAAAATGTCAGATTAGCTGAAAGCAGCAAACAGCTCGAGGTTCTTCTCAAAACACCTCCAGCCACATTGCACATCACTAGTCATTGCTGGAAAACCTTGGAATGCCTTGGCATTCTGTTTTTATGGCCAGTGGCCCTCCCTGGAGCCCAGGAACAGAGTTCATGAGGTCCAGACACTCTGCCAGGACATGGGAGCTGCACCCTGGGACACAGAGAATGTTCACTCTCTCCCTGCCTGCTCCAGAGTATCCAAGCAGGGCTTCCCATGTCTGGATCTACCTGGGAATAAACCATTTTGCTTTTAGCAAAGGCTGAGCTCAGGTGTGAGTTTAACTTTGGAGGGAAGACAAGCTCCAGTTCCCCAGAAGTTGTGTTTCTTGTCACAGTTCCCCTGCACCCTCCAGAATCACTTTCCTGCTGCTCTTTTGGGCTTTCCCCAACAAACGAAACCAGAAGTGAACCCTGTGTGATGTGCTTTTCAGAAAAAGGCAGTCCCCACCCATTTTCAGCCTGGAAAATGATTCTTCTGTGTTCTGTGGGATGAATTTCTCCTCCAGAGAAACATCCCAGCAGAGTCCCTTGCTGTGTTAGCACCCTGCCCCCCCCCAGCCACAGCCTTCCTTAATTATGACAAATAATGACCTTAATTATGAAAAATAATAAATAATAATTATGAGAAATAATAATATTAAATATAGAAATTAAGAAAATATCAAATTAAAATATCAGAAGCACTGGTTGTGCTTCCCCTTGAGCCACTGATGATTGTTTCCCCACCATGTCCCTGAACTGTCCCCCTCCAGAGCTGGACCTGGAGGGATGTGCTGGGAGCTGGTCCTGGGAAGCACATCCCTGCCTCCTGCAGCAGTGGAGCTTTCCCAAGTATATCCTTATGTAAGGAGAAATGAAAATACAACCCAGCCCTGCACATGTTCCTTTTCTCCACAGACCCACTTCAAGTTAAATTGTTTCCCAAAAAAACCCCAACGAGGGTTTATAACATTAAATATTATTATATTTATGGGCTCGTTCTCTCCCAAGGAGCCCTTCTCCATGGGGTGACACCTCTTGCTGCCCTGGGATCTCTGTCTGTGGGTGAAACCTGCCCCCAAAAGGTGTAGATGAGATTTGGAGAGGTTCATCCTCGGACATTTTCACCGTTGATGCTTCCTTGGGATCTGAGCCCTGTCTGTACCTGCAGCTTCCAACCCTAGAGACTTTTGGTGTAGCTGGTTTTCCCTCCCACTAAGCACCTTCAAAACTTAGACCCTCTCTTCTCTCCCCTAACCCAGATGGACAGCCCAAAAAGGTTCGGAAGGTGCCTCCTGGACTCCCCTCCTCGGTAAGTGGCGGCAGCGCGTTCCCCGCAGGTGTCTCCTCCCTCCCTCGGGAATTATCCCAATCCTGGGAGCTGCCAGGGTCCTGCAACCCCAAACATCGAGGGTTTGGATTTTAGCAGCGTGGGGAAGGGTTTTCCCAGCTCCCAAAGCAGGAGAACTGGGAAGTGATGCGGGGGAGAGCTCCTTAGGGAAGGAGCCGCAGCATTCCCGGTGCGGGGGCACCTCCCCAGCCGGAGCTGTGGCCTCCTGCCCTGCGGCCTCTGCTGTGTTTGACGTTATGTCGCGAGTGAAACGCGATCCTCGAGGGGTCGGATTTCACTCCAGAAGGGAAACCAGCGCAGTTGGAGCGGGGCAGGGCAGCTGAGCCCCCTCCAGGTGTGCACTGCCCGGGCCGCGCTCTGGGAAAGCTGAGCAGCCTGCAGGAATACGAGGAATACGCTCTCCCTGCTCCCGCGGCTGTTCCAGGGGAATAGACTGAACAATGTCTTTGTGGCTGCAAGTAATGGGATCTCCAGGAAAGCTAATTGGAGTGGGCTGGAGGGTTCCTGCAGGAATACGGGAGCTGTCTGGCGGCCCAGGCTGCATTCCTGGCTGGAGCATTTGCGTGCTTGGAGGGGGACAGGATGGCTCTGTCCCCAGGCTCTGTCCCAGGGCTCTGTCCCCAGGGCTGCATCCCCAGGGCTCTGTCCCCAGAGCTCTATCCCATGGGCTCTGTCCCCAGGCTGGGGCTGTGCCCTTGCCCAGGTGTGTCCTGTCACTCTCTGCCAAAGCTGGTGCTGGTGCAGTGCTCCCCCATTCCCCAGGGAACACCCCCATCCATGCAGGAAATCCATCCACTTGCATTCCCTGGCTGCTGGCGCAGAGCTGTAACCTCCAGCACAGGCTCTGCCTTTGGAATTGCACCCCGAGATGCTGGTTTGGGAGGATGGAGGGGCAGGAGGGCACTGAGGGCTTGCCAGGTTGGGCTCACAGTCTGGAGGGTGTTGAAGGGTCCGTGTGGATCCGCATGGTGCAGAAACCAGCTCCAGTGAGCCGGGCCAAGTTGCCCCAAGGTCTGTGTTTTACCAGGGAAAACCTGCTCAGAGCAGAGTCCGTGTCACTGCCTCGAGTTTCTGTGTGAAATGTGGAGCTTTTAAAGCCCAGACGACATGTGGGGAAAACATCACTCCCGACAAATGGCCTTTATTGGCCTCGGATTTCAAAGTGCCGGGACTGGACCCATCCTGCTGCCCGGGAGGGCCCCGATTCCCACAGGAAAAGCCACTTGGCATTTGCCAAAACCCAGCCCCTTCCCTGTGTCTGAGCCGACACCTGCACGGTGGCCTTTTATAGGATGGTTTGGGTTGGAAGGGACCTTAAAGCCCATCCAGTGCCACCCCCTGCCATGGGCAGGGACACCTTCCACTAACCCAGGTTGCTCCAAGCCCCGTCCAACCCGGCCTTGGACACTTCCAGGGATGGGGCAGCTACAGCTGCTCTGGGCAACCTTAACCCTAACCCTCACCACGCATGAGGGTGAATTTCCTCCTCACGTCTCCCCCATAAATCTCCCTCCTTGCCCTGGCTGGCACCTCGGCTGCCCCTTGATGCCAAAGCTCTGATTTCTGGTGCCGCCTCTTTCCCTCACCCTCCCTTTGCCGTGAGCTCCGGCTTCCTGGTTTGTTTTTGAACTTCCACACCTGGGGAGAGAAATCCGTGCCGAGGCGGCGGGAGAAGTGTGAAGCAGAAGGAGTGGCCTCAAAGGCAGCGGATCAAAGGCTCTTTCTTGTCTGACTCGCCCGTGCAGGAGCCCGCCCCGTGTTATCACTGGACCCCGTGCAAAATAAATAGGTTAATCAGCATCTTATTAAAATGAAGCACTTTAATCTGTAATTCCCGAGCTGCTTTGAAAACTCGCCGAGGTCAGCGGCTGGAAGGGTCGGGGGTGGCTGGAGGGGGAGTGATGATGCCAAAGGCACTGAGAGGCACCGGCGGCGTGAGGTGGTTCAAGGGGAATGTGAGGGGCGATGCCAGGCAGGGATGGGCACAGAGAGACCTGTTCTGGTAACCTGCAGCCTTTGGGCTCAGTGCTCGCATCCCGAGGAGGCCACGGAGATGCTCCAGGGCTGGAGCCCCTCTGCTCTGGAGTCAGGCTGGGAGAGCTGAGGGGGTTCACCTGGAGAAGAGAAGGCTCCAGGGAGACCTGAGAGCCCCTTGCAGGGCCTAAAGGGGCTCCAGGAGAGCTGGAGAGGGACTTGAGACAAGGGATGGAGGGACAGGGCAAGGGGGAATGGCTTTAAGCTGAAGGAAGGCAGATTTAGCTGGGATATTGGGAAGGACTTGTTGGCTGTAGGGTGGGGAGGGGCTGTCCCAGGTTTCCCAGAGAAGCTGTGGCTGCCCCATCCCTGGAAGTGTCCAAGGCCAGGTTGGATCAAAGCAGCAGCCTGTTCTAGTGGAAGGTGTCCCTGCCCATGGCAGGGAGAGTGGAATGAGATGAGCTTTAAGGTCCCTTCCAACCCAAACCATTCCATGATTCCAGGCAATAGGTTGCCCTCAGGGCACGAAGCCCCTTGGAGCCTCCCTGCAGCTCTGGAGCTCCTGACCACAGGCTGGTGTGTCCAGGCACAGGACCCCAGGGCTGGATGGGGCCCCCCAGGCCCTGCTGCACATCAGCTGCTGAGCCACAGGAACCCGGGGAGGGATTTTGTGCAAGTCGGTTCCTGCAGGATTTTGTTGCCGCAGCGAGCGCGGTGCCGGGGAGCTGCTCCAGCCTGCGAATTCCCAGTCTGGTCACTGCTCTGTTTAGCCTCAGTCTGCCCGAAGTCCCACCCCAGCTCCTGCGTTTGAGCAAGAAAAACAGGGAGGGGAAAACAACCCAACACCACAAAGCGCTGCGGATCCCAGCGCTGGGGCTTTTCGAGCGGCTCTCGCCGCGCTGGCAATTTTAACCGGAGGAAATGACCTCACCTGGAGGTCCCCGAGGCCGCCGGCTGAGGGCTGGGGCCAGGGGCTGGGGAAGGGCTGGGGAACGGGGACCTGGCCCTGATTTACTGTTTCCTGCAGCACTTGGCCGCCGGCTCAGCCCCGGCTCGGCCGCCGTGCCCGCACGGAGGGGCTTGGGGCAGTGAGGGATGGAGCAGCGAGGGATGGAGTCGGCTTTTCACGGCCTCCCCTGTGCCGAGCAGCGAAACAAAAAATTTGGAGTGGTCAGGGCCAGAACTGTGGTGAAATTTGGCTCCAACAGGAGATGGGGGGTGTGGGGGTGTCCAGGATGGGGGAGCAACAAGGCGAACTCCCCTCTGCTTTGCCTCCCCCTTGCTTTGCCCCCCCTTGCCCCCTCCATCCCTGCGATTTTGCTCTCCCGGTTTCCAGCGGGGATGTAGGAAATGGCTGTTGGGGCCGGCGGCCCCCCCGCGCCGCTGCGGCGCAGCTGCCTCTGGCGCTGGCCGGGCGCCAGCCCCTGGCAGATGGCGCGGGGCTCTTTAGGCCTCCTTCCCTCGGCTCCCCGGCCCAGCTCCCGCCATTTAATCAAATTATAGGAAAAGGCAATTTGCTGGGTTCTCGTTCCCCCCTCCACACACACACACACGCACAGACCCCACTCCGTCCCCCCACTGCCCCCGTGGCCACGGCGCTGCCCCCGCTGCCCCTCCAAGGCCAAGGGGCCTGGAATTCTCTTTTTCGAGTGAGGGATGAAGGGCAGCTGCCAGTGTCTGTCAGGATTTTCCCTCCCCCCTCTCTTTATTTCTCTTTTTTTTTGCCTTTAGTTCGCGAGTTCCCCACAGAACCAGGGAATCAGGAGCGTTGGAAGAGCTCTCTGAGGTCATCGAGCCCAACCATTCCCCCACCACTAACCCCTGTCCCCAAGTGCCACATCTGTACGTTTTTGAACATTTCCAGGGATGGTGACTCCACCACTGCCCTGGGCAGCCTGTGCCAGTGCCTGACCACTCTTTCAGTGAAGAAATTTCCCCTGATATCCCACCTGATATCCCTGGCACAACTTGAGG
>NW_020897983.1:347170-354904 GCF_003984885.1 Neopelma chrysocephalum | reverse complement strand
GTGGGGAAGGACCAGGGCTGCCCCTGGGGTTCTGAATGCTCCAGTTTTTGGAGAAGCTGCTCCAAGAAATGGGAACCTCAGCTGCCAGGGGAAAAGGAAGCCATGGATATATTGCAGTGCAGCCACTGGAGCTTTTCAGAGGGGTTTGGTGGGATTTGGGGGATTTTTTTGTTGGGTTTTCTTTTTAAACAAAAAGAAGCCTGGAATGGGCTGCCCAGGACAGTGGTGGAGTCACTATCCCTGGAAGTGTTCAAAACATGTGTGGATGTGACATTTGGGGACATGGCTTAGTGGTGAACATGGTGGTGGTGCTGGACTTGATGATCTTGAGGGTCTAAACGATTCTGTGATTCTGATTTTCATTCCCCACCACCAATTCTGCCCCTTCTTGCTGGTGAGGGCCAGGGCTGGAAGGGAGCAGCTGGCTGTGGGGAAAGAGAAACTCAGGGCAGGTTTCCTTCCCAAAGAGAGCCGTGTGTGCCAGGCAGAGCCCAGCCAGGCCCTGTCCCCGCCTCTGCTTTCGGCTGGATTTAAAAAAAAAATGATTGTCAGTTTCAGAATGAATCAAAGGGGATGAAAATAAGCTATGACAAAAGTTCTCACATCATTTTGAGTGGCATTTCAGTTTCTTTTGAGTGCTATTTCAGTTTCTTTGCGTATTGAATTTCTGGGTTTCTTTTTAAAAAAAGATAGAGGTGTGTTTTTGCCCTGGCACAGGGTGATTTTCAGTCAGGGCTTTCTAGGATGGGTTTGGTTAATTTAGAAAGGAAAGGAAAGCCTTTTCTGTTGCTTAACGTGCTGTTAAATCACGTAGCTGAGCAGTTCTGCAGAAACCTGTCCCAGAGCTGTCCCCTCCCCTTGACAACCCTTCTGAGGGGCTACTCAGCCCTCGGTGTCCCCTGTGCCACAGTTTCCCCTCGAGCTGGTTCGTGTGGCAGGTTTGGGCAGGGGCTGTGCTGGGGAGCCTGGCACACCCCAGGGTTGGCACAGGGGGGTCCCAGGGCCACGGCAGCCCCTGGTGGCAGCCCCCAGCCCGTCCCCTGGCACGGGGTCACCGCACAGCAGTGGTGGCTTTTGTGGTTACCCAGAAAAACTTATAACCGCAGAAAACGGAACTGGAGCAGAGTCGAAACTTCTGCTGGTGCAGAGGAGGGGGCTGGGGGACCCACGGGGTTACGGGAAGGCAGAGGGGCTGTGTCCCCTGTGCCCTGTGCCCTGTGCCCTGCCCCACTACCCACAGGGCTGTGCCCTTCGAGGACTTCGGCTGAACCTCTCCAGTGCTGCCCAGATCAGCTGTGGGATGAATAAAAGTGAAGCTCATGGACTCGTGGAATGGTTTGGGATGGACAGGACCTTAGAACCCATCCAGTTGCACCCCCTGCCATGGGCAGGGACACCTTCCACTAGCCCAGGTTGCTCCAAGCCCCATCCAACCTGGCCTTGGACACTTCCAGGGATGGGGCAGCCACAGCTTCTCTGGGAAACCCATGCCAGGGCCTCCCCACCCTCACAGGCAATGATTTCTCCCAATATCCCATCTA
This sequence comes from Neopelma chrysocephalum, assembly GCF_003984885.1. NCBI lineage: Eukaryota > Metazoa > Chordata > Aves > Passeriformes > Pipridae > Neopelma > Neopelma chrysocephalum. The sequence continues at coordinate 353,363 of NW_020897983.1, read as the reverse complement.
ACCCTGCCCTCTGCCACTGCTCCCATTGCTCCCTGTCCTGTCCCTCCAGGCCCTTGAAAGGCCAGTTGAGTGAAATGCTGCTCTGTTGCCATGAGAGGCCACTCAGACACTGCTGAAGTTTAAGTTTGAAGTTTAAATTTGAAGTTTAGGCTGTGCAGGGTTAGGGAGAGGCACGGTGAGGATGTGGGGCCTTGGAGTGTCCAAGCAGTTCTCTTCAACCCCTTTCCTGCCCCACAGGTGTATCCATCCAACTCAGGTGATGACTACAGCAGGGATCCAGCTGGATATACTCCCTCAAAACCTCCCAGCACTGTGTATCCTGGAGCCTTTTATATGGCAGGTGAGTTATTCACACCCTGGGGCAGAGCAGGGGCTGCCTGGATTGTCACAGACCACAGGAGGGATTAGATGGAGGAGGCTCAGGACAGGAGTGCATGAGACAAAAAGCAGCCCTGAAATCATAGAATTATGGAATATCCTGAGTGGGAAGAGACCCACAAGGACCATCCAGTCCAACCCCTGTCCCTGCACAGACACCCCAACAATCCCCCCCTGTCCCTCAGAGCGTTGTCCAAACGCTCCTGGAGCTCTGGCAGCCTTGGGGCCGTGCCCACTGCCCTGGGGAGCCTGGGCAGTGCCCCAGCACCCTCTGGGGGAAGAACCTTTCCCTGAGATCCATCCCAACCCCCCTGGCACAGCTCCAGCCCTTCCCTGGCTCCTGTCCCTGGTTCCAGAGAGATGGTCCCAATTTGCTCAGCGGGGGATGCTCAGTGCAGACAGGACATGATGGGGACAGTCACAGCCCCTCAGCCCGGGCTGATCTCCCCCTGGGGGGCTGGGGGCTGCCTGTGGTGTCTCTGCCCTGCCCAGCTCCACTTTTCCTTGCAGATGGACTCCATAACTCGCCAGACCTGTGGAGTTCCCCGGGTGCCATGAGCCAGTCGAGTTACGGTGCCATGCTGGGCAGCTCCTCCTCCCCACTCCCACAGTCCAGTGGCTTCAACAGTTTACACCAGCACGAACGCATGGTAACGTGTGCCCTGGGGCTGGGGGGGCTCTGTCACCTCCATGTCACCTCCTTCCATGGCTCTGGGCTCGGGGGGAGCTGGGTCCTGGCCCGATGCCAAAGCCCAGCAGCTTTCCCGGGGCTGCTCTCACCCCTCTCCTCCTCCCTGCCAGAACTACCAGCTGCATTCAGGAGAGGTGAACGGGGGACTCCCCTCCGTGTCCGGCTTTTCCTCGGCCTCCACACCCTACGGAGTGTCCAGTCACACACCCCCGATCAGCGGCACAGACAATATGATGGGTACGTCCAGCCCCCGGGGGGACCCCCTTGCCCTGCACAGGCTCACCTGGAAAACCAGAGTCTTGGTTGCCTCTTACCTGAGGCATCCGAAAACCCCGACACTTTTTATCCCTCGTGTGCCACCTGTGCCTGGAGCCACTGTGTGAGGCACAGCGAGGTTCCTGCTGCTGGATACCTGGAGCAGGGAGACACCTGTGGGGTTTACACCTCCTGGGAGGAGCCCAGGAGCTCTGACATTATCCCTTGGAGGTGCTGTGGCTTACAGGAGTTGCGGGAAGGATTTGCACCTGTGTGAAGCTGTTCACTTAAATCCGGAATGGGAATGTTCGTGCTGCATTTAGATACCATGTTAACCCCTGAGTGCTTTAATCTCTGACCCCGCTGAACCTGTTACCAAACCTGTTACTGAAATGAACTTATGCTCCCCAGGAAATGAGGATCCTGACCTGGATTTGTAGAAAAACTCTTATTTTTCTACGGGGAATCAAGTTTGGGATTCATAGAATGATCGAATCACTAAGGTTGGAAAAGACCTCCAAGATCATCCAGTCCATTGGTTATTGTAGGGGCTTAAAATGCCCCATGGCAATGGGCTGTGCTGCAGCAGAGACATCTGATTGCTGTTGGTGGCACTTCCAACCCAGAGCTTAGAGAGACCTTCGTGCAGCCCCCTGAGGGCTGTCAGGGGGACTGTGCCCCTGTCTGGGCTGCCCTGAGCCACACAAACATTTCGTTTTCAAGCAAAGCACTAAGAGCAAAAAGTTTCCACCTCAGAGCAGGTGACCCCAGAGAAGGTCTCGTAGGGTGCCACGTCCTGCTGGGCTCTGGTGCCCTGGCAGTGACATCTGTGTCCTCTCCTGGCAGGTAACAGAGGAACCACAGCCGGGAGCTCCGGAGACGCACTCGGGAAGGCACTGGCCTCGGTAAGGGTTGGGATCATCCCTGGCCTGCTCCTGGTGCTCTTGCTGCACTGGACCCCCTCTCCATACAAATCAGGGAGTATGGGCACAGTGAGAAGTTTGGGTGAATGCAGCCCAAATTCACGGCAGACTCTGAGGGAAGGTTTTCCCCACTCCATGTGCTGCCATCTCAGTCCTGGTGCCTCTTGGCAGATGAGGAAACTGAGGCACTGCTTGTTGCAGCCCCACGACCAGCCCAGCACCTGCCCAGCCTCGTGCTCTCTGCCAAGACCACCCTGCACAGCCCCCGTGGCAGGACCTGCAGGTCCCAGTAGTCCTGGCCCTGCATGTGCTGGTTCAGACTGGAGGGCACTGGTCTCACTGGGTTATCAGAGTCGCCTTTGTCCCCTTCAGTGACCTTTGCACGGTGGCAGAGGGGGGCTGGCAGTGCACCCTGTGACACTTCCATAGGGCTCTCACTTCCTTCCAAGGTGGGACCCGAAGACTGGAGGCTGCACTCAGGGGTGGGGACAGAGAGAGACCCTGGGGTTGATGGGGGAGCTGGGCTGGGCCTTCACGTTGGGTGTGGGTTTGGGACAGGGGGTCCCCTCACTGCTCACTGCCCACCCTCTCTCTCCCCAGATTTACTCCCCTGATCACTCTAGCAATAACTTCTCCTCAAACCCCTCCACACCGGTCGGCTCCCCCCAGGGGCTTGCAGGTGAGTGACAGATCTTGTTCTCTGGGTCAGGTTTGCTTTTGGGAGCTTCCCAGGTCAGCCCCAAACCCTCACTACAGAGCCCGGGGGTGGCAGCGACCACGGGACCTGCTCCTGCCATTCCTGATCCTGTCCCTGAGCATCCCACCTCACAGAGGCTGTCCCTGGATTTGTCTCCCATGGGAGAAGCGCACTGGGAACTGGGAAGCGGCCAACCAGTTAAAACCCATTTCCAGCACCTGGTGAAAGCCTGTCCCTGCTGCCCTCGGGCAGGACAAGGTCCCGTTGTGCCCAGCAGAGCTGGTGCCCGGGTTCCCCGTGCCTGGGGTGCAGCCCCAAGGTCACAGCGTGTCACTGAGACCAGGGACAGTTGGAAACCTCTTGAGTCTGAAGGCCTGAGCTCAGCTCCCTGCTGAGCCAGAGCAGAGGCTGAGCCCATAGTGCCACGAGGTGCCATGTGGTGCCATGGGGTGCCATGGGGTGCCACGAGGTGCCATGTGGTGCCATGGGGTGCCATGAGGTGCCATGTGGTGGCCCATGCTGTGCCGTGGTGCCACAGTGGCCTGTGCAGTGCCATGTGGTGCTGTGATGGCCTGTGTGGTGCTGTGGTGGCCCAGAAGGTGTTGTGCAGTGCCACAGGGGCCTGTGTGGTGCCACGTCGGCCCGCATTGGTGCCGTGCAGTGCCACGGTGATCCCCGTGGTGCCACGGGGTGCTGAGCGTGACACGGTGGCCTGTGCTCAGCGTGGTGGCCCCTGCAGTTCTGTGCCATGGCCCAGCTTCCAGCCCCATCTAGTGGCAGCCGGTGCCGGTGCCCAGCTCTCCGTTTGTCCCCAGGCACGTCGCAGTGGCCGCGGGCGAGCGGAGCGGGTGCCTTATCTCCCAGCTACGAAGGGAGCCTCCACACTTTGGTGAGTGGCTGCTCCTTTGCTCTCCCGTCCCCTGGGGCCTGGTGGGGAAGGATTTTTGGGGGAAGTCCTCTCCCCTGAACAGCCGGGGCCTGGAATGAGGTGGCTGGTGGAGATGGATGGATGTGTCCCTGAGGCTGGAGCCTCGCTGGATCCTGGACAGCCTGGCACCCTCCCTCCGTCCATGGCCCCGGCCCATCCTGGGGTCTGGCCCAGTGGGATGGATTCCTGGCAGGTTTCTGCCTCCCTTCCCTGAGCAGCTCTGCTGGTGTGACTGGTGTGACCCCTCATGCCTTTAGGGGATGGCACTGACTGGGGGGGTTATTTCTCCCCATCCCTGCCCTGTGGTACTTCAGTGCTGGATTGCCACGAGCCATCCTGCAGTGCAGAGCTGCAGCAGGCTGCTGGCTGAATGGGATTACAACCATGGAATCATGGAATGGTTTGGGTTGGGAGGGACCTTAAAGCCCATATCATTCCCCTGGGCAGGGACACCTTCCACCAGACCAGGTTGCTCCAACCTGGCCTTGGACACTTCCAGGGACGGGCAGTTAACACAGACCTCTCTCTGTCCTGTCCTTCCAGCAAAACAAAATGGAAGACAGGTTGGACGAAGCCATCCACGTGCTGAGGAACCACGCCGTGGGCCAGACCACTGCCATGCCCAGCAACCACGGGGACATGCACGGGCTCCTGGGCTCAGCACCGCCCCACAGTGCCGCCGTGGGCAGCCTGGGCCAGGCCTTCCCTGCCTCGGTCATGGCCCTGGGCAACAGGCACCCGAGCCTGGTACGTGTGGGGGCATCATGGCAGCTGGTGGGGACACGCTGGGGACACGTGCTGTGCTGTGTGTGGGGTGCCCTGGCATCCAGAGGGATGAGAATAGCTCAGTGTGGCCCAGCGTGGGTCAGGTGTTGGCAGTGCTGGATGGGTGACATGCATGGAAGTGACCTGCTGTGTTCCCACAGGGAGGGTTGAATCCCATCTCTTTCCACCCCCTGCCATGGGCAGGGACACCTTCCATTATCCCAGGTTGCTCCAAGCCTTGTCCAACCTGGCTTTGAACAGTTCCAGGGATGGGGCAGCCACAGCTTCTCTGGGCACACCAAGTCCACCCTCAGCACAGACGTGGCTCTTGGCACAAGCTCTGTGTGCACTTTGTTCGTGCCCCTTCTCAGGGCAGGCAGAGGTGGTGAAAGCTCTTCTTTACCTGCAACATGGATGGAAATCCCTCAAAACAGCTTCAAGCCATCCCTGGAGTATGCAGGGAGAAGGAGAGGAGGGATCCAGTGGGTTTAAGAGAGCCAGGTATCACCAGGAATTCCCTGCTCTGAATGGTTTGGGCAGGCACCATGTCCTACCCTGCATGTGAGGAGTGCTGGCGTGTGAGGGCTCTTTCTGGCTCCAGGGAATGGGACAGATTCCAGGCTCCCTGAGCATGTGGATGCTGAGGTCCCATGCTGGGTCACCAGGATCCCCCTTGTCCGGAGGCTGGTGACCCCAGCAGCACATTTTTGGCAGAACTGGTTGCCTGCTGCAGCAGCACATCTCCAGACTCTGGAACCAGTTGTGAGCCCCTTCCAGGCTTCCCAGACTCTGCTCCTGAGTGAGGAATCAGATGTGATCACACACATGTCCTGCCAGCTGCAAACCCAGCGTGTGGGCAGCAGGACTGGCTCTGTCCTGCCAGTCCCTGGCCCGTGTGGCACAGCCTGGGGGCCGTGGGCTCGGAAGGGCTGCCTGGCCCTCACCCTTCCTGGAGCCAAGTTCACATTGCTGGGATGTGCCTCGCTCTGATGGCACTGGGTGGTGGCAGAAGCAGTGGTGCTCGATGGAGACAGGACATGTGTCCTCCCCGGTGTGCCAGCCTTGCATCCAGGCAGGGAGGGGCTTTTCCATGGCGGGGGCACAGCTCTGATGGGGGCTTTGGGCTGAGCCCAGCTCATGTGCAGTCGCTGCCACAGTCCTCAGAGAGCTGGTGCTGGAGCAGGCTGGCTCTTCCCTCCCACGTGCCTGTGCTCTGGGTGATGGGGCTGTGCAAGGGGCGCACACAGCTGTGCCTTAGCCCGGTCCATGGAGCCCTGGGGGTGTCCTCAGGTGACTGTCCCCCTGCCTGCTGGCCGTGACACGGCCCCCTTGCTCTGCTTGTTGTGCTGTAGGTGGGAGGAGGTCACCCCGAAGACGGCTTGTCCAGCAACCCCAGCTTGCTCCACAACCACGTCACACTTCCATCCCAGCCCAGCTCACTCCCCGACCTCAGCAGGCAGCAGGACACGTACAGCGGTAAGGCAGCTCTGCATGTCAGGGTTCACCTGTGCCAGGGCTCACCTGTGCCAGGGCTCACCTGTGCCAGGGCTCACCTG
>NW_020897983.1:329398-347160 GCF_003984885.1 Neopelma chrysocephalum | reverse complement strand
GCCAGGGCTCACCTGTGCCAGGGCTCACCTGTGCCAGGGCTCACCTGCCAGGCAGAGGGAGTTTGGGTCACCTGTCAGGTCCAGCCCTGTGCAGCAGCAGCCCAGGGGGACATGGATGCTCCTGCAAGGTTGGTGCTTCCTTGCATGATCCACAGGACCTTGAGCCTTTTCCAGAGATTTTATAGAATCCCAGACTGGTTTGAGTTGGAAGGGACCTTAAAGCCCATCCAGTTCCACCCCCTGCCATGGGCAGGGACACCTTCTACCATCCCAGGTTGCTTCAAACCCCATCCAACCTGGCCCTGGATACTTCCAGGGATGGGGCAGCCACAGCTGCTCTGGGCAACCTGTGCCAGGGCCTCACCACCCTCACAACTAAGAATTCCTTCCCAATATCCCATCTAATCCTACTAGGTTTGACTTACATGTCCCTGTCCCTCCTGCCAGCTGTGGGTGCACAGCCCCCCAGGCCCTGCTGTGCTGGAGAGGTTGGGCTCTCATTTTGGAGGGCCTGGGAGGTGGAGGGAGAACAGGGAGCAGCAGCAGGGCAGAGCCAGCACACCTCCATCTTTGCTGCCTGCAGAGCAGCAGTGCAGGATGAGTTTGGGATGCCACAGCAGGAGCAGGGCCTGGGGACCCCCCAGCCTTCTGTGTGGGTCAGGCCCCTCAAGCCCTTCATGTGGCTCTGCTCTCTCAGCAGGTTTGTCCGGGGGGTTGGGCCGGAGCAGCGTCTCCTCGGGAACGAGCGAAATAAAGAGGGAAGAGAAGGAGGATGAAGAGAACACGTCAGTGGCAGATAACTCAGAGGAGGAGAAGAAGGAGCTGAAACCCTCTCGGAACAGAACAAGGTGCTCTTTGAACAGGTCTCTCCCTTCACTTACTCTGTTCCCAGGCTGGGGGTGTTTGGGCCGGGGTGCAGCCGCCGGGACCTGCCGGGTGCTGGGCTTGACCCGGTGAGGCTGAGGGTCATCCTGTGGCACAGACCCCCAGCCCCTGCCCACCCCGGGAGCCTGGTGTGGCCTCACACAGCCTGGGCTCCTGCTGCTGCCCCAGGGGAAGGGTCCCTGCCACCCTTCTGCTGGCTCCTGTCCCTGTGGGCTCAGGGCTTCCTCACGCTCCTAAAGCAGAGGGATCCACCTCATCCCCAGCAGCTGCACCCGCCTGCGTGGGCCCTCGGGGCTGTGCACAGGAAGGAGCGAGTGCTCAGCCCCAGACAGGGAAGGTTTGACCTCTTCCCTGCCTTGGGGCATCTCTGCTGTCTGCTTTGGGCTCCTGTGTCCTCTGTCACATCCAGCTGAGAAGTGGCAGCAGGTCAGGTTCCAGCTCGCTGGCTGTTCTGCAGCCCCACCCCCAGCTCGGAGACCTCACCAGGGGGATGGTGCCCAGCAGGGCAGTGCCAGCCCCGCTCCTGCCCTGGAGGCAGAGGGCTGCGTCTTCCCAAATTCCAGCTGGGGATTCCAGTGTCGGCCCTCACCTTCTCGGGGCCACCCTGTGCCCTCCCAGCAACAAGCTTTAGTTGCGCTGTGGTTTCTTTCTCTGTTGTTTAAAACCAAACCAAACCAAAACAAAAAGAGGCAGAAGAAGAGCCTTAATTGCTTCTCTCCAAAGTCCCTGCGTGCCCCTGTGCCCGAGCGTGTGGCACAGGCCAGCACAGGCCAGCACGTCCCATCGGGGGCACCGGGGGCCACGCGGGGCTCGGCATCTCGGTGCCTCGCCGTGTGTTTCTTGTCTGTGAGTTGACCAGTGCTGAGAGTGCACGCGAGGAATGTCCCTGTCTCGTTCTTATTTTAAACCATTAGTCAAGATGAGGATGAGGAGGACGATCTTCTTCCCCCAGAGCAAAAAGCCGAGAGAGAGAGAGAAAGGAGGGTCGCCAATAATGCCCGTGAGCGCCTGCGGGTCCGGGACATCAACGAGGCCTTTAAAGAGCTCGGACGCATGTGCCAACTGCACCTAAACAGCGAAAAACCGCAGACCAAACTGCTAATCCTACACCAGGCCGTATCAGTCATACTGAACCTGGAGCAACAAGTTAGAGGTCAGTGAGGGTCCCGGAGTGGTGATATTTTACGTATCTGATCGGCACGGGGCTGTCTGTCTGTCTGTCTCCTGTGACGTGCTGTGGTGCCTCGCACTGTCTCTCTCCCCTGTGGCCTTGGGGACCAACCCAAGGCCGTTGATGTCCTTTTTGTTTTTATTTTTTTTTTGCCTTTTTTTGCATCCCTCCCTGCTGTTCTCTCCTCCGTTCCCCACTGCCACTGCGTGTGCTGCATGCCCTGCGCCGTCACTCCCCCGCAGCCAGGGCTGCTCCGTGCTTGGCCAGCTTGGAAAAACCCCAGCCAGCAAATCTCCCAGAGGGACCCAAATCTGCCATCTCCCAGGGCTGCTCCGAGCACAGAGCACATCCCCGTGCCACCTCATTGCCCAGCGGGGCTCTGCGCTCCTGTCCCACCTGTGTGGCACCTGGCAAACCCCTGGGATCACCGGAGCTGTGCCAGGGGCAGCGGGATGTCCTGGGCTGAGCAGCCCTTGCTGCCTGCACAGGCTGGTCCCAGACAAAAGCTGGGAGCTCTGTGCATTCCGAGCTGAGCCTGGAGCTGCCGGTGGGTGCGTGTAGGGTCTGCCCCTCACCGGGGCACCCTCACCTCCTTCCACACGTGTGTGCACCCATCTCCTGTGTGCACCATCTCCTGAGTGCACCCCTCTGTGCACCCAGCCCTGGGTGCTGCATCCCCGTGGGATGGGAAGCGGAGGGCTCGGTGTCCCACTCCGGAGGGCTTTGCTGCTTTGTTCCCGCATCCCGCAGTGCATGTTCCCGCTCCAGCCCGGGGTGCCGGGGCAGGATAACCCCCTTTCTCTCTGCAGAGCCTGTCGTAACACGCGTCGGGGGCTGTGCCTGGCTGTGCTCCTCTCTGCTGGCCTTGCTGTGCCTTGATGTTGGAGTCCTTTGTGCCTCTCTTCAGTTTGTAATTTTTTGCCTTTCATAACATGTATATTTTTTCCTGTCTCTTTTTTAATTTCCCCTTCCTTTTGATTTTTTTTTTTTTCCATTTTATTTCGAGTTTTTATTTTTTGGTTCTGTTCTTTCCGATCTCCTACAGACAGTCCCCAGCCGTGACCTCTCGGTGGTCCCACTCTACCTTGTACTTGCTGCTCGCGGATCCCAGGCAGGACCGAGGGGGGCAGGGCTTAGGCAGAGTTGGCACCGTGTTCACTTTGGTCTCCCACGCTTGTCCCTTTTTAAACCCTCCCTGGAGGCAGCCAGGGAAGTGGCTGAGCCCGGTGGGCTGCCCTCAGCAGTGTCAGTGCAGGCAGCCTGTGTCCCCTCTCTGTGGGTTTCCAGGAGAGAATCCCACTCTCACACCCCGTGGGAATGGGGCTGTCGGGTCCCTGTGTGCCCAGACAAGGCTGCCAGGACACTCCTGCTGCCACAGTGGCTATGGGGCAGGAAGGGAAAGGAGGAGATTGAGGGGTTTTAGGGAGCCCAGGCAGGCAGGTCAGTGACCCCTTGGATCGGGGCACAAGGCAGCCAGAGCTGCCTTATAACCCCCTGCAAGCTGCCAGCGGCGTGTGCTGAGGGCAGGGAGATGGCTCCGTCCTGCCCAGGAGTGACATCCAAGCTGTGACATCCCAGGAGAGCCACCAGCCAGGACCCATTGGCCACCAGCCTGAGCTGGGAGGAGCGAGCTGGGGTCCTGCTGTGGGGTGGCTCGGTGGCCCCATCCCCCTGCCCATCCCGGGTGTGTGGAGAGACGGTGGCAGTGCCAGCTGGGGCAGCGAGGAGGGGACAAGGACAGGAAGGAGGCAGCAAGGAGAGGCTGCAGGCAGGGACAGTGGGCAGCCCTCTGTCCTACACAGCCAAACACTTGCCTGGGGAGCACTTGCTCCCCCTTCCTGCATCCATACACCGCTCAGAGGCCCTCCAGCCCCCCAGGAAGGCTCTGCCTCTGTGGCCCCTCTTCACTGAAGGCTTATCCCCACGTGGCTCCCCTGGAAGGCCACAGTCTGTCCCAGTGCCAGGGCTCACCCAAGGACCCTCCTCAGATAGGTGTCTTCCTGCAGGAAATTTTGCTCTGGGGGAGAAGGTCGTCTGTGAATAAACTGGGGCTTTGGAGGGGTCGGGCTGTGGGCAAGGCCACAGTTCAAGGTGCTGCCAGCACGACTCTGCCTCCCCCCTGTCCTGGCCTGTTTCGGGCATCCATGGGGTGCTGTCGGCAGCAGAGGCTCTCCCAGAGCTTCTGAGTGTGCCTGGAAAAGAGAATCACCCTCTTCTGGTGGGATCCAGTGTCTGCATCTGAGTCTGATCCTCAGCAGCAGCCCAGGCACTTGGCTCCTGCCCCTGGTGCTGCCCCCACCCCCTAAGAGGGTGCCAGGCCAGGCTGCTCCTGCTGCTGTGGCACCGCTGCCACAAACGCCTTCACTGGGAGCTGCAGGTGGAGTTCTGGAAGGAAATCTTGCAAAGAGGGATTTGCTTTCTGCCAAAAAGTCTTTTTTTGGGGTTCAGACCTGATGTTTTTGGCTGAGACCCGGCCCCCAGACTTGGAGTTTTCAGCCGAAAACAAAAACAGGGAGGCAAAATTTTGCAGAGGAGGGAAGGTGTCGGTGTTGATGCCACGTCACTGCCCCTGCAGCAGCACCCTCCAGCCCCGTGGGCACCCTCCAGCCCCAAGGGCACCCTCCAGCCCCGTGGGCACCCTCCAGCCCCGTGGGCACCCTCCAGCCCCGTGGGCACCCTCCAGCCCTGTGGGCACCCTCCAGCCCCGTGGGCACCCTCCAGCCCCGTGGGCACCCAGCCTCATGCTGGCAGCACCTTCACCTGGCTCGCAGAGGTGACACAGCCCAGGCCACTCCTGGAAGGACCCAGAGGAATTGGCTTTGCAAAGTGAGGCTGTTTGGGCCGTTTCCAGTGGACACCAGGAGCACTCCCAGCACGGCAACATATAACCCCCCCCCCTTGGTACCACCCCCTGACTAACCCCTGTGGTGCTGTGAACCCAGCAGTACAGACGAGGCCTTGTCACTGGAGGACAAAGATCTGAGGGACCGGGAGAGGAGAATGGCCAATAACGCCAGGGAGAGGGTGCGTGTGCGGGACATTAACGAGGCCTTTAAGGAACTGGGACGAATGTGTCAGATGCACTTAAAAACGGACAAAGCACAGACCAAACTGATCATCCTACAGCAAGCGGTGCAGGTCATTCTGGGCCTGGAGCAGCAAGTACGAGGTATGGTACCAGCTGGCAGGGGCACTCCGGGGCCTGTCTCTCCCCCCCGTCTCTGCATGTTCGTGCATCTCTGTCCTGACTCCTGCTTTCGGTGCGAGGTGTGTGTTTGCAGTGCCAGCAGCACCCCCGGGGGCTGGCTGAGCTCTCCCTGGCCCCAGCCCAGGGTGGATTTGAGGCTGCTCTCTCCCTCTCCCCTCCTGCCTAATGGGAATTTGGCACCTGGATCCCATTAAGCAGCTTTGGAAAACTCAGTCCTCAACTCCGAGAGCTGGTTGAGGCACGTGGGGGTTCCTGAAACAGGCACATGGGGAGGCCCTGGCACAGGTTGCCCAGAGCAGCTGTGGCTGCCCCATCCCTGGAAGTGTCCAAGGCCAGGTTGGACAGGGCTTGGAGCAACCTGGGCTAGTGGAAGGTGTCCCTGCCCATGGAACTGGATGATCTTTAAGGTCCCTTCCAACCCAAACCATTCTGGGATTCTATGTTTAAATTGGCGTGGGGGTCCAGCCAGACCTGAGGTTCTGCTCAAACAGGGGTCCAGCCAAATTCCTGCAGGCACAGCAAGGAGCAGCTGCACGGGGCTTGTCCCCCCACGTGGTGCCGTGGGGCTGCTCTGGGACTCTGTCCTCGCTCTCCCTCCTGGATGCTGCTGCTGCTGCTGCCCTGTGTGATGCTGTTGCCCACACTGAGGCCGCTCCCCCTCCCTGTTCCTGGCACAGAGCGCAACCTGAACCCTAAAGCAGCCTGCTTGAAGCGTCGGGAAGAGGAGAAAGTGTCCGGAGTGGTAGGAGACCCCCAGATGACACTTTCAGCTTCACATCCTGGTCTAGGAGACGGTCACAACCCTGTTGGACACATGTAAAGGTACCATTTTTCCCCCGTGATGCCACACCCCGACCCCGTGCTGACACGCATTGCTCTGCTCTGCCTGCTCAGCCCCTTTCCCTCAGCACCAGCCAAGGTCCTGCTTCATTTACCTGAAGTCAGTGACTTGCACGTGTCCAAGGCACTGGCACAGGTTGCCCAGAGAGTCTGGGGACACTCCATCCCTGAAAGTGTTCAAGGCCAGGTTGGATGGGACATGGAACAACCTGGTCTAGTGGAAGGTGTCCCTGCCCATGGCAGGGGATTGGAAGGAGATGAGCTTTAAAGTCCCTTCCAACCCAAACTATTCCATGATTCTTTGTGCATGCCATGTGCCCTGTGGACACCCAAAGCCTCTGGCCCACAGGAGGAGTTGCAGCCCCATGGCTTGGATGGGGGGTTTCTGTGCTCTCCCCACCCTGAGTGAGCTCATCTCTGCTCTGCATCTCCCAGACCTGCCCCAGTTGGCCACTGGAAACCAGCAACTCCTTTTCCTTGAGGCTCTACGGGAGGGAATGGGCAGGTCCTAGAAATGCCAGGAGAGTCAGAGAAGGTGAAAAATCCTGCACTGGAGCAGGCACAGGCTCTGAGGGTCTGTCCCCATTTTTAGGGGGACCCTGTGCTTGGCCAGGAGCAGCCGAGCCTGTTTATCCCAGTGGTGCAGAGATGGTGGGGGGGGTTGAGCAGATCCAGGAGTGGTGGGTCAGGAGCTGATCATGGAGGGGCCACAGTCCCTTGGTGTCCCCTGTTCCAGTGGGTGCCTGGGGGTGGCCTGACCCAAACAGAGGCAAAGCTCATGTCCCAGCTCTGCTGCAGCCCTGTGGCCTGACTCCTGCAGGGACAGGCTGCAGCAGGAGCCTCGGGTGTCCCCGTGCAAGGAGCACAGGTTTATTCTCATTTGGATTTCCATCACTTCAGACTCTTTTTTTTATTTTATTTTAGTTGTAGGTCTCCCTGTTCCTCTGGATACAGAGATCTGTAGGAAGAAAGCCCTCGGTGTGACCTGCAACCTTCTTGAACCATGAACTGTAGTACTGCTCATACTGACACACGCAGACGGATCCTGGTGTGACGTAAGGGGTGGAAAAAAACACTTTTTGTCAAAAACAGAACGAAAACAAAAAAAATTGCCTTAAGTATAAAGTGCAGAACAGTCAATACATATCACTCAGTTAGGAGGGGGTGGCGTGTTCTCTTGGCTTGTTCACAAGCAGCCAGCAGCAAAATTGTGCCTAAGCTTGATATTTCTTTTTTAAAAAAAAAGAACATTAGTTATGAGATTTTTTATGTAGAACAAATAGCAATGCCTTTTGGTTTTTTTTAGCTTCTTTTGCATATGTTTTGTAAGCGACGAAAGAATTTTTTTTTGTATAAAAACATGTCTTGTACCCTCCGCTTTTCTGCTGCTGTTTCTATAGTTAACGTTGCATCTTTAGGATCAACCAGAATATTAAAATTGTATTAAGAGAGACTGGATATAAAGAGAGGAATTCTCAGATTCGGCTCGGAAAGCCACTAAAAGCGAATGTAGCCACAGCAAGGGGATGTTCTTCCTTGCCTGGCTTGTACCTTCCATGATAAAAAAACAAACAAACTCATGTGCTGAATTCACCATCTCTTTGCTTCGGCCACTTCTGATTTGGGAAAAGGAAGTTAAACAGCAAAGCAAGTGGCAGGAGTGCCCCTGCTCCTCCCGGGAGGCGACCGAGGTGCTCTGCAAGGTTTGCTTTATTTCCGGAGATCTGGTGTGGGAGAGGAGGTGCCCCATGGCTGTCCCGGAGCTGCTGGGATGGAGCAGGGATGGAAGAGATCCAAGGGACTGGGGCACTTCCAGGCAAAGCGAAGCAGGAACACGGATGCATGAGGAAAGCCTGAGGTGGAGGGAAGCGCCCCTTCCCCACACGCCAGAGCTGTTGGAGGCACTTCCAGGAGCAGCGCTGAACAAAGACCAAGTGAACAAAGCTGGAGCACTGGGAAGAGGTGGAGGCAGCAGCAGGATATGGGGCCAGGCAGCCCTGTATCTGGGCCAGGAAGGGAGCAGTGACCTGGCTCACTCCAGCCCTGGGCAAGCCACGACCAGCAGCAGGATCCCTTCTCCCTGCACTGGAGTCACCTCCATTGGAAGTGGAAAACGCTGCAGGATCAGGGAGAGGGGCTTCACACTCCACTGTCACCTCCTGTCACATCTCCAGAGCATCCTTGGAGGCAAACTGAGCTCGGCATGGGCTTCCCGTGGGGATGTGAGTGGTAACTTCACCTGCCTGTGGGCCCCTCTCTCCCTGCTGGGAAGGAGGGAAGTGGGAGCACCTGCCCTGCACGACATGCTCCAGCAGCCAAGCTGGGCCAGCCATCCCTCACTCCCAAGGATTCTCAGAGTTGCTCCAGAGTGCTCAGCAGGAGGAAGATCCCTGGCAGCCCCACTGGGTGCCCCGGAGGTGTGGAGCAAACGAAGAGGTGCTGGGCAGTGCTGAGCTGCAGCAGCCGTTCTGGAGATGGCCATGGAAAAACATCCACCGGGAATTTACTCTTGTTTCTTTCCTCTCCTTCCCCTTCTGAAACATTTCGTGCCTGGTTCTTCCCAGCTCTGCAGGTGGATGGGGCAGTTCCCCAGGGAGTGTGACATCTGGAATGCTCTTGGACTGGGGCCACAGCTGCCCAGATGTGCCTGGCAGAGCCCAGTCAGGCAGGACAGTGCACAGGACACGGGTGCTGGCCGGGGGCAGGACGTGGGGACGATGAGTATGGTTGAACCCCCCCTCTCCCCCACAGGGTCCATCTCTCCCCTCTGCTGCTCCAGCCTTTGCTCCTGGGGAAGCCGTGCTGCTTTGGGAAAGGGAAGGACTGGCAAACAGGATTGGGTCCCGGGCTTTGGCATAACCTCCTGGTGCTCCTCTGTGCTCGTGGCTGCACTTTGTGCTCTGGCAAACCCTGCTGGAAGTGCTTATCTCCCTCCTCACCTGGGCACCGTGGCCTCAGCTCCTGCAGCACCTCTGAGAGGAGCCAGTCCAAGTGCCAGGGCAGCATTGGGGCTGTCCCTGCTGCCCCTGGCACTGCCTTGGGGCTCCACAGCATCCAACCTTAGCTCTGAAGCTTTTGGGTGCTCCTGGCTTTCCCCAGCTTGCTGCTCCCACCATTCCTTCTGTGTGGGGAGACCTGAGACCACAGCAGCCCCCAGCTGTGTCCCCAGGAAGGCCAGGAAAAATCAGCAGTTCCAGCAGCCCAGGTTCTTCTTGCCTGTGTCAACAGACACATTTCAGCCTAATTAGCTTGCCAGGTTTATAACACTTTGCTCCTTTGGGTTCTTCTGGCAGCTGAAGCACGGGGCAGTGAGATGGATGAGGTTTCCCTCCATGTGTGACAGTCCTTGACTCCCATTCGTGCTCTGGGGTACAAATCTGGGGGCTCAGCAGCTGCTTTTTGCAGCTGTGAGAGGTGGCTTCATCCCATGAGAATTCCTGCTCCATGGGTGGGACAGTGATGGGGCTGCAGGGCTTTCACTGCTCAGGGTTTTCAGCTGGCACAGTGCCCCTGCCCCAGGACTGGGAGTGATGGAGCAGTGTCCCAGATCTGGCAAGCCTGAAAACCTACAAAAAAATTTAAAGTGCTTCCCAAACCCTTTGATTTTGCCACAAGAATTGAAGGTGGCAGTCATGGACAACTGGACTTAAAGAGACTAGTCAGGAAAAATCCAGGAACTCAACAAAACTGGAAATTTGAGAAGATTTATGAGTTGTTCAAAATTTTGCTGAACTTCTTCATCCCCTCCAAGTCCTGCAGGCCAGGGGGGATTCCTGATGAGCCAGAGCCTTTCCCACCATCCCCAAACTCCCAGGCATTGCAACAGAGATGGGGCTTTTCAGCTACATTCCAGTGGTTGAGATGCTGTTTTCTTGACAGCAAACCCAGGGAAATTCCTTCCTTGGCAAGGCCTGGATGAAGATCCTTGAGCATAAACCCTCAGAGCCAGGGTTTGGAGGAGATCTTGGTTCCTCCAGCTCAAAAGCACAATGTGGGGGTGGCACTGCTGTGCCATCTCAATGGCACAGCTTTGTGTGCCAGCCCAGTGTGGCCTCGGTGGCATCTCTGCTTTCCAGGTGCAGTTGGGAAGTGCAGCAAGGAAAAATTCCTTTGGCTTCCCAGTGTGTTTGGTTCAGTGTGAACGTGGTGCCTGTAACCTGCCAGGGAAAGTGGCTTTTCTAAAAACGAGCACTATCAGGTGCAGTCCCCAAAATACCACCCTGAAATGTCACCCTGTAGCAATGAAACTCTTTTCTTTAGGTGTCATGGTCACTGAGGGACAGGTCAGGGCTGTGCTGGCATTCCACTTGGGATCTTACAGATCCCCAAACCTGCTTCTCTGCCTGCCTGCATGTCCCCCACACCCGTGGTGCTGCCAAGAGAGGTGTCCTAGGTGGGTGAGAGACTGTAGGGTGCCATTTATTCAGTTTTCTGCTTCCTCTCTCAGCCTTGCATGCACAGGTGCTCCTGGGCCACGTGCCCCTCCTCATCGGGGGCCACAGAGCCCCCCCAAAGCTTCCATCATCAGACAGGGAATCAAGGGGCTGCCTTCCCCTCTGTGCAGCTTCTAGTTTCTCTTTTCCCAGGCTGCATCCCAGTCAAGCAGCAGAACTGGGTTCTCACCTGCCTTGGGACACTCCTTGTGTGGCAAGGACAGTCCTGGAGTGCAGTCCCGGGGTCCCCAGCCCCAGGGGTCTGCTCTGTTCCCCCGCCTCCCAGCCAGCCTCCTGCCTCTCTACGTGAGCTGTTCATGCCACGGTGCTGAGGAGTGTCTGGAATCCAGTTTATTAACTGTAAGATTGCAGATTTTTGTTCTTTCTCCCTTTCACCTGCTTTTGCCCCAGAGCAAAGCAGCTGCAGCCTCCCCGAGCCTTCACCTCCCTGGGCTCGTGCTGGGGTGGTGGTGTCAGCCTGCCTGCTGCTGATGCTGCTGCTGTTCCTGCTCACAGCCCAGGGAGCAGAATTCCAGCTGTTTGCAGCCACCTCCCTGCCACGACCCCCCCAGTCAGACCAACTCACAGCTAAACCTGCTCTCGAAGGTCCTTTTTGCCCCCCCGGTGTCCCCACTGAAGCCAGCAGAGCCTTTGGGCCCCAGGCCCTCACAGAGTGATTCCTCACATCCTCCCCTCAGCAGGTTGGAGGGGCTTGAGAAACAAGAGGCTTTGGAACCCCCAAGCCCTGCACCCCCTGAGCTTTGCTGCCCTTCCTGCAGTGCTGGCTAACCCAGAGCAAGCCGTGGCCACTGGACTCCCCCGTTCCTGCCCGACACCAGCAATAGCAAGGCCTGTTTTCTGTCCCCCAAGCTTGCACAAGGTCTTTGCCCTGTTAAATCCTATGCAACCCCCTCTCCTCTCACCAGGACTCTCCAGATCCCAGCCCAGCCCATTCTCTCTGCTCTTCTCCCATGACTGCTGAATTCTCCCTTCCTGCTGCTCTCAGAGTCCAGCTTCATTTCTAGCAGCTCCAAAAGCATTCCAAGTCCTGTGCCCTAGAGCTGGGAAGGGGCAGATGAGGGCTGAGACCACAGGAACACCCCTTCCAAGTCATTCTGTGGGAGCTGAGCACTGAATTGGAGGGGGCAAGGCCTGGTGCTGGGGCCCCTCCACACCCCCCTCACCCTCCCGTGCCTTCTGCTCACTGCCATCCTTCATCCCCCCGTGCCCTGAAGGGAGAAGTTGAGTCCCACCGTGCTGCTGCCCGGACTGTTCTCTTAGCACCTGAGCCTCAGGCTTGGCTTGGCTGCTCTCCCTTCAGCCCCCCAAGCCTGAAGGAGTGTCTCCCTGTCTCTCCTGCTCCTCAGTCTCTCCAGCCAGCACCTCTGAGCTGTTTCCCTTGGCAGTGGGGCATCAGCTGGGGTGGAGGCAGGAGGATTCAGGAGGTCAGTCCCACGGCCTCTCCCTGCCTTTGGGGCAGGTGGGGGGGATCTGGTGCTCTGTACTTGGATTTTCAGGGCAATTCAGCCCTTCCTGGGAGCTGGCACTGCCATGGCCTGCAGGACTCCCACAGGAGGGTGGGCTCTGGTTAAGAGGGTGGTGCAGGCTCCAGGTGTTCTGCCAAACCTTTTGTGCCCATCCTGCAGCCCAGCCCAGGGCAGGAGACAGTCCTGCCGTGGCTCTCCATGCTGGTATTACTGTTCCCCTGGTTTTGTCCATCTCCTGCTCCTCGGGGCTCTCAGTTCCCACCCTGGCCCAGCCAAGCACCTGCCATGATAGAGGGCAAAAAATTTGACACTCACCCTGGTACATCTCGGCTCAGCTGTGGCACCAGCACAGGAGAGCAAAGGGATTTTTTTGCTTCCAAACAGGATGTTCTGGTACCAAGAGCATCCCCATGCCCTGCACCCCTGGGCTGTGCTTAGGGGAGCCGTGTTGCTCCTCGAGGCAGCAAGCTGGCACACCACAGGTCCCCCTTCCCGGTGCCATCCATGTCTTCCCAAATCACTTGAACCCACCAGCTGTGGAGCAAACCTTGTAACGTGGGGCCTCTTGGGCAGGGAAGGAGCCGTGGGAAGCCTTTCACCAGCCGTGGTTACTGTGCTAGGAGAGGGGAGAGGGGAAAGAGGCACCTGGAGAGGCAGGACAGGGATGATCCCAACCCCCTGCTGGGGAATGACCCGTTGGGTGTGGAGGGTTCCAGCTCTTGGGAATGACCTGTTGGGTGTGGAGGGGAAACAAAGCATTCCTGGGATGCTCTTTCTCTATATTTTTGTAGGATGGGGGGTGGGAGAGCAGATGGGAGATGCCTGCGGAAGTTGTTTATTTTTAACCCTGGTTGGTTTTGGTTTTTGGCCTTTAAAAAAAAAAAAATGGTCCTTGCTTTTGATGTTTATGCTGCCTACCTGTAAATCCAGATGTACTTAAGTGGCTGAAATCCTTGTTCTTAAATCAGATACACATTATAGTTTTGAACTATATATATAGTAAATATATATATATATATGCCTAACCCAGCAAAAAAAAAAATAAAAAAATAAAGTATTTGGGGGTGGGAAATGCGTTGCTCTTTGAAATGAATCACAATTGGGGGATGAAATTGTGTTTCTGAGTGCCTCAAGATATGAATTGTTTTCATTTTTTTAAATAATTTTATACAAGTGTCAAAACAGCTGGCTGGATTATTTGGAATTTTTAAATAATCCTAACTTTTTTAAAGTAGATTTTGAGAACTGTCCTGTATATAACAGTAATGTAGCAATAAATGTGACATTTTATAACAATATTACTTTTTTTTTCCCCATGTCTGTGTTTCAGATGTTGTATTCCTAGGAATGAAAAGTTGGAATAAAGGTTTTACCTTGTACTAAAAAAAAAAAATAGAAAGAAAACACCAGACAGGTTTTCAGACATTTGCTCTGGGCACAGGTCCTGTCCCCCTGCATCAGCTCTGGCACAGCTGGAATGGTTTGGGTTGGAAGAGACCTTGTTCCAACCCCCTGCAATGGGCAGGGACACCTTCCACTAGACACATGCACTGGGAATGTGGCCTCTGGGGAGAGTTTCCAGCACTTTCCATCACTGTGGGATCTGGGCACTGTCCCCAGCACCATTAGAAAGGCTTTGGAGGTGCTGGGCCCTCCCTGGTGCAGCACAGCCTCTCCCGTGGCTCTGCTGGGCTCAGGTCTGTCCTGGAGAGAGAGAACCCCGTGAAAGTGGGCACTCACAGGGTGCACTTTGGAAATGGGGTCAAATGCCCCCAGTCCATCCCAGGAGTTCAGCACAGACTGGTGGTGGTGATTCATGGAATCACAGAATCATTCAGTCCTTTTAAATCATCAAATCCAACCATCAACCCAGCACCATGTTCACCACTAACCCAGGGCCCAAGTGCCACATCCACACGTTGTTTGGGCACTTTGAGGGATGGTGACTCCATCACCGCCCCAGGCTTGACAACCCTTTCCATGAAGAATTTTTTCCTAATATCCAACCTAAACCTCTGTACAACTTGAGGCTGTTCCCTCTCATCCTGTCACTTGTTACCTGGGAGCAGAGCCTGACCCCCACCCAGCTCCACTCTCCTGTCAGGGAGCTGGAGAGAGCAATAGTAGTTGCAGAGAACGTGGCAGAAGGTTTCACAGGGCTCAAACCCTGCAAGAATGGGATGCATCCAGTGCTGGGAGACGGCCCAGCCTGGCAGGTTCTCACTCTCCCACCCCCATCCGAGGGGTGAGGCCGAATCGTGGGGTCTCTGTCACTCTCTGCCAAGGGCCTGGCCCCGGCCCCTCACACCCTCACTGTGCTGCCCTGCCCAGCCGGGCTCTACCCACCCTCATCCTCCAGGCTCCTCCGGGCAGGTCCCTGAGGTGTTGCCCCCCACGCAGCAGGAATTTCCCCAGACCCTCATGGCTCGCACCCTTGTGGGTTCAGTGGCTGGGGGAGCCCTCCACTGCCAGCTTGACTTTGGGAGAAACAGAGATGGGGCAGCTGCACCCAGGAGCACTGAGCCCTGCAGACCCTCTCTGAGCCCCCCGGTTCCAGTGGGGAGGTGCTGCCTGGAAGTAGAGCAGGAAGGAGGATGAGAGGTGCTGGAATTGCTGCTGGACACAGGACACCATTCCTGTGGGTTTGCCCAGGGAAGCCCAGGAAGCATCTGCAGCCCTGAGGCTTTGGCAGTGCATCCACAGGCCTCAGGCAGACAAGCACTTCAAGCTCTAACATCCTTCAGGATTTTCATAGAATCCCAAAATGGTTTGAGTCGGAAGGAACCTTAAAACAGATCTCGTTCCACCCCCTGCCATGGGCAGGGGCACCTTCCACTAGACCAGGTTGCTCCAAGGCCTGTCCAACCTGGCCTTGGACACTTCCAGGGCTGGGGCAACCTTTTCCAGGGTTCTTCCTGCAGGTTCACAAGAGGCTGAGCAGGCTCAGAGCAGAGCCCGGAGAACATTATGGAATTGATGGTGAATTTAGGACCCTCTGCTGAAAAATCTGGCTGGTAAATCCCTCTCCTGCAGAGAGTGACAGGAGGGTTTGTGGAGGCACTGACAGGCACTGGGGAAACCTCTCTGGGAAGGGGCCACTACCCTTCAGCACAGAGGGTGAGAAGCAGTCCCAGCTCACTGTGGGGACAGTGCCACCCCTCAGGGCTTGTGTCCCCTCTCTGGTGTGGGAACAGCCTCAGGGCTGATGTCTCCCCTTCAGCATGGGGACATCCTGTTGTTATGACCCGCCCCAGAAGGCGAGGGTAACCCAGGTTCTTGCTGATAGATCCCTTGGGGTGGATTAGAGTGAAATGACACTGAATGATCAGTGTTTGTAAAGACATATATGTGTGGTTTATTTTAGAACAATTTTGTTTCAAAGAAAAACAGGTATGTAGCCGTTTTGGTTGTTATAATCTATAGTAATACAGCAATATTAAAGCATAAAAATAACACTTAAGAAAATGTATAAGGGAGAGAAAGAGAAAGAAAGGATGAGAAAGGTGTGGTTTTGATCTGTTGAGGGTCGGAGAAGTCCACAAAACTCAAAGATTTCATGAGTTATATGAGTTCTCACTCAGGCTCAGGTGGGAACACCTTGTACCTCTCCTGGGGTGGGGAGTTTTAAAATGGATGATGTAACAGTGGATCATGGGACACCTCGAGCCTTTGACACCTTCTAAGATATTAGAGCTGACTATTATGTCAGAACCAATCATGACCCATTACGGTCCATCATCCGAGATGAATAGCTCAAGGTAGGTGTGAATGTCTTCGAAGCTCCCCGGAGGAGTTTCCACAGCAGAGTCATCAGGTAAGGGAGGACATTGGCACCATAAGAAGGACTACCCCACTTTGCAGGATTTGCCTCTAATTAGCCTCTTCCCATATCTGGAAATCCAGTTTGTAGCTTCAAGGATGGAGGCCCTTCTGCACCTGGGGTAGCTGGACAATAGCACCCCCTTATCTTACCTCAAGGTCCTTTAGCAGTTCAAATTAGGAGGCATGTTCAGGGAAAGAGGGGCTTTGCTGGGTGAGAAGCTGTTTCTTTGCAGTTTGCTACAGTGGACAGAAGTCTTTTGGTGATCTCAACAATGTTTAAGCCATGAACCATTTCAGTCTCTGTCACCTGTCCCCTCAGGGCTGGTGTCCCCTCTCCAGCATGGGGGACAGCCCATCATCCCCTCAAGGCTCATGTCAGGGCTTGTGTTCCTGCTCATGGCCCCTCTCCAGTGTGGGAAAAGCCCATTTCCTCAAAGCCTCATGTCTCTTAAGGGATCATGTCCCTTCTCCAGCATGGGGACAACCCAACCCCTCAAGGCTCATGTCTCCTCAGGGTTCGTGTCCCCACTCGAGCGTGGGGAGAGCCCATCATTCGCTCCAGGCTCACAACCCCTCAGAGCTCATGTCAGGGCTGCTGTCCCTTCTCTGGTGCAAGGACAGTCTGTCCCCTCACGCTTTGTGTTCCCTCAGGACTTGTGTCGGGGCTCTCATCCCCTCTCCAGCGTGGGGACACCCATTGCCCCTCAGTCCTCGTGTTAGGGCTGGTGTCCCCTCAGAGTTCGCGTCCCCTCAGTCCTCGTGTCAGGACTCGTGTTGCCTCTCCGGTGTGGGAACAAACCACCCACTCTGGGCTTATGTCCCCGCTCCAGCGTGGGGACAGCCCGTCCCCTCAGGGCTCATGCCAGGGCTCTTGTCCCCTCAGTCCTTGTGTCCCCTCAGTCCTTGTGTCCCCTCAGTCCTTGTGTCCCCTCAGGGCTCGTGTTCCCTCAGGGCTCGTGTCAGGGCTGGTGTCCCTTCTCCGCTGCGAGGACAGTCCGTCCCCTCAGCCCTCACGCTTTGTGTCGCCTCAAGACTTGTGTCGGGGCTCTTGTCCCCATTAGCCCCTCAGGCTTGTGTTAGGGCTGGTGTCCGCTCAGTCCTCGTGTCCCCTCTGTCCCCGTGTCCCCTCTGCCCCATGTCCCCTCTCCACACGACATGGGGTCGCAGCCCCACACACCCCCAACTGCCGGTGTCCGCAGATGTTCCCTCGCCAGTCCCCCTCCCTGAGCCCCGGAGCCGCCTCCTCCCGCCGCGCGTGCTCGGAGCGGCCCCGCCGCCATCGCCGCCATCGCCGGCCCGCGCAGGCGCCCCGGGGGTCACTTTGAGGCCGCGCCATGTTGAACCAGCTGCTGGGGCCGCGCTACGTCCAACTGCTGCAGAACTGGTGAGGGGGCAGCGGGGCTGCGAGCCCGGACCCGCGGCTGTCCGGCCGCTGCTCCCGGTCCGCCCGCTCCCACCCGGGGTCTGTCCGCCCACCCCGGCTCGGAGTTTGCACGCTCGGGGCGGGCGTGAGGGGCTGAGGGGGTGTGAGGGGGGCAGGAGGCAGGTGAAGGGGCTCCCTGCTCGCCCGACTGTGGCTGCATTTTTTTTTAAAGTCTTTTTTTTTAAACACAGCCTTTGCAGAACGAAGTGGTCTGCGGGACAGACGAGAGGATGTGGCTGTAGCCGCCTGTCTTCTCTTTGTTGAGTAATGGGCTTTCTGAGTTAAAGCATATCGCTGTTTTCCCGTAAAATATCTTGGCCGCGCTGAGGGCTAATGCTGTTCTGTGTACGTGAGGTTGTTTCAGTATTTCACTGTACGGTTTGCGCGCTGCAGCACCAGAAGGATCTCAAGCTGTTGGAGAGTATCCAAAGGAGGGACACGGAGATGGGGAAGGGTCTGAGGAGCAGCTGAGGGCACTGGGCTGGTTCAGCTG
>NW_020897983.1:303902-329388 GCF_003984885.1 Neopelma chrysocephalum | reverse complement strand
CTCCAGCTCCTCCAGAGCAGACATCCCCCCTTTCATGGGAGGGTGTTTGAGGGGTTTTTGTGCGTGGCTCGCCCTTCAGACCCTGTCCCGGAGCAGGGCTGTGGCCGCTGGACGGAGCTGAACGGCCCCGGCGAAGCCCCTCGGGGGCCGCCCCGCCGCCTGTGCCGGTTCTCCCCGGCGGGGTCCCGGCGGGTCCGTGTCCCCGGGCGGTGGGCGGGGGTCGCGCTCGGGCAGATCTGTGTTCCCAGGCGGCTCCGTGTCCCCGGGCGGTGGGCGGGGGTCGCGCTCGGGCGGGTCCGTGTTCCCAGGCGGGTCCGTGCCCACGGGCGGGGCGGGGGGCGCGGGGCGGGGCCGGCGCTGCGGGGGGCGCGGGCGGGGGGTCGCGGGGCCGCCAGTGCAGCCGGGGCGGGCGCGGGGGGAAGATGCCCAAAGCGGCCGTGCGGGGACACCGCGGGGGCCCGCGGCGACGGGGGCTGGGGTAAGACCGGGGGTACCCCGGGGGAAAAGGGGAGCGGGGCTGCGGGGAGAGGGGGGGGCGCACGTGGGGGCGCTGGGGAGGGACTATATCCGGGCGGAGGGATCCGGGCGCGGCGGGCGGCGGGTGGTGGAAGGGGCGGGCGCGGAGCGACGGGGGAGGGCGGAGGGAGCGGCGCCGGGGCCCGGCGGGCGGGATCGGGTGTTCGGGTTTGGGATCGGGATCAGGAGCGGGATTGGGTCGGGATCAGGAGCGGGACCGGGACGAGCCGGGTCCGCGGCGCCGCCTCCCGGGGGCAGCGGGATCCCGGAACAGCCGGCGGCGGGAGGAGAGCGCGGCGGCCGGGAAGAGCCGGCGGGAGGCGGCCGGAGCCAGGCGGGAGCGGGCCGGGAAGAGCCGCCATGGAGCGGAAGAGGTGGGAGCGCTCGGCGGGGCCGCCCCGGGCACGGGGGGGGAGCTGCGGCCGCGGGGGGAGCCCCGGGGGGGGCCGCGCCGGGGCTGCAGCCACAGGTGGAGGGGTCCGGGACCTGCCCCGGGGCACCGGGGATGCTCAACCCCCCCCCCCCCCCCGCAGCGCTGCCCGTCGGGGGGACCCCCCGCGTCCCCTCGGGGCGGCTCATCCCCTGCAAACCGCGTTGGGTTTTTTTTGTGTTCTCAAATGAATAAGGTGTTTGCGAGCAGCCGGGGTGTCGCTTCTCGCTCTCTCTGCTGCTTTTTGGGTGCGTTTTGGGATTTTTGGGGGGTCGGAGGGAGCCTCGCCTGCCCGCCGTGGCTCGGGATGCGCCTTCCCGGGAGCGGGGCTGTGGGGGAGCACATGGCCCGCGAGCTGAAGGTTTGCTATTTATATCGTCCCCGTATGGCTTGTATGGCTCATAGGGCCGTAGGTGGCCGTATGGATCCTCCCCGCACCCACGAGGGCTGAGCTGCGAAACTCGGGTCCTTCGGGAGCTGGGGAGAGCAGGGCAGTTATCCCTGCGTCCTCGCTTGGCCCTGCTGGTCGGGAAAATACAGACCATCAGCTTAACGCGTCTGTCATGGAATCATCACCGAATGGTTTGGGTTGGGAGCGACCTTAAAGCCCATCCAGTCCCACTCCCTGCCGTGGACAGGGACACCTTCCACTAGCCCAGGTTGCTCCAGGTCTCATCCGACGTGGCTTTGGACACTTCCAGGGACGGGGCAGCCACAGCCTTAGGTTTTGTTTTTAGAATCAGGTTGTGAGAAGAGCAGTGAGTGAACCAGAAAATACCATCCTTGAGAGCAGAAAGCTGAAAGTGCCAACTCTACTTGGAGGACGAGAACACCAGCAGCAGCTGAAAGCTTCAAAGATCCCATTATTTCCCCAGAACTTACTTGTAAAGTTACAGTATGGGAGCTGAACTTTAAAAAAGGGGGGAGAGAGGATAAGCAGCATGTTTTTATTCCCAAATTATAATGGATTGTCCCTTTATATCCATTTGGACAGAGATCAAAGGTAGAACAGGGCTTCGTTCCACTAATTTTTGGTTACTGTTGCATTTTGCATTACCTCAGAGTGGCAAATGCAGGTGTGGTGTTCGTTAATACCTGTGCTAGTTCTGCCTGTTGCTTACCTGGGTGATTTTTCTGTCCAGCTCCTCTGGATGTACAGATGCAGTGAGGGCTTGTCGAAAATTCCCTGTGAGATGTGTGTGTGAGCCAGTCTCTGGCTGGAAATCAAACCCTCCTCAAGGTGTAAGTACCTGGGCAGGTTTTAAAACCAATCCTCAAACCTCAGGCTTAGGAAGGTTTCAGGCTGATGTGGTGGGGCTTGTGGGCCAGATTTGGAGCAAGCAGGAAAGGTGCTGGGATGCAGGATTTCAGGAAGGGAAGCGTATCAGGGATTTTGTGAAAGTGGCAGGTTGTCTTTGAGGGAGTTTTGGCTACAAAAGCTCTCTTCAGACTCAGGGTTCTCACCCAGGGAAAGAAGAATTTAGTGCTGCTTTGTGAGGCTTTTCTTCAGAGTATTTTTCTGCAGAAAGTTTGAGGACCAAGTGTCAGAAATTTGGGATCTCTGCTCGTCTCTACTTCAAGTTGTTGAAATTGCTGGGAAACTTCACAGATCTCTTGTGGGAAACTTAGTTGGTTGAGAATTTCTTACCTTTGCAGCACTAATGTAAAAAGTTGGAAGAAAACATTTTTAACACTCCCCCGAGGATATTTTGATCAATATACTTTTTCCTCCCCCAAAAAAACTATAGAGGAGAATGCTTTTCCTGAGTTTGTGCTTTGCTTTTCCTCTGTTCTGGTTTGCCCACAGAGAAGCTCTAATGATTTCTCTCATGAGAGGGGATCAGCCTCAAGTTGCACCGGGGGAGGTTTAGATTAGCTGTTAGGGAATTTTTTTCCATGGAAGGGGTTCTCAAGCACTGGAAGAGGCTGCCCAGGGCAGTGCAGAGTCACCGTGCCTGGAAGTGTTCATAAAACATGTGGTTGTGGCACTTGGAGACGTGGGTCAGTGATGGTGGTGCTGGGTTGACGATTGCACTCGATGATCTTAAAGGTCTTTTCCATCCTTTACAGTTCCATGATTCCATGATGCTCGAGTTGAGCCTTACAAAAACATCTGCTGGTGTTTGTGCTTGTTCAGTGTTACCACTTAGGCTCTTGTTTAGGGGTGTGGCGCTTCTGGAAATTTGGAAGGTTTTGTGTATCCAAGTTCCTTAGTTTTGGGGTTTTTTTGGTGTGGTTGGAGCCCAAGTTGCTGAACAAAGACACCCCATTGCCCTGCAGGGCAGGGAGCACCATCCCTTCCATGCTGGTGCTTGGGGCAGCCCTGGTGGGAAGGGACAGGTCGGGTCCCCAAGGCTGGATGTGAAGAAGTGGGGTGGGTTATGGCAGCTGCAGGAGTCACCCAGCTTGGTCTGGCTTGTTCCCATCAGTGTTTCTGTGTCTGTGCCATCCCATCCCATCCCAACAGAACCCAGCTGGAATGTGGGACCGCCAGGGCAGGGCTGGGTGTCGATGCCTCATCCCGGGATAACGTGGTGATGCTGTAAGAGGGATGCTGACAGTGCCGGGGTGGGCAGTGTCCCGGGATCCCCATCTCCCTGGGAGCAGAGTCAGGGGTCCTGCAGCCCCCCAAGGGCCCCCAGCGCCGGGCTTGGCCTGGAGCAGGGCTGGGGGGAGAAGTGAGAGGAGGGAGCGCTTGGAAAAGGAGAAGGAAAATCACTTTGTGTTCTCCCCAGCGAGTAAAAGACGCTCTGAGTGTGTGCTCTCGATCACCCGTTTTCCCGGGGTTATTCCTGTCTCCATTTCTTCCAAAGGCAGGCGGCGGCTGGGTTGGCTCAGGGTTTTTTTTTTCTTTTTGTCTTTTGTCCCTGGCTTCCCAAGTTGTGCGGATCCTGTGCGGGCTAAATGGGAGAGCGGAGGGGAGGAGACTCGTGTGAGGAGGGAGGAGGGGAGAGGGCCTGGGCTGGCAGCCGCTCTCTCCTTAAGGATATAAGGCAGGAAACAAAGGGTGAGCTGCACATGGAGAGCAGGGGCACCTGGCAGGCCTGGCCCTTCAATAGCCTGCCCCGAACGCGGCTTAATCCGCACGGAAAAGTCTGGGAATGAGGGGTGGGGGTGGCTCGGGCTCGGTCCCAGTGCCCAGGTCAGTGTCGTTGGTGGGAGCCAGGAGCAGATAAAGCCTCGGAGCTGTTGATGGACGAGCATGTAAAATCCTTTGCAACTTTGCTTGCCCTTGCCTTTCACCCTTGGGGAAGTGTGACAGACCCTAATTTGGGACCCCGGGATCAGTTTGGCCTCGCAGCTTCGGTGCCTGCAGGGTTTGTTGCTGAGAGGGTTTGGGTTTTGCAGCTTTGTACCAAAATGTCTCCTTCCTGGGCCTCTTTTAAAGTCTTTGTGTCTCCAAACCAGGAGTGCAGGGCAGAGCCTTTGCTCTGGGATGGAAGGAGGTAAATTCTGTGTTTTGTGACATTTAAAGGGCACAGAGGCACTTCAGCAGTGTTCAGTCATGTTGGGGGGCAGTTTGTGTGTGTTGTGAGCAGCAGGCAGTGCTGCTGCTCGAGTTTGGGGTTGTTTGGGCTTCTCCCCACACTTTGAGCCTCTCAGGTGTGTGGAGGTGCCCCCCATGTCCTGCATGCCCCTGCCTGAGGGTCCCCAGAGCACCCCAGCCCCTCCTTTCCGTGCTCACTGTCACCTTTGAGTTGTAGCTTTGCTCCTGATGTGCCGTTGTCCCAGAGCAGCTTGGGATGATCATCCTGCCTTTTGCAAGACCTAATCCCAATAAAAGTTTTTTTCTTCTGACCATTTCAGTGCTTTTCCTTTGGGCCAAGCCTCCCCAGGAAGAGACAGGACTCTCAGTCATTTCAGGTGGGTTTTTTTGAGACGTTTGTGGACTTTGAGCAGCTTTTCGGTTCCAATGCAAAATGAACACAGCAAAACCACACGAACCCAAAGGGCTCTGTTCATTTAAAATCCTGTCTCTGAGTGTATCTGATTGTTCTGAAAGTTACTCTGCACTTTAATTCGTTATTTTTAAAATGACAAAGACACTAAACCCCAAATTGGAACAGCAGATCTTGGAAGAGGAAGCAATGCCATGTTCTTTATATAGGAGGAGTTTCTCTTCCTGGCTTCACCAACAGCTCTGCCCTAAAGCTGTTGGACTTGGTTATTCCTCTCTCTGGATCGAGGCAAAAAACTCCCTTTATAGTCCTAAAAACTGATTTACAAATTTGGGGCTGGACTCAGGCTCTGTTCCTGGGTGCTTATCCTGCTCTGTGTTGTCTCCTGGCCAGAGTGTCGGTGCAGCTCCACAGTTATTCCAGCTGAGGAATAACCAGTGATGGAGTGTTTGCTCCTCCTCTCCCTGCCCTCCAAAGATGGATTATTTTCCCCAGCTGGCTCATTTGCATGAACACTTGGGTGTTTGAGCAGTGGTGGTGGTGGCAAGGAGGAGATCTGGGCAGGATAAGCAGCTTGGGAGCAATCAGAGCCAGGAGCTTCTTAAGCAGATGCTGTGTGGCATGACCACAGTCTTTAAGTTTTAACTCCTTTGAGGGGCTATTTCAGTTTTAGTAGAATTCCTTTTAACCTTGCCTCAGTTTCTTGGAGAGCTTTTAATATTTTGGTTGTGCTTTTGTTTATTTTAATTTATTTGTTTCGTGTACAGTCTGACTTGCAGTAATTCCTTTGCCACTGTCCCGTACTAGAAATTCTCTTCTTATGCTGTTTTTCCCCTAAGAAAAGCTTCAGGGCAGCAGATAATATGTGAAAATAGACTTTTCCTTTGATCTGTTGTTGTTGTTGTTGTTGAGAAGACCCTGGCGAGGTTGTCAGTATCTCACCAGTGGGAGGTAAGGTGGTAACTGGCATTTTTTATCTTAAAATGCCTTTTACTCTGTTAAGCTGTGATAATATAATGGATTTACATGGAATGAGCTTCTCCTAGATGGATGCTAGGATTGGATATGCAAGTTGAAAGGTGGAGAAATCCAGAAGTGAGAGAAATTAGGGGAATGAAGAGGAGTTTTTATGCTGCTCAGTGAGGTGCAGAATACTTTGTGCTTATTGTCTGTAGAGTTCTACACTGCAGCCATAACATACTGACTTATTTTGCTTTATGCATTGAAAAAAAAAGAGTTTATAGTGTTATATTATTAAAAAAACCCAACCCCAGAACCCCAGCAAAGTGTTTGTCTCCAGGTTGAATCTTCCACCAGGTATTTAAAATGAATCTCTCTCTTCCCTTTTGCCAATAATGGAAAATTTTCCAAGGTTTTGACCTTTATCTTTGCACCACTTAAGCTTTGTAATTCGTTGTTCTGCATCTTGTGAGCAGCTACCTCCTGGTTTTCTCCCTGCTTCTGGGTAATCCTGAAGTGTTCAGGATGCAACCAAAGCATTGTATTTAAACCTGAATGTGCTGCTCAGGTGGGAGGGAGAGGAGATGAGGAGACATTTGTGGTGCTGGTCAAATGGGACATTCCTGGGAGAAGAAATTATGCTTGAAAACGGGCATTTATTATCTGAGACAACTGAGTGAGAAGTTCTTCTGTAATGAGATCACCCACGTTGGTTATTGTGCGAATTGTGCCACGTTCATTGATGGGATCTGAACCTTCCTCTTGATATATAAAAACATTTTAACGTGTTCTGCACTTAATTTGCCTCTTCCACATGAAAAGCAGTTAATATGAAAGCAGAAATATGAAAGCAGAAATATCCATTTAGAGTTTCACGTGAGCTTCGTCCTTGGAAAATCAGCACACGTTTTTCGGGAAGGGAATGGGAATTGCCTCTGCTGAGCTGTAGGGAGTGCTGGGGTTGGAATCCAGAGGGTTTACATTTCTCTCCTGTGTTTTTTTTCCAGCCCGAGTGGGAAGAAGTTCCGGAGCAAACCACAGCTGGCGCGGTACCTGGGCAGCTCCATGGACCTGGGCACCTTCGACTTCCGCACAGGAAAGATGCTGATGAACAAAATGAACAAGAACAGGCAGAGGATGCGCTATGACTGCTCCAACCAGGCCAAAGTAAGAGCAGATGCAGTGGCACTTCCCCTCCCTGCCTGTTGTTGTGCTGCCAGAGCAGTGCCTGGGATGTTTCGGGGCCTGTGGCAGAGTGAAAATGAAGCGTTTTGTGATTGAAGTGTGAAGTTGGAGTTGTGTGAGAACATCTCTGTTATGGGGGGGTGGGACAAAAGCAATTCCCTGCTGCTCCCAGGGAGCTGGTGCCATGGAGAATGTTGTGGAACTACTCAGTATTTGTGCAGAAGAGCAGATTTGTCATCTTCATCTCTTCCCAATGTCAAAAAAGACATGGACCTGTTGAAGTGAGTCCAGAGGAGGCCACGGAGATGCTCCAAGGGCTGGAGCCCCTCTGCTCTGGAGCCAGGCTGGGATGGGGGGGGGTTCACCTGGAGAAGAGAGGACTCCAAGGAGACCTGAGAGCCCCTTGCAGGGCCTAAAGGGGCTCCAGGAGAGCTGGAGAGGGACTGAGGACAAGGGATGGAGGGACAGGACAAGGGGAATGGCTTCCCAGTGCCAGAGGGCAGGGTGAGATGGGATCTTGGGAAGGAATTGTTGGCTGTGAGGGTGGGGAGGGGCTGTCCCAGGTTTCCCAGAGCAGCTGTGGCTGGAAGTCCCTGGAAGTGTCCAAGGCCAGGTTGGACAGGGCTTGGAGCAACCTGTTCTAGTGGAAGGTGTCCCTGCCCATGGCAGGGGGGTGGGACGAGATGAGCTTTAAAGTCCCTTTCAACCCAAACCATTCCATGATTCTGTGATCCCACTCCCTGGAGTGTGGGCTCACCTCCTCCAGCACAATCTCCTGCAGAGCCCCAGATCTCCAGCTGGCTCCTGGGGCTGTGCAGCAGCTCTGCCCTGCCCTGGCCTTTGCTTTGGGAGGAGAGGAGGGACCTGTATCCACAGGGATGATGCAGCCTCCGGCCAGTGATTCAGTGGAGTTATCCCAGGCCATGCCAGTGCCTCAGCTTTGGAATTGATTGAAGGGAAGGAGGCATTTGGGGCAAAAATCTGGAGAGGGGAGAGGATGGCGAGGCCTATTTGTAGGACAGAATAAGAGTCTGTGTTAGCACCTGGTAATTTGGATTGTTAAGGTTTGGTCAGGGTGACAGTGACGTTGGAGGGCTGCACTCAAGTCTGGATTGATCCACTCAAGTCATTCCTAAGTATCTTTATTGGTTGCTAAAATCTTTCTCAGAACCCAAGAGCTGATGTCTGTGCACCTAAAATTAGTGTGAAAAAAGCACAATGCTTGTATTTTAAATGTACCAATTCAAGAACCTTCACAGGAGCGATGAGAACGTTTCCTCCCAGCCCTGGGTGCTGCTGTGATATTTTGGGACCTGCCCTGAGGCAGAGACCAGCAGCTCACACACCTCTCAGGCTAAAAATTGTGCCCAAACCTCTCAATAAATGTACAAATCGTTACCATTGGCTTCTGAATGGATTAGCACCCAGATGGTTCAGAATTATATTTGTCCTGAATACATCTTTTCTCCATCTCATGAATAAATCTGTGAATCAGATGCAGTGTTTGCATCCTCGAGAACAAAGTGTGTCCTAGAGCCATTCCAAGAGTTGCATCTTAGATTTTTGGGGATGAGGAACAGTCTTCCTGTGTTTCCACTAACAGAAAATGCAGTCATACAGTGCAAAATTGATGAAGAGCTTCATTTAAAAGCTGAGTTTCGTTCAGAACTGAAGGTAAAAAAAGGCATCCAGATTCCAGCCGTGTTGGTTTGTTTATTGGTCTCAGCTGGGTTTAAATGGAATGGTTTAGAATAGTTTCTGGATTCACAAACGAGTCTCTAAATTCCTCTTCATAATTTTTCTAATTACTACAAATATTGGGTTGTAGTCTCCTGGTTTAGTGATCTACAGGTGGCTTGGCAAAGCATTCTGCCTACGAAATTCAGTGAAAATGGAGCTAAAAGTGATGTGGTATAAACTAGAAAGGGTGGAGGCTGGTATGTTAAACAGAATGGGTGGAAAACTCTGATTTTGATAGGTCTAAGGCAAGATTTGAATTTAGTTATGCAGTTTTAGCAGTCTAACTTGTATAACTTGAGATCAGACAGGATTTCAAGCCCATGATCTGTTTGCTGCTGCACATCTGCGTGGCTGTAGTAGCATTTTGGCAAATAGAAACTGTTCTGGGGGGGCTTTTCCTCTGCTCTTGCTTGAAACAGGGCAAGCCTGATTTGAACACAGCCCTGCCTGTGAGACAAACAGCCTCCATCTTCAAACAGCCCGTCACAAAGATCACAAACCACCCCAGCAACAAGGTGAAGAGTGACCCCCAGAAAGCTGTGGACCAGCCCAGGCAGGTAAGACTTGCAGCTTCTTCTCCAGAAAACTGAGAAACTCCTGGATTTGCTCCTGGAAGGATCCCAAAATAAACCACTTTCATTCTGTGATGCTGAGCAAATGCTCCCTGGAGATTCCTGATCTCTGGGGTTTCAGAATTCGGAGAAACCTGGTATTTCAGCAGGATTGCCTTGTAGTGCTCCCAGCTTTTAAAAGCAGAGCAAACCCCATTCCCAGTCTGTAGTTAGGGGCTGTGTGCACTGGGATTTATAACTAAACTCCAGCCTTTGGTTAGATCACAATTCTGCAGTAGTTAAACCTTAATTTCCTTAATACCATAAATTTAGTCAGGTGTTGGAATCACTTCAGGGGTCATTTAGGATTAAAATCACTGTCAAATGTTCCACTTGTGTAAGAATTCTGTGTTTGAAATCCGTGTTCCTGTACAGGCCACATCCAGTGTGGTGTTTGATGTAGTGCAAGGGATTGTGTTTTAGTAGTAGTTAACTCTGCCAGTGTGAGATCATAAATTCATTTGGAATGTCATTATTAATACAAAATCCAAGTGGTTTTCTTATCAAACTGTGTATTTTCAAATGAGAGAATACACCAAAATGAAGGTAAATCTTTTCAGCTTAATTTCATCAGGTGAAAGGATGGAAAAAGAGTGCTTAGGACAAGTAAAGGCCCTGGTAGAATGAGCTGTACATGCTGGAAGCACTTCTCAGTACAGTTTAACTTCTTGCAGTTCAAGGGGAGTTAAAACCTGTTGTTCCAAGAGGGAAAGTGATTTCAACACAATTTAAAAATTCCCTTTCTAAACTGCCACTTCTCCCATTGAAAACTTTTTCTCTGCAAACTTCAAACCTGCAATTTGAGGGCAGTTCACGTGAACCACGTTCAACTAGAACCTTCAGGTGTGAGATAGAGCCTCTCTGAAATGGAGCTGGGTGGTTTGTTTTGATGGCTGCAGGGTTTTTTGCATTTTTTGAAGAGATTGGCAGAGTTTTACCGTGGTTTCCTAAGGAAGTAGAACCCGTGTGTTCACAGTGTTGTTGCTGTTCCCGTGGTTTTGATAGTTAAGACAGTAAAAGAACACTAAAGATATGACACTGACCTCCAAATTCTGAGCTGGATAGAGATTTGTGTCCCTGCTTAACATATTTTATCAGGCAGCAGAATGTTTGAACTTCTGCTCACAAACTCTGGATGTTTCTGCAAAATTTGAAAGCAGTGCTGAGGCCCTGGCTTAAAAATCACAGGATCCCAGAAGGGAAAAGGGTGTGGGATTTGCTTGGACTGTTTGGGGTGAATCCTTGATTTCTCAAACCCTGGATAAAATTGGTTTTTTGAAATATGATTGATCCTCCAGCTCTTCTTTGATCACCCTCATGAACCCAGGTGGAGAGCTGAAGCTGTATGAGGTGCTGTAACTGCCTTTGCACCAAAGCAGACATTCAGATGTTCCTGAGGAGAACCTGTGACTCAAAATCTGGTGAAGGACCAGACCTGGTTGTTCTCATGAGAAACTGCTGGAGAGGAAGAAAATAATACTTTACCTTGGATCCAGTCCTTGCATTCCTTAACTTTCTGTGGGTTATCTGAGACAGCAGGAGAGGAACGGGGTGTAAAAAAGCCTG
Organism: Neopelma chrysocephalum; assembly: GCF_003984885.1. Classification (NCBI taxonomy): domain Eukaryota; kingdom Metazoa; phylum Chordata; class Aves; order Passeriformes; family Pipridae; genus Neopelma; species Neopelma chrysocephalum. Next base: position 318,481 of record NW_020897983.1, on the reverse strand, counting down.
TCTCACACTGTGGGCTTGTAGATAAAAGCCATGGCCTTGCTTCTCCAGCTCAGAGCAGGGAAAATACCAGGCCCTGGAAGAAAAGGAAATCTCTTTCAAGGCAGCAGGTTGAGTTGTGGGCAACAGAGGAGTTGTGGGGCTGATTGACAGTGAGGATTGTCCTTCCTGGCAGATCCCTTCTGCAGTAAATCCACATGGAATTGTCCACAGCAGAGCTCTCCCCTCCCTGCACGGGAAGCAGGTGCTTTGTGGAGTTGACAATTCCGTTTCTGTTTGTGCCAAGAACCCCTTTCTTTGATTCCAGCTCTTCTGGGAGAAGAAGTTGAGTGGACTGAACGCCTTTGACATTGCAGAGGAGCTGGTGAAAACAATGGACCTTCCCAAAGGTCTGCAAGGTAATCAGAGTCTGCCCTTCCCTCAGGGAGGGCATTTTGGTGCCTGTCAGCAGTGAGCTGCAGGTGTTGGGTGTGCCTGGCAGTGCCATGGTCATTTCTGCTGCAGCAGGAGCTGCCAGTGCTCCCTGGGGGTCTTGGTGCCCCTTGGCCTGAGAAAGCACCGAAGCAAAACTTCTTGACATTTTTGGGGTCCATGTTCCAGAAACAGCAGAGTCAGAGTGGCTTGGGTTGGAAAGGCCTTAAAGTCCAACCAGTCCCACCCCCTGCCGTGGGCAGGGACACCTTCCACCAGCCCAGGTTGCTCCAAGCCCCGTCCAACCTGGCCTTGGACACTTCCAGGGATCCAGGGGCACCCACAGCTGCTCTGGGAAACCTGGGACAGCCCCTTCCCACCCTCACAGCCAACAATTCCTTCCCAATATCCAACCTAACCCTGCCCTCCTTCAGCTTAAAGCCATTCCCCCTTGTTCTGTCCCTCCATCCCTTGTCCCCAGTCCCTCTCCAGCTCTCCTGGAGCCCCTTTAGGCCCTGCAAGGGGCTCTCAGGTCTCCCTGGAGCCTTCTCTTCCCCAGGTGAACCCCCCCAGCTCTCTCACGTTTCCATTCAAACATCATGGAAACACCTTTCATTCCCAGTCTGGCTTTTCTTTATTATTATTGGTTTTGAGTAACAGAACAAGGAAGTGCTCTGGGTTTGAACACCCTTGGGGAGCTGCACAGGAGCTGTTCCAGTGTCCAGGATTTATGTCGTGTTAGCTTCCAAAACTGTGTGTTTTGCCATTCCACTTTCATTCCTGCTGTCCTGATTTTTGCTGCTCCCTGCCCTGTGCACTGCTGGTTATGGCTTTTCCTCCCTGCTGCAGGGGTGGGCCCGGGGTGCACAGATGAAACCCTGCTCTCTGCCATCGCCAGTGCCCTGCACACCAGCACCATGCCCATCACGGGCCAGCTCTCTGCAGCCGTGGAGAAGAACCCTGGGGTTTGGCTCAACACCTCACAGCCTCTCTGCAAAGCCTTCATGGTGACAGATGAAGATATCAGGTATTAACCAGAAACACCACTTGGAACAAGGTCCCTTGTGGTAAAACAGTACTTTTTTTGTCGGTGTCTGATAGAGCACTGTGGCTTGGGAATTCATTTGAGTGGCTCTTCAGCAGCAGAGGAGACAAAAATTGTCACACAAAGCTGCTCTCATGTGCTCAAAGCCCATTGTTTTTTATTTTGGCCATGCTCAGTTACTCTGAAGTTCCAGGTTTTCATGTCAGAGTGTCCTTTTATTGACAGAGGTGTCTGAATTGGGGTGACCCTGATTAGGCATCTCTGAGCAGAGATGGGATTGGAGAAACCCTGAGCAGTGTGACTGGATTCTCTTCACCCTTCCTCTGTGTCAGTAAATAAAATAAAATAAATAAAATTTATGTGTTGACCAGATCAAAGTCCTGCCTGCTGTGGTGGCAGGGAACAAGGTACAGTTTATTTAGCTATAGGTTGCTTTAGTAATGAATTATATTGCTAAATCAGGACTGCTCAAACTCAGCTTTAAGTACATGGTAGAGAATTGAAACTACCAAACAGTAACCTCCAGGTGTGCTGTTTGCACTCACTAAATGTTTAAAGATAGTCCTTGCTTTGACTGCTTGAGAAATCTTTTGGAATTATGGGATGAATTATTTGTGCTTGATTTGTACCAGAATGACCAGGAAAAACACTCTGCTTATAACTGATTTCCTGTGGCTGAGCTGAAATAGGAGACCTATGAGCCACTGATTAGTGATCTCTTCTTTACTGGGACTTTGACAGCAAAGGAGCCGTAAAATTTAAGGTTTGGACTCAAAAGGGGAACGAGCAAAAAGAAATTATCAGAAACTTCATTTTTATCCAGTCTGATTTTTGGAAAACTGGGCAAGGTAGGCTGAGTTTTTCTTGTTTAATATTAGTACTAGGAGTTAAAAAGAAAAAAAGTCTTTGAGTCAGCTGCTGGATTGGTCAAATTCCAACCAGAATTCAGCAGGGCACAGGGCTTGTAGCAGAAAATATTGGGCAAGTTTTTAAAGTGTTTTTCATCTTCCCCATCAATATAATGCCAAGGGGTGTTTTTTTTTTTACAGTGCAGCTCTCAGAGGGCTTTTCCAATCTGTGCTTGTCTGTCCAGCCTCGTGTTGGAGGGGTTTGAGGTTCCTTTCCCTGGGAGGTTCCTTTCCCTGGGGGCTGATGTTGGGTGTTCCTTGCTCTGGGCAGGAAGCAGGAGGAGCTGGTGCAGCAGGTGAGGAAGAGGCTGGAGGAGGCCCTCATGGCTGACATGCTGGCCCACGTGGAGGAGATCGCCAGGGATGGGGAACCCCCCTCAGAGAAAGAAGGAGGGGAGGAAGAAGGAGAAGAGGAAGAAGAGGAGGAGGAGCAGGACCATGACCAGGAGATGGAGAACGTATAGTCCAGGTGAGGTGTTATTGCTCACCTGGAACTGGACTTCACTGGAGGCAGGAAGGTTTTCAGGGGGAATCTTAAACTTGCTTTTTTAGCATGTGCTTTTAAAGGGTTGCTGGTTGTGTGTCAGGGGAGACCCCACCTGCAGAGCTGCCTCCAGCCCTGGGGAACAGCAGCAGGAGGACACGGAGCTGCTGGAGAGAGTCCAGAGCTGCTCCAAGGGCTGGAGCCCCTCTGCTCTGGAGCCAGGCTGGGACAGCTGGGGGGGTTCACCTGGAGAAGAGAAGGATCCAGGGAGAGCTGAGAGCCCCTTGCAGGGCCTAAAAGGGCTCCAGGAGAGCTGGAGAGGGACTGGGGACAAGGGATGGAGGGACAGGACAAAGGGAATGGCTTCCCACTGCCAGAGGGCAGGGTGAGATGGGATATTGGGAAGGAATTGTTGGCTGTGAGGGTGGTGAGGGTCTGTCCCAGGTTTCCCAGAGCAGCTGTGGCTGCCCCTGGATCCCTGGAAGTGTCCAAGGCCAGGTTGGATGGGGCTGGGGAAGGGTCTGGAGCTCAGTCTGGTGAGGAGCAGCTGAGGGAGCCTGGAGAAAAGGAGGCTCAGGGGACACAATCCCAGCTCTCCCAGCCTGTTTCCAAAGCAGAGGGGCTCCAGCCCTGGGATCAATTTAGTGGCCTCCTCTGGAGCCTGTGAGGCAAGAATCAAGAATATGGAGGGGAAAAAATGGAATATTTAGGATGAATAACAGAAGAAAAGCCCCTTTGGAGGGAATGACACCTGAACTTCAGGTAGAAGGGTGATTTTTATGTTAAGCAATCCTTCAAGTTGGAAGATTGATTACAATGTGAAATCTGCTTGGCCTTTGGGAGATCCTGTCTGGGCTTTCTTCCCGTTTTCCCACATCACCAGCAGTAGCTTTTGGACAATGAATACCTTGAATTCTTTTCTGCTACAAAGGTCTGGCAACAGGCAAGAACCAGAACAAACTGTCTGCTGCAGGTGAAACCCAGGATATAACTACATGGATATGTTATGGCTGTGGGAATTCTTCTTTTTGGGACTAACTTGCCTGTAAAGATACAAAAAGTTCTTATTGACTTACAAGGTCTTTTTTGTCTCTTCCAGGGAGTCCATCTAAGAATTCCCAGTGTAAAGCCAATCAGCAGGGGCAGCACAACCATTTACAGAGCCAAGAGTGCACCACCAGTCCAACTGTACCCCGGAGCATTTGGATGTACTTCAGGAAACACGGGAGCTGATGGTTCATTCACTGCTGGGGAGTTTTGCAGGTGGAACTTGACTAAACTCCACTCCCCCTCCTTTTTCTAAAGGGGTGGGGTGATTGGGAATGCAAAAGTGGGAGGGGATAAAGGAATATCACGTGGTGGGAGGGGAAATAACAGGAACCAAATTTGCTGTCTCTTTTTTTTATTATTATTTTTGTGTGGGTCAGTGCGAGGTGATACATTTTTAAGCTTTTTTTATCAAAATACCTTTAATGACCCATGGAAACAATTCTCTCTCTAACCCAGGAGAGAGAGAGAGAGATGCTGTTTCACTCCTTGGCTACTCTGCTGTGGGCTACCTGTTTGTACCTGGCTGTAGGGAGGTCATTTCATGTCGTGGATTGTCATTCCATATGTGAATTCCAGTCACTGAATCGCCGTTTCCTCACGAGACCACATTGGTCTTGGGAAGTGCAGTCTCAGAGCTGAACTGCCAGTGCCTGTCCCACCTGAGGTTTGGGGAGTAGGGGAAGTTAATACTCGAGGAATTGGGGCTGCCAGCTCTGGTAGTTGGGATTTGGGGTTAGTTCCACACCACCCTGAGAGCACTCCCGAGCACGGTTTGGACTCTGTGTGTCCAAACACTCTGAATAAGAGTTTTGGAGAGGAATATACCCAACCTGAGGTATATTTTGGTTTGGTTCAAGTCCAGTCAGAAGGACTTTTCTCAACTGGGGATGGAAGGATGACTCATTTCTGACTTGACAATGAGGAAAACTTCCTCCTTTTTCTCTTCTGGTGCCAAGAACCTGCCCTCTGTTCCCCTGTGTGGAGGGAAGGGGATCCATTCCAACAGGTGTGGCCACACACCTGCTTTCGTGTGCAGTAATGTTCTGACCTCTTTAAAAAACAAAAAAAAAAAAGAAAGGAAAAAGGTTGATTTTTCTATAATTGATATCTTAAAAGGAATTTAAAGCTTTTTATTAAGTGTTAAATCTTTTCTTATTTGCATGTGCAGTGAAGTGACCAGCATTTTGTGTCGAAAATTGAACTGATGTGAAACCTGCCTTAATGTGTTTATAAGTATTTGGCTTCACCATGGGTACCTTGATTGGTTCCTCAGTCTCTTCCAGTACATCTGTGAGCATATTGGGGGAACTCGTGGCTAAAAATGGATTTCTCTGGGGAGGGAGACAAGGAGAGGGGAGGAAGATGAGAGTTTGTAGCCTGGAGAATGTGTTGACTGGGTTGCAAAAGTTATTTTAGGGTATCCATTGCACAATTCATGCTGAGAGAACAGTAGAAAGTGGTGGATTAAATATTTTGCCACTGACCAATTGTACAAGTTGTTGGTATCCCAAAACTTGGGGAAGAAAGTAGCTCCCAGAGCCTTTATTGTGTGAGGACGATCAGCAGGGGACAGGGGAGTTGCCTTTGGGAGTAGTTCAGCTTTGTGATCCCTGGAAAATATCCCCTCCCAAAGTGATTGATCCTGTGTTCACCCTTTTCTTAGAGGTTTGAAAACACAAAACCCTGTGATGTTGCTCACTTGAGTACTGCAAGGAGACTGAGCTGTGCTTTGCTGCTGCTCTGCCAGGTGCTGCTCTGGGGAGCTGTGCCTGGCACTGCAGGCAGTGACCATTATTTTCCTTTCTGAAGAGTCTGTTACGGTTATTACTCTGTAAATCTGTCCTCTTGTAAGTCATGGTGTTGAATTAAATGTTTCTCACAAAGTAGAGGTTCCTCTAGTCTGCCTCAAGCCCTTACCTGGAGCTTTGTGCTCTGCCCCTCCCAGTTATCCCAGCAGAGATGCTCAGGGGGGGGGTTGCTGGGGGCTCCACTCTGAGATTTGGATCCTGGTATTTGGGGCCTGGCAGGGGGAAACACAGAGGGGAAACTTGGGGAAAACTGTTAATTCCCTCCTGTGTCCTCCTCGAGTGAGAGGCTGCCAGGGTGTCCTGTCCCATGGGCAGGTTGGTTATAGAGAATCATGGAATGAGGTGGAAAAGGCTGGAAAAGACCTTGGAGATCATCAAGTCCAACCATCAACTCAGCACCATGTTCACCACTAACCCCTGTCCCCAAGTGCCACATCCACACGTTGTTTGAACACTTCCAGGGATGGTGACTCCACCCCTGCCCTGGGCAGCTGTGCCAGGGCTTGACAACCCTTTCTGTGGAGAAAAAACCTTCCTAATCTCCCATCTAAACCTCCCCTGGCTCAACTAGATACCATTTCCATGTGTCCTTTGAATCCCAACCCCAGCAGTTAATAACCCACACCAGAGGTGTCCTTGTGACCACAGCAATCACCCTCTGACACTGTTTCTTTTTTAAAGCTTGTTTAATATCTAGTGATGTCTTTATTTACTTTTATTGAACCTAAACATAACCATAAGCATTTGTAGAACCACAACATAGAGGATTAAAATGTTGGTACTCATATTTTGATTCACTGAATATCAAGTTTAAATTGCTGCCACCTCTGGTTTTCCCCACTGTGCTTTCCCTGTCCAGCTTTCTCTTTCCTTCAGAGCTTTATAAAGATTATTCATATTTCTGTTCATATGGAGTTGACTGTGCAAAGTGCCAAAAGGGGCCCAGGACTCCTCTCACAGCCAGAGAAACTGGGATAACTTTACCTGCTTATCAAGACAGGTAGGTAAACCAAATATTTCTTCTCACTGACCATGATGTCTTTCTCAGGTTGCTGCAATAACTGGATTAGTTTGTCTTATCACAGCCTTGGAAGTGAATAATGGGGATAAAGTGTCTGCCACCATCAAATATATCCCCAGGGTGGAGGAAGCAGCTTTTTGAGGTATGACTTGTAAAGCAGATGATTAGTAAAGAATATATTTAAGGGCAATGGAGTAGAATTGAGGCCGAACTTATATTTCATTAATTAATAACCTGTTCTGCACAGTGCGTTGGAGCTGGTCCAGTAAGGTGGCTCCAGTTTTTATCTCCCCACTTTGGTTTCCAAAACTTCCAGATTTTAAGGGAATGCCCTGTTTGGATTCCCAGTGTCATACTTATTGAATCCTGGTTGGATGAAATTTTGTGCAATCCAAAGAACAAATTAGCATGGATGTGGGACAGGCTGGATTTGACCTGCAGAGCTTTTGGAGGTGGTTTTGCCCAGGAAAAGTTGGCTCGATTCACATCTGAAGTTGAACTTGCTGAACTGGCTGTTGAGCAAGGAAAGGGAGGGGTTTTCTTGCTTGTAAACTGAGCACAGCAGGAAGGGAAAACACTCAGGAATGACATGGCTGGACTCTGGGAATGCAGGCATGTTAAACCCTGCCCGAGGTGGCTTTGTCATGGCTGTGAGTGAGAGTCATACAACAGTTTGGGTTGGAGGGAACCTTAAAGCTCATCCAGCCCCACCCTCTGCCGTGGGCAGGGACACCTTCCCCTAGAGCAGGTTGCTCCAACCTGGCCTTGGACACTTCCAGGGATCCAGGGGCAGCCACAGCTTCTCTGGGCAACCTGTGCCAGGGCCTCCCCACCCTCACAGCCAAGAATTCCTTCCCAATATCCCATCTAAATACTCTGCAGGATGTGGATGAAGCAGGACACCTGGAAGGAAAAACTGGTCTTTCAGCACTCCTGACTCGTGTCCTTTTGTCTTGCTTTAGGGAGAGACCATTCTGTCTGCACTGACACTCCTGGTCCTGGGAAAGAGGGGGGGATAATGTGTTTAAAGGGGGAGGAGGCAGGAGAATGTTCTTATGGACATAATCCCAAATAACGAGGATTATCTAAGTGGAGAGTTAATCCTGAAAAACTTACTGTTCTTCCTTAAATAAACATTCTCCAAGAGTCCAGATGCCCATGCAGGTATTTGGATGATACCACTCACTCCCTATCAAATAAAATGCTGTTGTCACTCTGAGCAGGAATTTCTGCATCCACTGGAATTGCTTCAGAACAGACTTTGGGGTCGGTCGAGGTTCCCAGTGCTGCATATTTTAGCTCCCTGCATTAATGAAGCAGAGAGAGCCACGAGAAGGTGGTGTCCTAATTCTGCAGCACAGAAAATAATGTCCTGTATGGGCTGTGGGGAGCTGAAAACTTGGATTTGTTCTCAGATTAGCAGGGATCAACTTGAGCTAATGAGGGAAAACCATTCCTTCCCCCCTCCCTGAGTCTGACCCTGTGAGAAGCTGAGTGTAGGAGAGAACAGCACAGAACAGCATGTGCTAAATGGTATTTACAGTGACAGAGCATTTGGGAGGGTGAGGAGAGGAAAAAACGTGTTGAACTTCAAAAATGACCCACCAAATGCACTAGAAATTGTCAGGGCATTGGTTGGAAGCCTGATTTAGTGTTGCTGATTTCTTCTCAATATACACAAATAACTACTACTAACTAATAGCACTAACTACTAGTAATAAATAACTTTTGCCAAGCATAGGAAATTATTTAATCAATTCATTAAATAAATCTCTGGACTTTTAGTGGGTTTTTCTTACATTGCAGAGTCACAAATGGAAATGGTTTGAGACTGTGCAGAGTTGGAATGGTGGGACAAAGAGTAACCAACCTCTGAACTGGGTTGTGTCCAGTGGCAAAATTCAGGAATGTTTCGCTGTAGGAATCTGGTTTCATTTGCATGTACCAATGACAGGTCTTCTGATAAATAGAATCCCAGAATGGTTTGGGTTGGAAGGACCTTAAAGCCCATCCAGTGCCACCCCCTGCCATGGGCAGGGACACCTCCCACTAGCCCGCCTTGCTCCATGTCCCATCCAACCTGGCCTTGGACACTTCCAGGGATCCAGGGGCAGCCACAGCTGCTCTGGGAAACCTGGGACAGCCCCTCACAACCCTCACAGCCAGGAATTCCCTCCCAATATCCCATCTATCCCTGCCTTCTGGCAGTGGGAAGCCATTCCCCTTGTCCTGTCCCTCCATCCCTTGTCCCCAGTCCCTCTCCAGCTCTCCTGGAGCCCCTTTAGGCCCTGCAAGGGGCTCTCAGGTCTCCCTGGAGCCTTCTCTCCTCCAGGGAACCCCCCCAGCTCTCCCAGCCTGGCTCCAGAGCAGAGGGGCTCCAGCCCTTGGAGCAGCTCCGTGGCCTCCTCTGGACTGTCTCCCAGGGTTGAGTTTTTGGAAAGGGGTGAATACTAAAAATTTACTGCATGGTTTTGTTTGTAATATGAGTCCATTTCCATGTCCTGGATTAGCCTGTTGGGCACATTCCGTGGGGTTCAGTGACCTGAAGGGCTGTAAAACCTGAAAGCGTGGTGGGCCATCTTTTATTTTTCCTGCTTTTGTGTGATCTGCAGTTAATTCTTAGCTTTCCATCAAGTGGCTGCTCCACAACTCCAAAATCATTACCTGACAGCTCAATTCTTCATTCTTTTAATGCCTGAAAAAGAGCCATTTGCTAATGGCTCTTTTCCCCCAAGGTGCCTCTTTCATGTCCTGCTGTAGTGAGGAAATGTATGAAGAAAACCCTGAAGAAATCACTGGTGGTGATGCCAAGAGGTGACAGAGAAAAGGCTGCTGGGCCTGTTGGTGCTGAGGGATCTCAGAGCTCCATGGTTTGAGTTCACTCAGAGCTGGTCAATTGTAGTTTGTGCCTCTAATGCAGTTTTGGCACATCAGGGTGACATTGATACCTGTCACCTCGAGCTGTCCCCATGTGCTGTTCCCTCAGTCAGCAACTTTTGTGGGATGATTGATCTCAGGCTGAGGTCATCTCTCAAGTTCCAGATCTTGTCAATCTGTCTGGCTCCACCCACAGGCAGTGATTCAGCTCCTGATGTGCTGAAATATTCTCTTCCCACACAGAGTAAGGGTTTTTTTGTACTTCTGCTCCGAGCTGCAGCACCTCTCCTGTGCTCTGCTCCAAGCCTGGGCTTTTTTGCATGGTATTTGCATGTGCTTGAAAAACTGTAGAAAGCAGAGTTGGAGCTCCTAAAGAGTGAGAGGAGCAGCTACTCTGGTTCTGTGCTGTGCTGTGCTGTGATTTAGGCAAATGGATGAAATTTTGAGAGAAATATGGGGAGAAGGACTTGGTGTTGGGGGATGAAAAGCTGGACGTGCCCTGGCCACGTCTTGGCACCCAGAAACCCCCTGTGCCCTGGGCTGAGCCAGGGGAACAACAGCACGAGGAGGTGGAGCTGCTGGAGCAGGTCCAGAGGAGGACACAGAGATGCTCCAAGGGCTGGAGCCCCTCTGCTCTGGAGCCAGGCTGGGAGAGCTGGGGGGGGTTCACCTGGAGAAGAGAAGGCTCCAGGGAGAGCTGAGAGCCCCTTGCAGGGCCTAAAGGGGCTCCAGGAGAGCTGGAGAGGGACTTGGGACAAGGGATGGAGGGACAGGACAAGGGGGAATGGCTTCCCAGTGCCAGGGGGCAGGGATAGATGGGATACTGGGAAGGAATTGTTGCCTGTGAGGGTGGGGAGGGGCTGTCCCAGGTTTCCCAGAGCAGCTGTGGCTGCCCCTGGATCCCTGGAAGTGTCCAAGGCCAGGTTGGACGGGGCTTGGAGCCACCTGGGCTAGTGGAAGGTGTCCCTGCCCATGTCAGGGGGTGGAAACAAGATGATCTTTAAGGTCCCTTCCAACCCAAACCATTCTGAGATGATTTTGTGACATCTGTGGGGTTTTTGGCTGGGGTCAGGGAGTTCCTTCCTCTGTGTTCAGTAATTCCCATCTTTAGGGGTTGATCTACAGAGAATGTTCTCTGGAGCAGAACAAATATTCCAGCTTGGATATTACCATTGCACACTTGACCTGGAATAAGCTGCTGTTGCAGAGTTGTTCCCAGGGGATTTGGGCTTATGGAGCTGTGGTTGCACTAATGCTCTGCTGTACTTCTGTTGCTCTGTTTCTCCCTATAGAAAACACCTTAATGGGCTGTTAGACCTCTGCTGTGCTTTAATCCAGTGTTCTGCAATTCCCTGTGCACAGCCAAGGGATTGGATTGGTCATTTGGGGGGATATGTTTATTCTGTAGATCACAGAATCCCAGACTGGTTTGGGCTGGAAGGGAACTTAAAGCCCATCCTGTTCCACCCCCTACCATGGGCAGGGACACCTTCCACTAGCCCAGATTGCTCCAAGCCCCCTCCAACCTGGCCTTGGACACTTCCTGGGCTGGGGCAGCCACAGCTTCAATGGTCAGAGACCAAATAATTAGAGGCAGCACAAACAGTTGGGAATGAGTCCTGCTGGGAAATGGGGAAAGCACCTGGAGGGATGGGCTTGGAAGCAGCAAGTAAGAACCTTCTCTTTTCTCTTGTGTTTAGGGAAATTGGTTCTTCTGCATGGTCATGTTTGTTAAAGAAATGGAGTTGTGCTGAACAACTTCTCTGGTTTGTAGAATCATTTTCTCTGTTAGTGGGAGACACAAGTCTCTTTAAGAGCTGCTAATTGCTCAAGTTAAAAAAAACCCCAAGGGCCACTTGGTGTCATGAGTGGAATTCAGGCTCTCAGAAGAAAGTGTGAGCTAGTTCTGCTGAAAATGGAACAGATCAGAGACACAACAGCTACAAACCAGGTTTGCCAAAGCACTTAAAATAACAACTGGCAGTTTCCCTGGGTGTTGTTGGACTTGACGTAGAAATTTCCCAAAAGGACTGAGAGAGCACAGAGAGGCAAAAAGGGCAGTGTTGGGAGTGCAGTTCCTGAGGGGGTTTTGAAAGCCCACGTACAGGACTTCTCAGGGGCTTCAGAGATGGAGACATGGTGGCCAGGAGTGGGTTAGTGTTGGAATTGGAGCAAGGACATACCTAAGGAGCCACTTGGGCAGGTTTGGGTACAGGTGGACTCTTCTGTGTTGGTGAGGGTTGCCCAGAGGAGTCACCAGAGACATGGTGTTGGTCGTTCATGGGTTTTCTCCATCTTGTGGAAGCAGAAGCAGCTCAGACAGGAGGGGTTGTACCCTTCTCTCTCAAGTTGTGGAAACCCCACTGTTTTTAGTAGTTTAGTGGGGTGTTACAGTTTACTGCATTAAATATTTTGAGAGTGAGAGGGGAGATGTCTCACAGCCAGTTTGTGAGGCTCAGACCTGGATTGGCTCTGTCTGTCCCTGGAGGAGAAGCTTCTATTCCTCAGGAGGTGCAAATCTTGATGCTAAAAATGGCTGGAGCTGTGCCAGGGGGGTTGGGATGGATCTCAGGGAAAGGTTCTTCCCCCAGAGGGTGCTGGGGCACTGCCCAGGCTCCCCAGGGCAGTGGGCACAGCCCCAAGGCTGCCAGAGCTCCAGGAGCGTTTGGACAACGCTCTGAGGGACAGGGTGGGATTGTTGGGGTGTCCTGTGCCAGGAATTGGATTTTGATGGTCCTTGTGGGTCCCTTCCAACTCAGATTTCTCTAGGATCCTATGGCTCTCTGTAATAATCCTGGAGTTACCAGCTCTCTGAGCAGCTCCTGGCATGGGGGAGGCCAGTCTGGAGTGGGAGGATTCCCAGGGCTGTGCTGGTGCTGCTGGATCTGTGTAAGTACTGAGGAATCAGGATGGATGCAGACACATCTCCATGGAATTGAGCTGTTCGGAGGGGAAAACAGAAGTTGCCATAGTCTTCCTCTGCAGCAGCCAGACAGAAGGGAAGGGCTGGTGGGAGCTCATAGCTGAGGGCTCTGGAGGTAAAGCAGAAGGAGAGAAGGTAAAACAGGAGGGGAGGAAGCTCGTTAGCTGTTTTCATTAAACTTTTCAGCAACTGGAAGACATTGGGTTTAGTTGGCAGGTGAGAGGAGTGGAAAGAAGTAAGGAGACAGCTCCTGGTGGCTGTTACCTTGCTGGAAAGATCCCATAGAAGTTTCAGGTGCCCCTTTCAAAGTATCAAAAATTGAAAGTCTCTTTCTATAGAGGAGTCACCAGCTGAAGGGGAAAGCCTGGAAGCATAAGACTTCCCATGGAGCAGCAGGAGTTAATATTTCCCGGGATCTGGGAAATGAAAACAGAGTGGGTGGATTGAAGGGGGGGTTTCTAGCCCAGACACTGATGGTTCCTGCAATTAAAAACAATCCCAAGCCAAATGGTTGAATTAATCCCAAAGGCAGTGATTGGGAAAGACAATTATGTGAAAAGGGAGCATAGGAGCTGTGGAGTGGGCCAGCACTTCCAGGAGGATTCCTAAAGCTCTGGTGGTGGAAGGGCCCTGTAAATCCACGGCCCAGCTGGGACAAAGGGTTTGGGGGCAGGTAATCTGGGGTGGGGGGACAATCCATGGCAGCAGGGACCTGCTGTGGTGACGTTCTGGGGAGGGGAGCTTGAGGAGGTGGTTGAGATCCCTGTGCTCTCAGGGTCTCCAGGCTGCCGAGGTGGCTGTGCCTCTGTCAGGCAGAACCAGGTGACGCTGCCGAGCGTGAACAGCAAAACTGGGGCGGTGGGACGGGGTGGGCTTTAAAGGTCCCTTCCCACCCAAACCGCTGGGGGATTCTGTGGAATAACCCCGGGAAATAGAACTGAAGATCCAAGGGAAAACGGCAGGAGAAAGGACAATGATTTTATATTTTCTTAACTTCAGTAACTCGGGGAGAAGGAGGGATGCAGCCGTGCCGGAGCGGGGCTGTGCTGGAGCTCGAGGAGGGGCAGGATGGCGGGGGCTGCCCGGCACCGGGGGAGCTGCGGCTGCTCCAGCGCTTCGCGGTCCCGGTCCCTGCTGTGCCGAGCGGTACCGACTGACCTGCTCTGTCCCGCTCCCCTCTCGCCTCCCTCGGTTTCGGCGGCGTTTTTCCGGCGGCTCCGCCCCGGCCCCGCGGTGGAAACCGACGGCGTTTGAGCTGCGGGGAGGGGAGGGCGGCGGGGCCGTGCGCCGGGAATGCTCGGAGCCCCCCCGGGGATGCCAGAACCCCCCCTAGGGCTGCTCGAACTTCCGCGATGCTCGAGATGCCCCTCCGCGATGGTCGGAGCTGCCCAGGATGCTCGGACGCCTTGGGATGTTCGACACCTCCCCCACCGCGATGTTCGGGGCCCCCCTCGGATGCTCGGAACCTCCTGGGATGTCGGAGTCCCCCCCGGGATGCTCCCCACCCCCCGCAGTGCTTGGAGCCCTCCCGGGTATGCTCAGAACTTGCCGGGATGGTCGGAGCTCTCCCGGGTTGCTCGAACCCCCGCGATGCTCAGAACCTTCCAGCGATGCTCGGAGCCGCCCGGGGATGCTCAGACCCACAGTGCTGCTCGGAACCGCCCTCCCCCTTCCCCGGGATGCTCTGACCCACCCCGCGCTGCTCGGAGCTACCCGAGATGCTCGGGGGGGCTTCCCCGGGACGTTCGACCCCCGCCATACTCGGAGCCCCCGGGCTGCTCGACCTCCCCTTTCCTCCCCGCAGTGCTCGGAGTCCCCGCCGAGGATGCTCAGAGCCCTCGGGGGCTGCTCGGATACCCCAGGATGTCCAGAGCCCCACCCCCCGGACTGGTCCCCCGCCCCCCCCCCCCCCCCCCCGACCCCCGGGGGACGCCCCGGGATGCTCGGACCCGCCGGGATGCTCGCCCCCCCCCCCCTCCCCGCGATGCTCGAAGCCCCCCTCGGGATGCTCAGAGCACCCCCCAGAATGGTCTCTCTCCCTCCTCCCCCCGCGAT
>NW_020897983.1:284087-303502 GCF_003984885.1 Neopelma chrysocephalum | reverse complement strand
CGCTGAGGTTCGCGCTGGACCAGCTGTCGCTGCTGGGGCTGGAGGGCGCGGAGGAGCCGGCGGGGGCCGCGGGGCCGGGCGGCCTAAGGGAGCGGGAGCGCGGCGGATCATCCCCGGGGCCGGCCCCGGCCCCCGCCCCGGGCGCCTTCGGCAGCCTGGCCCCGCCGCTGGGGCCGCCCGCGCTGCTCGGGGAGCCGCCGGCCAGCAGGAAGAAGAGCGTGAACATGACCGAGTGCGTGCCCGTGCCCAGCTCCGAGCACGTCGCCGAGATCGTGGGCCGGCAAGGTAACGCGGCGCGGGGGGCACCGGGGGGCGCGGGGACCCCCCCCGTCGGTCCGGGGCGGCTCCGGGGCTTTGTCTCCGTGCGGAGGCGGAAACTTCGCGGCGGCGGCCCCGAAACTCGGCCGCGGGTCCCGGGAGCTGCGGTGCCGCCGAGCCGCCGGTAAATAGCGATAAAAACTCCGCGGTGCGGGAGAACCGCCGGGGTGGGATCGCCGGAAAGTTCCCGGGAGCCCCGCGCGTCCGTGGGAGCTGCCAGGACACGGAGCTTTCTTTGCTTTCATTGTAGTTGTGCTGCTTCTGCCCCCTCCCCTCCAGGCTCCGTATCTCAGACCCGGTGTGTGAACGGTGCCGCTTATCTCGGACTTCAGTTTGTAAATCCCGATGATAAATCCGGTGTAAATGGTCGTTAACCCGCTCGTCTGTGGGCGGCCGGAGCTCCGGGGGCGCGGAGCCCCTCGCACCCAGCTGTCACAAAAGGACGCCCCAGCCCTCGTCCGGGTGGGTGTGCCTGGAGTGGGCTTTGTCTCCGGGAAACCCCAAATAAACCGAAGTTACGCCTTGGAAAATCAAAAAGAAAAGACCCCGAGGCGGAGGATTTTAAGGAAAGAAAGGAGAAGGAAGGGAGCCGCTGCCTGCAGGGATCCCGGCAGGAATCCCCTCGCAGGGAGCGTGACCTCTGGAGCGTTTTGGCCGGGTGGGGTCTGGCACCCCAGCCCTGCCCTGGCCCCGCGGCTTCCACCCCTCCCCGGCCGGGGGGGCTGCGGGCCGGGGGTCGGGGGGCTTTTTTTTTCGCGGGGGAAGCGGGGAGCTGGGCAGGCTCATTGTTCTCTTTGTTAGCCAGAGCCATGCTGTGATGAGCGCGGTGACATCATGCTCTGCGCTTCCCATTGGCCTGCGCTGCCTCCCAGCCGGCCCCGCTTCCCGGCCTCCCAACTTTCCAGGCACCCCCTCTCCGGTCCCACCGGCCCGGCCGCGGGGTCCCCCCCGAGCTGCCGGACCCGGCCGGGGCAGAGCCAGAGGAGAGGGAGAGGAGTGTGGCACCGCGCCCTGCTCGGAGGATCCTCCTCCTCCTCCCGCGGCTGCATGGAGACCTGGATTTGGTGGCTTCACCGACGGGCTCCGCAGAGCCCCGGGGTCCCACAACTTGAAACCAAACCTGTGCCAGGGAACCCGCTGGTCCTGCCGGGCGGAGGAGGGCGGAGGAGCAGCTGCGTTTGGGGCCGGGAGCTGCCGGTTGGCACCTTCCCCTGGGTGTTTCGGTGTGGTGAGACCTCGGTGCTGCACCTCCAGCACCACCAAGGAGTTCAGTGGGCAGCCAGGTACCTGCCTCGACTCCCTTGGGCGGAGTTTGGGGGCTCACTAAGCTCCGAGGGCTTGCGGAAAAAGTGTTGCCAAAGAAATTATTACACCAGCTTGATGCGGGGTGCTGGTTGTGTCCCGCTGGTGGGCTTGGAGGGGACCTGAACCCAGCCGTGGGCTGGAGGTACCTGCTGCTGCCCCGGCCCACGGGCAGGAACAGCTCTCCCCAGGGGTTCCCCCACGTGTTTCCTGCCCCTTTCCTGGGCTCAGCCTGTTGGGATGCCGTGCAGGGGCCTCACGCTGGGTTTTTGGTGTGGAGGGGGACTCAGCTGCCCTGGTCACACTGGTGGGCAGCAGTGAGGGGACAGGGCTGGCAGCACGGTGTCTTTGTGCTCCGGCTGCTCTCCGGTGCCGCCAGCAGCTGGATTAAACCAAGGCTGTGTGAGGCTGGTGTAGCCTGAGCAGGGGCAATACCGAGGTGGTTTCCTGGGGCTCACACCAAGCAGAGCCCTGCTCATCCTCCCTGTGCTGTCTCCCGGGTCCTTCTGGTCCTTGGGTGGGTCTCCCTCAGTTTTGGCAGCCCCGTGGCAGCAGGGTCTGGCTGCAGAGCTGAGCCTTGTGGTGTTTGGCTGGGCCTGGCATTGCTGTGGTGACAAGATGTGCTGCTGGTGACACTGCAAGGCAGGATCAGGTCACCCAGACTGTGTCCCTGTCACTCTTGTCTTCCCTGCACTGCCCAGCCTGGCCATGGCACAGGGAGCAGACACTTGTGGTGCTGCCTTGCTCGGAACACAGGAAGGGATGAAGATGTGGATATTGGTGCCCTGGAAGGGACTGGAGTTGGGGCAGAGCTCAGGTTCTCTCCCCACACACCCTGTGCTGAGGAGCAGCTCTTGGGGAACTTTGAGACCTGTCCTGCTGTCCCCAGACCCAGCAGCCCCTCGCTGCCCTGGTGAGTGGGGACCAGGGAGACCCTGGCAGCCGGGACCAACACGTGGGTGTCCTGTGCAGTCTGAGGAGGGACAGAGCCAATGGGACACAATTTCTCCTACTTCTCCCTTTTCTTCAATTTCTCTCCTCCAGATCCCCTAATTTAAACCTTTCCCCAAGGAGCAGCAGCGGCCCAGCAGGTAAACCTTTGTTCTCTAAAGCAAATCAGTGTTTCCTTGCCCGAGCTGGAGGAGCAATTGCCGTGGCCCCGTGTCCAGATTGGCATCAGTGATGGCACAGTCTGCCAGCTGGGATCTGCAGCCTCCCCCTGCCCACACAGCGTGGCCAGGCGGGATTCCCTGGCCATGCCCTCGCCTGCAAGCCCGTTCATGACTCCTGCCGTGGGAGGGACCGTCTCCAAAAAGCGCTGTGGGCACCGATGGCAGCGGCGTGGGCTCCCCTTGCCATCCAGCAGAGAGCTGTGATTGATTATGCTGGGGACCACTGGGGAGCGTGGGGCAGGTGTTGGAGCTGCCACGGCTGTGCTGGGGTGGCTTCCTGCTGCCCTGGCTCTCGAGGGGCATTTTCAGCAGCTCCTGCCCCGGCGAGGCCGAGGGGGTGCAGCCGAGGGCCCCGCGCTCTGCTCGCCCCTCCCGCGCCATGTGCCTCCCGTGGGATGGAGCCACGGCTCCTCTCCCCATCTGTGACACGCAGGGACTGTCACAGCTCTCTGCAAAAGGAGAGTTGCCATTTATAGAAGACGCTGGGATGCTCAAAGGGGAGATCCAGGGAAGGATGGAACAGTGCAGGCAGCGTTCTGGTGCTTGGAGGGTGCACGGGGAGACCACGGGCCCCCCCTGGGCCAGCCCAAGCACCTGTATCCTTGCTGTGGATCACAGGGGTGGGATGAATCCTCTCATTTTGGAGCCCTGGGCTCTGTGCTGTCTCTTGCCTGTGGTGCCACATCCCTTGAGGCACCTGGCACATCCTCCTGGCTGCCTCCTCCCACCTCCTTTGGTCATAGCTGAGCTGGGAGCTCCTGAGGGTGGTCACACATATGGATCTGGTCGCTGAAGCTCTGCTCTGGCTCTGGCTGCACCCTGTGTCCCCAGGGGGGGAGGAACCCAGCCTGCCTGCCTCGCTCTCCCAGGTGCCTGGAGAAGAAGCCAAGGTGTGATGTGCTTGCCTCCCGCAGCAGGGCTGCAGGATGAATTCATTACTGCGTGCAGAGGTGGGAAGAAGTGCTTGGGAAGAAGGGGATGAGCTGCAATGGAGGTGCAGCCTGTTCTCCTCCATGCCTGGCCCCAGTCGTGGCCCATCCTGTGCCATTCACCAGTTACAGAGGGGACTGGGAGCTCTGGAACTCTGGATCAGAGGCCAAGAGATGCTGCAGAGCTGGGGAAGAGAGCGGGTGACACAGTCCAGAGGGCCAGGCAGAAGGTGTGAGTGGGCTCCAGAGGCTGTGACAGACACCATCCTCGGAGTGATGCCATCAGAGGCTCTTCCAGAAAAGCTCCGTCAGACCTTTCTTGGGTTTTCCCACCTCAGAGCTGGGCATGGCCAGCACAGACCTCCTTGGGCAAGTGGAGCCGTGGTCTGGGCAGGGCAGTGGGCTGGCTCTGCCCTCCTGGTGTGCAGGAGGCACCTGATGTTGGTGCAGATGCTGCCTGGGCCGTGCTGGGGGTCAGCACGTGGATGAGCTGCGTGGGCTCCCTCATCTTCAGTGTGGATATCAGGATGGAGAGGCCCTTCCCACCCCACTGCCCCAGTGTTGTCCTGGTTCTCCTGGGCTCTTGCAGTGGTCACAGCCCTGATCAGACTGGGGCTCCTCACAGGGGGCCAAGTTCTCTTTGGTGATGCTGAGAAAGGACGTTCAGGGAGAGCAGCTGCTGTTCCTGGGGTGCATCGTGCCGGGGAGAATCCCTTGGGATCCTGTTTCTTGCCAGAAAGTAGTGATTCCCCAGCCCAAGGGTGAGTGGGACAGGCCCAGCCAGGGCACTTGTGTGGAGTGGAGTGTGGCAGGAGCCATGTAGGATGGGTAGAGGGTGGAAGAGAAGGATGTGGAGTCTGGAGCCTGAGGGGGAGGGCTGGGAGGGGAGGGTTGGGAGGAGAGTCCAGCTCCCTCCTTCCATAGCTGCCCTCCATGTGGTAGAGCTGGGTGTGGTGGCACAGGGGGCTGTGACTCCCTGGGCTGGACATCTCTGGAATGTGGGTGTTTGCTGGCAGCTGAGAATGGCCATGGGATGTGAAGATGAGTTTGTGCCCACAGGGACTCTACAACTGAGTCACCCTCGGGCTCTGGTGAGACCCAGGCTCTGGTGTTGAGAAGGGGCTGTTGGAGCTAAGGCATCCCTGGGTCTGTGCTCTCATCCCACCCCTGGTTTTGAGGTGTTTTCATTTGGATCTGAAAAGTGCCTTTAAAGCCACCTTGGCTGGAGACTTGTAGCAGAGTCTGGCTCCTTGTTCTCCTGCCCTGTCGCCACTGATGCAGCTCTGGCCCTTGGCAAGGGGAATATGGGGATGCCAGTTGTTGCTGGGCTGAGGTCTGGCACTGCCTGTGGGGGGGGTCACTGGCACTGCTGGGCAGCCCCAGGTCTTTCCACAGCCCCCTCCACCTTGGCCCTGTTCCTGCAGCAGCTTCAGAGGATGGATGCAACCATCCAGGATGGTGTCACAGTGTGCTGGGGTGGGGCTTGCAGGGGCTCATCTGAGACATCTCATACTGGTCTGGATCATTCCAAGCACAAGAAAGACGTGGAACTGCTGGAGCAAGTCCAGAGGAGGCCACAGAGATGCTCCAAGAGCTGGAGCCCCTCTGCCCTGGAGCCAGGCTGGGAGAGCTGGGGGTGTTCCCTGGAGGAGAGAAGGCTCCAGGGAGACCTGAGAGCCCCTTGCAGGGCCTAAAGGGGCTCCAGGAGAGCTGGAGAGGGACTGGGGACAAGGGATGGAGGGACAGGACAAGAGGAATGGCTTCCCAGTGCCAGAGGGCAGGGATAGATGGGATATTGGGAAGGAATTGTTGGCTGTGAGGGTGGTGAGGGGCTGTCCCAGGTTTCCCAGAGCAGCTGTGGCTGCCCCATCCCTGGAAGTGTCCAAGGCCAGGTTGGATGGGGCTTGGAGCAACCTGGGCTAGTGGAGGTTGCCCATGGCAGGGACAAGATGAACTTTAAGGTCCTTTCCAACCCAAACCGTTCCATGATTCCCCCGGTTGCAGTTGCAGGTCAAACCACCAGTTTGTGGTTTGAGTCCCTCTGGCTCTCAGGGGGCTCTGGGGGGCTCAGCCATGGGGAGTCCCTGTGGCCAAGGGATGTCTCAGGTAGGGTTTGGGACAGGGGACAGGGCAGGACAGGTTGGTCCCTGGGTGTGGCCGTGGTGCTGTCCTGCCTCGAAGACTCCTCTCGGGCACAAGTTCCTGGTGCTGGTGCCAGCCCATGGCCTCAGGCAGTGCCTTCCCTGCCCAATGCCTCCTTTCCCACAGTGTTCCCCGCTGCCATGCCCATTTACACATCAACTGGGAGAATCAGCTCCCACCCCCTGGCTGCATTTGGTGCCATGGTGCCCTGGCAGTGTCCAGCAGCTGCAGGCTGGGAGCATTTTTCCTGCCCTACTTGTTTGAGGAGGGTGGAACTGGTCAAGCCAGGCACCCCTTTAATTTTTGTCCCAGGCTTTGTCCCTGGGAAGGGCTCACAGGAGCAGCTGGATAAACTCTTCCTCTCTCTTGTGCTGCCAGGGCATCAGTTGGGTCCCGCTGGTGCCACCAGCACAAGGGAGTGGAGTGAGGAAGAACCTCCCTGTGCTGTGTCCCCTGTGGGATGTGGCTCCTGTGCAGCTCCTGGAGCTGCTGACGCCTTTGGATCCTGAAATTGCCATTTCAGGAGAGAGAGGGGGAGGTTTAGGTTGGATCTCAGGGAAAGGTTCTTCCCCCAGAGGGTGCTGGGGCACTGCCCAGGCTCCCCAGGGCAGTGGGCACGGCCCCAAGGCTGCCAGAGCTCCAGGAGCGTTTGGACAATGCTCTGAGGGACAGGGTGGGATTGTTGGGGTGTCCTGTGCAGGGCCAGGGGTTGGACTTGGTGATCCTTGTGGGTGTCTTCCAACTCAGGACATTCAAAGTTTCTATGATGCTGTGAAGGGTGAATTTGGGACCTTGGGAGGCACCAGCAGAGCCCCTTCCCACTGCCCTGGGCTTGTCCTGGTTTGCCAAGCACTGGAGCAGGGGAAGAGCTTATAGCAGGTACCAGGGTAAATCTGGGAGGGGAACGTGGGAGTTGCAGGCACCTCTCCCTGGACAGCCTGATAGGGGCTGGCACATGCTTCAAAAAATGTCACTTTGGATGGTTCTGCCCTGCCCCAGTCCCTGGGCTGTTGCTGTCCCTGCCACGTGCCCCAGCCATAAACCCAGCAGGGGTTAGTGCTGCCAAAGAGCTGGGCTGGGACACCCAGGGCAGCTGCTGCTGTTCACTGACTGTGACAGTTTTTTACTTCTTGTCATCCACGATGTTTTAATACCCTGGGAAATGCAGCAGGAATAGCACAGCTCCTGTTTGCCCTCTGGCTGCTGGGGAGCCTGGATTGATTTACCTGGTTGGGACAGACCTGACTGAAGGTCTTGTGCCATCTCAGCCCCGGCTGAGTCACAGAATCCCAGAATGGTTTGGGTTGGAGGGGACATTAAAGTCCATCCAGTCCCACCCCCATGGGCAGGGACACCTTCCACTAGCCCAGGTTGCTCCAAGCCCCGTCCAACCTGGCCTTGGACACTTCCAGGGATGGGGCAGCCACAGCTTCTCTGGGCAACCTGTGCCAGGGCCTCACTGTGGTGGGTTGACCCTGCCTGGATTCCAGGTGCCCACCAAAGCCACTCCATCACTGCCCTCCACAAGTGGACAGGGGAGAGAAAATCTAACAAAGGTTCCTGACTCGAGACAGGGACAAGGAGAGAACCCTCACTGATCACCAACGTGGGCAAAACAGACTCAACCTGGGGATATTAACTGAATATATTACTAACAAAATCAGAGCAGGACAATGAAAAGGCAAATAAATCTTAAATACACCTTTCCCCACTCCTCCCTCTCCTGGGCTCTCCCTCCTCCTCCCAGTGGTGCAGAGAGATGGGAATGGGGGTCCTGGTCAGTTTATCACAGGTTGTTGCTGCTGCTGCTCAGGGAGAGGAGTTGGAGTCCTTCCCCTGCTCCAGCCTGGGGTTCCTCCCATGGGAGACAGTTCCCCATGAACTTCTCCAACATGAGTCCATCCCATGGGCAACAATTCCCCATGAACTGCTCGAACATGGGGCCCTTTCCATGGGCTCAGTCCTTCAGGAACAGGCTGCTCCAGCCTGGGCTCCTCTCTCCGTGGGGCTGCAGCTCCGTGCCAGGACCCTGCTCCAGCTTCCCAGGGGGTCACCTCCTCCTTTGGGCATCCCCTGCTCTGGAATGGGCTCCCCCATGTGCTGCAGGGGGGTCTCTGCACCCCCAGGGCCCCCCATGTGCTGCAGGGGCTCAGCTCCCTCCCCATGGGCTGCCCCAGGGGCTGCAGAGGAACCTCAGCTCCAGTGCCTGGAGCCCCTCCTGCCCCTCCTCCTGCCCTGCCCTGGGGCTCTGCAGGGCTGTTCCTCTCCCATGTTCTCACTCTGCTCTCTGCACCCAATTCCATCTGCACAATAACATTTTTCCCATCTTAAATAGATTATCCCAGAGGTGTTCCCACCATCTCTGCTGGGCTCGGCCTTGGCCAGCAGCAGGTCCATCCTGGAGCAGCTGGAATTGGCTCTGCCAGACAGGGGAGAAGCTTCTGGCAGCTGCTGACAGAAGCCACCAAACCCTGGCCATGCAAACCCAATGCTCTCACCACTTCCACAGAGTGAAGAATTCCTTCCCAGTCTCCCATCTCACCCTGCCCTCTGGCACTGGGAAGCCATTCCCTCTTGTCCTGTCCCAAGTCCCTCTCCAGCTCTCCTGGAGCCCCTTTAGGCCCTGCAAGGGGCTCTCAGGTCTCCCTGGAGCCTTCTCTCCTCCAGGGAACACCCCCAGCTCTCCCAGCCTGGCTCCAGAGCAGAGGGGCTCCAGCCCTTGGAGCATCTCTGTGGCTGCCTCTGGACTCACTCCAACAGGTCAGCATTTTTCTTGTGCTGAGGCCCTTCAGCCTCGCAGGGCTCTCCCTTCTCCAGCCTTGCAGCTGGAAGAGCAGCCCTGCCCTTCCTTGGGGAGCATCTGGGAAGAGGAGGAGGAGGAGGGCGTTAGCAGAGGAGCCAGTCGGGCACTGGGCTGTGCCTGGAGGGGTCGAGCTGTTTATCCCTGTGGATCCTGCAGCAGCGTTTGTGATGCACAGGGACAGTGTCAGGGCTCTGCTTGG
The DNA here is from genome assembly GCF_003984885.1 of Neopelma chrysocephalum. Taxonomy (NCBI): domain Eukaryota; kingdom Metazoa; phylum Chordata; class Aves; order Passeriformes; family Pipridae; genus Neopelma; species Neopelma chrysocephalum. The sequence goes on along the minus strand of NW_020897983.1, from coordinate 294,637 downwards.
GCACCCACCATCCCTGTGGGCTTCCAGCTTTGCACTGGGTGCCCTGCAGAGCTCAGGGGTGAGTGGGAGGTGGGAGGCAGGGGGTCACTCACCCCTGTGTGCAGGTGGCAGGCTGAGCTGAGCTCCGGGCACGCTGTGCCAGGCTCGTGGGGATTTCATTAAGAGCGGATGCAATCAGGGCAGGGGGTGCAGGGAGCGGGGCTGTGCTGGCGGCTGCAGGCGGCTCCTCAGTGGAGCGGGGAAAAGTGGTCCTAGAGGAGAGTTGGAGCCTTTTGTAGTCCCAGTCCCAGGAGCCTTTGGCTGGATGGGTGCAACCAGGATCCACAGCCAGAGCCCAGCTTGCCTGTGGGGGGGAAGGAGCAGGGCCGTGCCCGGGGCTGTGGGAGGCAGAGGCAGAGTTGGCAGCACAATCCCAGGCTCCACGTCCCAGCCGGGCTCTGCTGAATCACGTTCCCGTGGGGAGGAAGCAGGTCCTTCCAGAACAGGGAGAGCAGGTGCCCTGGGAGCACCTCAGCCTTGGTGCTGGGGATCCCTCCCTGGGGGCAGGGAGGGGAGGAGGTGCCTGTGCCCCCCGCCGTGGGGAGCCCCAGCTCCCCCAGCCCTCTGGGGCTGTCTCTGGAGGGCAGCCAGGGCTGTTCCTCAGGTTCAGCTGCTGGCTGGGAGGTGTCAAAGGATCTGCAGGATCCAGACAAGCATTTTTTTTCCCTTCCACCCTGGTGTCTTGTTTTGCCTTGTACCTCCTTAAACACCCTCTGAGTGAGTCCAGCTTCCCCCCCTTTCAGCGACCCCAACCCTACCCCCTTGACCACCTGCCCTGGCCCCTCTCAGCCCACGTGTTCCAGCCCTTGGGAGTGGGGCTGCTGGCTGCATCCTGCTGCTCCTCAATCCCAGAGGGTCAGGCCGGTGCCAGGAGTCTGGCACGTCCTGGAGAGAGCAGTGCAGCCCCCCAGCTCTGAGCTGTGAGCCCTCATCTGCCTCGGAGGCAGGAGAGACCCCTCTGTCCACGGGTGTCTGTGCTGCAGGTGCAGAACCAAAGGGACCTGCTGGTTCCTGGGGGTCCTGCGTGTCCCCACCCCGGGTGAGCAGGGGTTCCCTGTGGGGTCTCAGCGCTGATGTGTCATCTCTCCCCCTCCTCCTTGCCCTACAGGCTGCAAAATCAAAGCCCTGCGTGCCAAGACCAACACGTACATCAAGACGCCGGTGAGGGGCGAGGAGCCCGTGTTCATCGTCACCGGGAGGAAGGAGGACGTGGAGATGGCGAAGCGGGAGATCCTCTCGGCCGCCGAGCACTTCTCCATGATCCGGGCCACGCGCAACAAAGTGAACGGGCTGACGGGGGCCATGCAGGGACCCCCCAACCTGCCGGGCCAGACCACCATCCAGGTGAGGGTCCCGTACCGGGTGGTGGGGCTGGTGGTGGGGCCCAAGGGGGCCACCATCAAGCGGATCCAGCAGCAGACACACACCTACATCGTGACGCCCAGCCGGGACAAGGAGCCCGTGTTCGAGGTGACGGGCATGCCCGAGAACGTGGACCGCGCGCGGGAGGAGATCGAGGCGCACATCACCATGAGGACAGGCTCCTTCATCGACGTCAACGCCGACAACGACTTCCACTCCAACGGCACCGACGTCTGCCTCGACCTGCAGGGCGGCGCGGGCGGCCCGTGGGCCAAGGCCCCCCACCCCGCCCACCCCGCCCACCGCTCCTCGGCCGCCCTGCGCAACGACAGCCTCAGCTCCCTGGGCAGCGCCTCCACCGAGTCCTACTACAGCGGGCGGGTGGCGGCCGCCAGCCCCACCAGCCCCTACAGCACCTTCAGCGAGCCCCCGGCCCCGCTGGGCTCCGAGGAGTGCGACTTCGGCTTTGACTTCTTGGCCCTCGACCTCACCACGCCCACCACCACCATCTGGTCGCCCTTCGAGCGCTCGGGCAACCCCCTGCAGGCCTTCAGCAGCTGCTCCTCCATCAACAGCTCGCAGAGACGCAACAGCGGCCCGGCCACGCCGCGCCACTCGCCCACCCTGCCCGAGGGCGGCGCGGGGCTGGAGCACCCCTGTGCCCGCCGCATCCCCAGCGACCCCGCCGGCGCCCTGGCCTGGCTGCCCGCCCAGGGCTCGCTCTCCTCCTTCTCCAACAGCACCGGCTACTCCTCCTCTTCCTCGCTGCCCGGCAGCATCTCGGCCGCCTCGGGCTCGCCCACCGACTCCAGCAGCTCCGACGGGCACCGCAAGAGCTCCCGGGAGTGCATGGTGTGCCTGGAGAGCGAGGTGATGGCCGCCCTGGTGCCCTGCGGCCACAACCTCTTCTGTATGGAGTGTGCCCTGCGCATCTGCGGCCGGGCACAGCCGCAGTGCCCCGCGTGCCACGCGCCCGCCACCCAAGCCATCCACATCTTCTCCTAGCCCGGGGGGCTGGCCGGGCAGCCCCCCCCCACCCTCCCTCCTCCACCCCGACACGGCGTTTTAAGGACTGTAAACTGTTTAAATCGAGCTTTTTATTTAATAACGGATCCGACGGGCGCACGGGGCGGGAGGGGGGAGAGGCTGCTGTGAGCTGGAGAGGCGGAGAGGGCACGGCGGGGCGGGGGGGTGGCCAAATCCGGGGGGTTGGGAGGGTTGGGGGCGAAGGGGCCGAAGATGAGGACGAGGATGAGGAAGAGGGGGCGTGAATTCCGCGAGGAGGAAACTCCGATGTTTACAGAATAGCTTTAACTCTTCACCTGGCTGTGGGGCTGGGGAGGGAGCCCGGCTGTTCTCCACCAGTCCTTCCCAAATATACCAGTATTCCGTTTGCAAACTGAAATAACCAGAAAGAAAAGGTCCGGTTGCACTTTTTATTTTAGGACACGCAAGGGTTGTCTTTTATTTTTTTAAAATCATTCTATTATTATTATAATAATTTTTTTTTTTGTGGTTCTTTTTGTATGTAGTTATTTTTTTGGATGATTCTCAATGGTTCTATAAATATATATATATATATTTTTTTTTTGTAATGCAGGTCTATCTTGTAATTTGCCAATGTGAAAACTGCCCAAAAATGTGTGATGTGAGGTTGGGAGGTCGTGGGATGGAGGGGGCACAGTTAACACACCATGTCACAAAACCCAGACAGATTTCTATCTCCATTTATTTTGTGTTGGTTTTGGGGTTGGTTTTTTTTTCTGTTTTTGTTTTTCTTTTTTTTTTTTTAGTTTTATTTTTTTATTTTTTACCTCTTTATGTATATGTAGGGAATTTATAGGAAAATATGTACTTTATTGAATAAATTTTAAAAACTAAAATATATTTTATTTTAAAAAGAAAATAACGGACCTTTAACCTTACATGGCTAAAGTACTGATTATATATTTGCTGAGCTGACTTGACGGTTATGAAAATTGTATCAAGAGTTTTATTTTTTGACTTCAAAGCCTTCTTAATAAAGACTTTTTACTATATATGAACTCTTGTGCTACCGCAGTGTCTCCCTGTCTCTGGAGCCTCTTGGCACCCGTTCAGTATCTCAGGACCAGCCCCTCTGCTCTGGGTTTGGGGGCTGTGCTGGGATGCTGCACATCCCACTGCATTATCTCTCCTGGGCTATGTTGGGAAAGTGCCCCAGTGTAAGAAGGTCATGGAGCTGCTGGATCAAGTCCAGAGGAGGCCACGGAGATGCTCCCGGGGCTGGAGCCCCTCTGCTCTGGAGCCAGGCTGGGAGAGCTGGGGGGGTTCCCTGGAGGAGAGAAGGCTCCAGGGAGAGCTGAGAGCCCCTTGCAGGGCCTAAAGGGGCTTCAGGAGAGCTGGAGAGGGACTGGGGACAAGGGATGGAGGGACAGGACAAGGGGAATGGCTTCCCAGTGCCAGAGAGCAGGATGAGATGGGATATTGGGAGGGAATTCCTGGCTGTGAGGCTGGGGAGGGGCTGTCCCAGGTTGCCCAGAGCAGCTGTGGCTGCCCCATCCCTGGAAGTGTCCAAGGCCAGGTTGGATCAAAGGAGCAACCTGGGCTAGTGGAAGGTGTCCCTGCCCATGGCAGGGGGTGGAAACAAGATGATCTTTAAGGTCCCTTCCAACCCAAACCATTCTGGTATTCTGTGAGAGTTCCTTGGATGTGAACCTGAAGTTAAGCCCTTCCTTCTCCCGCTGCAGCCCGTTCAATGCTTGCTTGACTGACTCTAGTGATGCATTAGCACATGTGCTTTGCACGCCGCAGACCTGGAAACGTTTGCTGCAGCCAAGTTCCCTGAATCTGCAGAATCAGCAAACCAGGATGACTTTTCAGGCCCTGGAGGGGCAGGCACTGAGCTCTGCTCTCTGGGACCAGAGGGAACCAGCTGGAGCTGTGCCAGGGGGGTTGGGATGGATCTCAGGGAAAGGTTCTTCCCCCAGAGGGTGCTGGGGCACTGCCCAGGCTCCCCAGGGCAGTGGGCACGGCCCCAAGGCTGCCAGAGCTCCAGGAGCGTTTGGACAACGCTCTGAGGGACAGGGTGGGATTGTTGGGGTGTCCTGGGCAGGGCCAGGAGTTGGACTCCTAGGGGATCCTTTCCAGTTAAGGATATCCCAGGATTCTATGATCTGTGATTCCATTTAACCCCTTTCCTGATGCTCTTGGCTTTGCAAAGGGTGGGTGCACTGCAGAGACCCTCAGGGAAGCTGAGGGGGCTGGGGACGCTGCTACTGATCCTTACAGCTGGCAATCCTCGGGGTTGGATATTCTTGGGAGAGGGTCTGGAAAGCCCCCAGGTGCCTGCCCCCTCCCCACACCTCAACAGGAGCCACAGTGAAGGGTGTGCTTTTTAATGTCAGTTATAATAAAATATTTTTACAGAGCCCAAAAAATTCAAAATAGTGCAAAACATCTCACTGTCATGCATCCATGGCAGCCGCCGCCGCCGGCGGGACAGACACACAGGCATCGGTGACACTGTGCTACAGGAGCAGAATTGGTCAGTTCAATCACATGCCAACAGGACAGTTTGGGGAGGGGGCACAGGGCCAGGGGTGTAGGGCTGAGCCCCAGCCTGGCTGTGCAGGAGCAGCTGTAGAAAAAGGGTGTAAACATTGAACAGAAACGAGAGAGGAAAGTGAAACCCTTTGGTCCCAGGCAAACCCTCTAGAAAAAGGAGCGTGGGGGCCAGTCGGGGTACCCTGTTTTGGGGTGGGAGGGGGCTGAGAGAGCTGTATTGACTTGTGGGGTCGTCAGGCCTCTGTCTGCCCCAGGACTCGGGGCAAACTGGCCAGCTGGGGTGGCCACCCCAACACCACACACCCTGACCTCCCAGGCACTCGCACGAGACATGCACACACCACTTACCACACAGAAATGGTGCTTACTGGGGAACTGGGGTGGGACAGAACTGGTGCTTAATGGGGAACTGGAGGGAGGGGTCCTCTGGGGTGGGGTGGGAAGGGTCTTGCTTGCGCCAAGGAGGTCCCGTGGGCTGCCCTGCACAGGGACTCTGGTCCCCACCGGCCAGAGAAAAGGGGGAATAGGTCCCTCTGCTCTGGTGCCCCCAGCCCTTGCCCCCCAAGCCCTGGCACCTTGTGGGAGGCAGTGGGGCAGCCCATGGTGGCAGCAAGGCAGGGAAGACAGGATATGGGCCGGGGGCTGCTCCCTGCTGCTCCCGGCCCCGGTGATGCCGCTGCCAGCCAGGGAGGGGACCCTGTGCAGGGCACGTGGGGGCTGCACCTGCCAACCCAACAGCCCCAATAGCCCTTCCGGGTGCAGGACACAGCCTGGCCGGCTGCCCTGTATGTACAGGTATTTACATATGTACAGGTGCTCAGGGGTGGGAGCTGCCCTGCCCCTCAGGGCACATCACAACGCTCAGGGATGGGGACAAGGGGCCGTCACGCTGTGCCAGCCACTCAGCAACACCCTCGGGTGGGATGAGACACTCACACACACACACAGCCCCTCACACCCCCCATACACCCCCACACATCCCCCAACCCCTTCCTTGTGTCACTCAGTGAGGTCTGGGGCTGGGTGTGACAGTGCAGGTTCAGGGATGGGCCAGTGGGGTTCCTCCACCTCAGACAGGCTGGGGAAGGGCAGATTGGTCCCATCACCCAGGCTGGGGTCCAGCCCTTCCCTGCAGCCCCCCCAGCCCCAGCACCTTCCTGCAGGGTGGGATGGGGGCCTGGCTGTGCCCGGCACCGCTGTCACCCAGCCAGCGTGGCCAGGGAGGGAGGGGAGGGTCTGTCACTGCAGTCACATCACCCCCTCCCCAGGGCCAGCACGGCGACTCCTCTGTGGCCACTCTTATGGCTTTTACACGGCTGGAGGGGGCTCTGAGGGGGCCAGGAGCAGAGGGGGGGGATGAGGGCCGGGCGGGGGGGGCAAGAGGAGTTTAACTGCTGCCCTCCTCGGCCGAGCGCGTGTCCGACTTGAGCTTGACGAACTCCTTGGCCACGTCGTCGTTGTTGCGCTGGGACAGGATGCGGAGCACGGTGAGCCCGGTGTCGTCCATGTGGATGCGGCGGCCCAGGGGCAGCCAGCAGGCGCAGCCGGGGCGCTGCAGGATGTCCCGCAGCTGCAGCACGGCGATGCCCACGGTGCGGTCCTCGCGGGCGAAGCAGTAATCCTTCACACACACCTGCAGCTCGTAGCACTCCGGGCCCGTCTCTGTGCCCAGCGTGCTGCAGAGGGGAAGGGATGGGCAGGGTTGGCACGGGGGGGATCACACTTCCATCCTTCCCTGGCTCTGCTGCCTCCCCACTGCCCAAAAGAAGCCTTTTCCTCTTTTTCTTTCCCCCATCCCCTGCTTCGGGTGCTGTTCCAATGGGGACAAAGACAACGAGGATTGGGGGGAAAGGGTGGTTGTTTTGGGACCATCGACTCAAATTCGGGAGGTGTGTTGAGGGTGGGACAATGGGATGGGCGGTTTTGGGGCTGGGTGTAACCAATGAGGTAACACCCAAATACTACAATTAGATGGTAGTCTATTGCACACCCTATACTGTGGGTGTGCAATATATTTTGTGCACCAGAGGCACCACAATTAAAGAAGTGCTTTCTACCTTCCTATACTCAAAACGGTCCAGAGAATCATTTCTCCAATTTTGGGCAACGCTTCTACCAACGAGGAAACGCCTAAAACATCCTGGGGGGCGGATGAGCAAACTCACTGGCAAACCCCAGGAGGTCCTCACGTGCTGGAGACACATCCCCCAGCCTGTCCCCACACCCCCAGCCCGCGGTGCCACTCACAACTGGAAGCTCTCGTTGTACTTGGGGGCCCAGCTGTTGTTCTTGGATTTGGTGGCGAATTTCCTCTTCTTGTCGCTGAGGTGGGGCCCGATGATGTTGACCTCGATGAAGGGCCGGAAGATGCCCGACGTCTGCCACTTGAGGTCATTTGCAGCCACCACTGCGGGGAGGGGACAGGTGAGGCTCAGGGGGCACTGTCCCCTGCCAGACCCCCGGGCAGCAGAACCCACCTTTGACGGTGACTTTGTGCTCGCCAGTGCCAGGGTGGGTGATGAGCTCCACGTGGATCGACACCTCCCCAACGGGGTCCTCCACACCAGAGCCTGCGTGACACAGGGAGACGTGAGTGCCCGGCTTCAAGGTGACCCTGACGTCCCCTGCCCACCACCAACCCCACTGGAGGAGGCAGGTCACCCACCACGGGGCGGGAAGGGGTGGGCAGTGGGGTTTGTCCCAAAGCGGCCTCTGCCACTGGTTGTGGGCACAGCAGTGTGCATGCGTGGACATGGCAGGACATCCCCGGCACCAGGCTGACTCTGCCATGTCCACAGGGTCCCACCGAACCCCCCCTTGCCCAGGCAGGGCTGAAGGGCCTGGCTGGGATGGGGCAGAGGACAGTGGTCCAGCTCCCCCTGCTCTGGGCATAGAGGGAGGACAGTGCCATGGGCACAGCACCAGGCAGGATGGACCCCATCAGGGCATCCATGGCCCTACCAGGGTCTCGAGGTTGCCCTGACCCCATACCCCTCCATGCCAGAGACCACGTCAAGCCCTGGGGTCCCCGAGCCTGGGGAAGTGGGGTGACCTGCGACCAACAGCTCAGCCCACCCCATCCCCCCCGAGAGCTGTGCATGCACCCACGGGTGAAGGAGGGGGGCAAGGCAGAGGGACAGGCTCTGTGGGTCCCACGGGGCCACGGAGATCAAACAGGGCTCAGCAGAAAGCTCCCAGGGAGGGAATACCAGTGGAAGGAGGACACATTCCCACGTGTTACTGAGGGTGCCAGGCCGGGGTGGAGGCTGGCGAGGGCACGTTCCTGTCCATCCCCCCTGGCACCCGGAGCCACATGCTGAGCCGGAATGGAGGCGATGGAGGGCGGGCAGGGGGTGTCTGGGCATGGGAGGCCAAGCAGGGGGTGCAGTCCCGGCCCCCCTGGTGGGGTGTGATGGAGGCCAAGCGGGGCCCGTGGGGTCGGGCTGATTCCACACACGGAGCGCGCCGGAGCAAGGCTAGTAATGGTCCTTCTGGCAGCAGGGTGGGCAGGAGGGGGACAGGGACGTGGCATGGCCCCCCCTCCTCGGGCCACATGTCCCCAGGGGAGGTCATGGTGGGTGCCCACCCACCCCCAGGCAGCAGCTCTGGGGACAATGTGGGGAGCCCAGAGTGTGCAGACAGACACCCCCATCCCCATGGGGACAGCCCCCAACCCGCTCTGAGGGTGGCCAATGTGGCTGAGCACAGTTTCCTCCAAATTCACCCCAAAGCAGCCCTGGGAGCGGGAGTCTGGGGGTGGTGGGCTCCAGCTCTGCCCGCATTGGGGGTCCCCAAGGCCAGGGATGCTGGGCTGGGGACTGTTACTAGCCCAGGCCGGCGGCAGGCAGGGGCAGGGGCGGGTGAGTAGCACACGTACCCTTCTCAGGATAAATCTCTTCACTAAGGGTAAACCTAATCCCTTTCCCACCATGAACTAGTGGGAAGGAGAGAGAAAGAGACAGAGACACAGCACGGAGTCCACAAAGAGAGGAGGAAGGAGATGAAAACCGAGAGGAGGGAGGAGATGAAAACCAAGAGAGGAGGGAGGAGATGAAGAAGAAGAAGAGAGGAGGGAGGAGATGAAGAAGGGAGGAGGGAGGAGATGAAGAAGAAGGGAGGAGGGAGGAGATGACGTGCATGGGGAACAGGAACAGTGAGGGAGGGGGGAGAAAACAAAGAGAGAGAAAGAGAGATCAGATCTCGCAGACAGACGGACGGCCAAGCACCCGGACAACACTGCAGCGACACAGGAGTGCCAGGCACCCCCAGCTCCGAGCCCGGGGCTCCTGGGGCCAGGTTACACCCAGGGGTGCTGGCACCCACCAGACCCAACCCCACGCCCCCAACATGGCTGGTACAGGAGGCACAGACAGGACAGACGTCCTTTGCAGGAGACTCACGGACAGCAAACGCACGTCCCACTCCCCGAGGACGCAGACAAGCCTGGCTGGGGCACTCTGAGGTGGCCTCTGACCACCACTGAGCATCTCAGGCCCCTCCTCAAGCAGCCAAGGGACAAAATAAAGGGCAGTGTTTAGAGCTGAGGGGTGATTCCGCCCTGGAGGGTGCCCAGCACCCCGCACCGCACAGGACAGGGACGGGGAGATACACCTGGCACCCCAGATGCCAAATCAGGGGGGTGTGGGTACCAAGAGTGCCCAGGGCAGGCCCTGGCATAGCATCTGGATCCAGTGGACCCTGTGATTGGTCTGTGCTGGGTGACAGGGGCCATCCAGAGGGGACAAACACCGTGACACCTGGCCAGAGGGTGACCTTCCCCCCACCCACAGGCCCCATTTCTGTGCCAGCCCAGCCACACCCTGGCACTGGGAACACACTCCTTTTGCTGGTGGAGACTGGGGAGTGCCAGGCTGCCACTGGGCACCCATGGCCCCAGTTCACCTGCAAACCACGGGAGGAAAAGCCCTTCCCTTCCCACCCGTCCCTGCCCCCGCTGTGAGCCTGGCTGGGACCCCGCTGGGACAGAGGCAAGGCAGGGCCCAGGCCTTGGGGCAGCTGAGCCCGTGTGGGGGTCTGGGGGCCCAGGTGGGGGCAGGGCAGTGTGTCCTACCCTGCGAGGACTGGGTCTGCACGAAGGTTTTGATGAGCAGGTCCGTGGCCTGGGTGTAGAGGGACAGGGCATAGCGCAGCGACTGCAGGTCCGGGCTCTTCTCCAAGAACGTCTTCTTCAGCCCCACCCCGCCGGCGTGGAAGTATTGCTGGAGGGGGAGATGGCTCAGGATGCTCAGTGCTTCTGCTGGGGTGGCCCTGAGGCTGTGCCTCAGAACCAGAGCCCTGGGGGCATCCTGAGCCCCCCAGTGTCCTCACCTTGATGGTGTCCAGTGCCAGCTCCACCACGGCACACTGCTTCGGGGTCAGGCTCTTGGCTTCCTCCCGCACCATGTGGTCCTGGGGGGCACGAATCCTGCTCTCAGCACAGCAGCAGGGCCCCGCTCCCCCCACCCCAGACATATCAGCAAGTGGGCACTGGTGGGGCCCAGCCTGCACAGTGCCACCCACCCCAGCACAGAGAGGAACCCAGCTCCCCCTGCCCAGCCCTCACCTTCAGCTTGGAGACCCCCAGCCCAGCCCCCCAACCCTCA
>NW_020897983.1:252539-284077 GCF_003984885.1 Neopelma chrysocephalum | reverse complement strand
TGGAGACCCCCAGCCCAGCCCCCCAACCCTCACCTTCAGCTTGGAGAGCTGCCCCAGCTCCTTGGCTGCGTTGAAAATCATCTGTGTGCCCTGCAGAGAGCAAAGAGACAGGGATGGCTCCCGTGAGCAGCCGGGCTGGGGGTGCCATGGCCAGGCTGGGCACGTCGTGCCAGAAGTTTGTTGCAGCTCCAGGGCCTCCCCCAGGCTCCAGGGGACCGGCCAGTGCTCCTTGGAGAGCCCCAGGTGCCACCACTCAGGCCAGAAAGGTGACACAGGACTGGCAGCCCCGGCTCAGCCCCTGAGTTCTCAGCAACAGGCTGGGGGCTTGGGGACCCCAGGGCAGGACGTCACGCTGGCATCAGGGTCCTCATGCTCTGCTCAGCACAAGAAGCTTGGCCCAAGGGTTCCATCCTGCTCCCTGTGCTCCAAGCACCTGCTTCTGCAGCCAGCAGAGCCTGGCAGGGCACGGCACTGACCACATGGACACCGGACATGGCGGGAGCAGAGAGCGAGTGCAGGGGACAGCGGGCACGGGGAGGACACAGCCTGTACCCTGCAGTGCTGGCAGCCAGCACACACTCCCCTGACACCCAGACCCCTGCCCAGTCCCACAGAGGCTCCCAGCCCCTGGGCACCCCAGGGAACCCAGGGAACCAGGCTGCCTTCACCTGCCCTGTGCCCCCACCGTGGCAGGGGCCAGGAAGTCATCCCATGGGACCCATTGCTGTGGCAGCCCCCTGGCACGGGCAGATCCCGCTCACCTCCCTGGACTGGCACCCCTCACCAGGCTGAGCACAAGCTCCCCTTCTCAACTCCTCCACTGTGCAAATGCAACTGGTTCAACTGGAGCCTAGTGATTCCCAGCACCTTCCCTCTCCCGGCACCAGTAGCTCCAGTCCTGCTCAACAAAGCAATCCCGCCATCTCTCCCACTAACCAGTACCACCTGCAGGGGTCAGCCCCCTCTGTGCCCTCATTTTTCACCCCTTCCCATGAACCCTTTGTGCCCACTCCCCTGCCCACTCAGTTCTGTCCCATTAATCCCACCCTCGATGTCCCCATTTCCCCCAGCTGGCGGACAGGCTGGGAGCTGGGGACACTGGTGTCCCCCAAACAGAGCACAGCAGGACACTGCACTGAGCTGGGGCCCCCCCAAGCCAGAGCGCAGGGGACAAGGGACAGGGAGGAGGCGAGAGGAGGGAGCAGTGCCAAGTGGGGAGCAGAAGAGCCATGTCCTTACTTCAGTGTGACTGGGCAGCTTCACCCTGCTCTGGAAGAGAACAGCAAGGGACAGTTACTGGTGGCCCCAGCAGCTCTGAGCCGCAGCTCCAGGCCCCCCACATCCCCCGGCCCTGGGCTCTGGCCCTGTGCTCTCCTCTGGCTGTGCCCAGCTCTCTGCTGGTGCCACTGCTTCAGCACCAGTTCACTCCTGCAAAGCCTCAGCCCCGGGCTGGTGATGAGCGTGCCAGGTTTCTCCTGGTTTGCTCCCCACATCGACTGGGGCTGGGAAATCAGAGGGAATCAGCTCTCCCAGAACACTCAGCACACTGGGCAGGAGCCAGTGTCCCCCAGGAGAGGAGGGGGAGCTGCAGGCACTGCCCAGACGGATGCTGGCATGGCTCTTCCCAAGACCCAGGATTTGGGAAGTAGGCAGTCTGGGGGGGCAGTGCTGGGTCCCCACCCCGTGGTGAGGAGCCCCCAGATAGGGCAAGAGCCCACGTGCTGGAGAAAGCCCTTGGGGCAAGGCTGGGGGCTTAGCAAGCCCTGATGTGTCCCCCTGAGCAGGAGGGGGGAGCAAGCTCAGAGATCCAGGGGATCTCAGCAGCCCCAGGGCCCCCAGTGAGCCCAGCACGGCCCAGCATGGGGGGTGACCCCTCTTCCTGAGCCCCCCATGCTGAGGACCCCATCCCCTCACTATCCCAGCCAGGCAGCTGGAGGGTGCTGAGGACTGTGGGGCAGTGTCCCCCAGGGGGATGGGTGACACCCCACATGTCCCCTCTGGGGATGGCTGACACCCCACACGTCCCCTCTGGGGATGGGTGACACCCACACGTCCCCTGCGGGGATGGGTGACACCCCACACGTCCCCATCAGAGGGATGGGTGACACCCCATGTGCCCCCCCATGGGGACAAACACCACACAGCACCCGTTCCCTACCCTGGGTGACACAGAACAGGTGACTGTCCCCCACCTGCACACAACACAGCACACCCCACCACGACACCACATCCAGACAGCACGACAGAGGAAGCACAGACAAGCCTGGACCTCCACAGCAGGCGGCTGTGAGGCCACGGGTGTGGCCCCGGGGTGGTGACACACACGGAGCCCACAGCTATTTACCTTCTCTGTCCCCTTGCCATGTTTTCTCAAGAGCGTGCCCTGTAGAAGCAACGTCAGAGGTTGAGTGGGGGGTGGGGGGACAGCGTGGCACAGGACACAGGGGGGGACAGGGCCAGGCTGGGCACAGGGCGTGGCCACAAGCTGGTGGCAGAGACATCCCGAGCTCCTAAAAAACAGGACTGGGCCCTGGTGGGACCCACTGGGATATTTGGTTATGGGGCACTGGTCCCCACTGGGAGAATCAGTGAGGGACTGGTGTCATCGGGATGCTGGTCCCCACTGGAATACAGGATGTTGCACTGCTGGAGAACTGGTCCCCACACTGTGGAACTGGTCCCTGCTGGGATACAGAGATGCTGAGCCTGCGTGGGATGGTCCTTGGTGGGATACAGGGAGGCAGGGGCCAACTGTGTGTGGGCAGGCTCTGGTGCCCCCACATCCTGCTCCAGCTCTGGCAGGTGCTCCCAGCACTGGGGAGGGAGCAGGGAGGGGGAGCTGGGTTTGGGTTTGGACACAGAGCACTGGTCCGTGCAGGGCTGGGCCCACTGACAACCCCACACTGGCCCAGGCAAGAGAATCGGTGTGAAATGAGGCAGCAGTGCCATGGGGGGGTCTCAGGGTGGGCTGGGGCATGTCAGAATCAGGAGGTGGGAGCAGGGAGTTGGCTGGCTGGGAAGCCTCAGGAGGCACAAGCAGCAGAGGTAGGGCCAAGCAGGGCTGCCAGGAAGGGCTCTGGCCCTGGCACAGGGTCATGGGTGAACAAGAGGAGCTGGTACACAGAGCTGACCCTATCCCATCCCCCACAGCCTCAGCAAGGCTGGGACATTGGGTCCCCACGAGGTCTGAGGGGAGGCTCAGCCCCAGGCTGCCCCCAGGGCCTCTCCAAATGCTGCTGTTGGACACAAAAGGTGTTGGGGGACAGCACAGGAGTATTTGCCCCCTCAGGAATTGGCACCAGCACCCCACCACTGGCTCCCAACCCCACTGCTCTTCCTGTACAGGTGCCTGAGTCACAGCAGGGCTGGGGGCAGGACTGGGGATGGAATTGCCTTTCCCTTGCCCATGGCCACAGACTGGTCAGAAGAGGACAGAAGGAAACTGCTCAGTCAAAGCCATGCAAGGACCCAGCAGCGATGCCGAGGAGGGAACTGGGAGTCCAGGCTCCCAGGGTCATATCCCGGGCAGGGAAGGAGCCCCACAACTCGTGCCAGCAGCCTGACCCACCACCGAGATCCTCCTCTGCCCTCACCCCACCACAGCCAGACCCCAGCCAGGGCCTCGAGGGGAAACTGAGGCACGAGGGGAAGGAAGAGCAGCCCTGACTCCCAGCACACACCACTCCCTGCTCTGCCCCGAGCACAGAGCAAGACAGGATCAGCCCAGGCTCGGTGGCACTGCCCATCACCATCCCCTCCCACCCCATCACTACCCCCTGTGCCTCCCCACACCCCAGCTCTGCGAGTCTGTCCAAGACCTTCCCACCCACTGGCAAGTGCCGGCCAGGAGCCAGTGCCAGGTGGGCAGCACGGGGATGGGGACCACGGAGCTGGACCAGGTCAGGAGCCGAAGGAGGGTTGTGGGCAGGGCAAGGGCAGCCACACAAAACAAAAACCGGCGAGGCCAGGACCGACACAGAGCGGACAGACAGACAGACAGACAGGGAGCTGCCGTACTTACAATCATCTGCCATTGAGAGGCGAGAGGAGCAATTGGAGAGAACAACCGTGACGTGAGTGTCGGCCCCCTCCTTCTCCATCCTCCCCAGTCCCTGCTGCCCCACAGCAAGCCCTGGGTGGCCCCCACCCCTGCCAGAGCCAGGGGTGTCCCCCATCTGAGGTGCCACAGCACTGAGTGTCGCTGCCCTGCCACCACATCATGCCTCCACAGCCCCCACAGGGGCCCCATCCCCATCTCTCCCGGCCCTCCTGAATGTGGGGAGGGGGCTTTGCCCCAGGGGGGCTCTGCTTCAGGGACCTCCATTTGACACTCAGCTCTGACATGTACCCCCAAGCCACCAGGTACCCCCAGGGCCACTTGGGCAGGCTGTCCCCTGCCCTAGGGACCAGCCCCAGCATGGTTTCCTGACATCTCTCAGGAAAATCACCCAACAGAGCCACATGTCCATGCCCCCTTCTCTGCTCTCAGCACAGGGCCCACGGCCTCCAGAACACAGCTGGGAAGGGACTGGGATGGGGACTGGGACGAGGACAGTGACACCAGCACTCCTGCAGGATTTGGCAACATTTGGCCAAGGATGTGTGGGCCCAGCCAGGAGCAATATGGGGCTGACCCCAGCCAGGCTCTGGGCTGTGACAAGGTGCCAGTGAGGTGGCACCACTGAGGGCTGACAGGTCACCACTGCACCCTCCCTCCCAGACACAGCACAGCAGCCCCACAGCCCCAGAGAGCCGACAGAAAGGCTGGTGGCTCCAGAAACTCCAAGGAAGAGCCTGAGCCCAGCTTTGCAACAGTTAAAAAAGCCACCAAAGAGTGACAGGGACAGGTGTGTGGCTGGGTCAGAGCCCTTGGTGTCACCCTTCCCTGCCTGACCTCGAGAGAACCACCCCAGGAAGCCTCAGGATGCAGGCTGGGGCACACAAACAGTGATGTGACACCGAGCCTCACAGCCTGTAGGAACCTCCCTCTCAGGAGGCACCATTCCCTGGGTTTGCTTTGCTCCCTTAGAGCCCCCAGGGGTGAGGAAGAGTCCAGCCCTGCTGGGGGACATGACCCCCATCCCCACAGCATCCCCAGCTCCGTGAAACCCCCCAGCCCCACAGCAAGGCTGACAGGTAGTGGCTCCTCACACTCCAGGAGCCTCTGGATTCACCTCCTGGCAGAGACCGTGCCCACAGCCAGTGCTGATGGGACGCTGCCCCAGCTCCGAGGAAAGGATGGAGAGGAAAGGACCAGTGTTCCCTCTCGGTGCCACAATGGAGGTGGCAGGAAGGTCCTTTGGCAAAGCCAGCCAAGAGGCTGCTGGGCTGCACTGGCACCTGGGGCACCTTTCTCTCTTCCATCCCTTCCCCGGCCAGGAGCTGGGTACAAGTCTGGGGAGGCCCACAAAGTGCCCTCAGCAGCCAGTAGGGCCCCTTGGCCAGCAATGTCCCACACTGGCCCCAGTGAGTCACCAGTGTCTCAGGGTCTCTGCTCCCTGTCCCCATCACTCACCGTCTGGTCCGTGAGCGGGGGCAGGACGATGGTCTTCTCCATGGTGTTCATCACCAGCTTCCAGAGCTCCTTCAGCACCCGCTTCAGCACCGTCTTCTCGCAGATCTTGGCGAAGAGCGTCAGGCTGTGGAGAGGAGACAGGGTTGGAGGACCCCACAGAGCTCCACATCAACCCTTCCCGGTCACCCCGACCCTGCAGGTCCCCCACACTCCTGGAGCAGGTCATGAGGGGCACTGGGGAGGGTGAGGGTCCCTGTAGCCCCCCACACTCACTTGCTGTCCAGGAGGTCCATGATGGGCTGCAGGACGTTGTCGGCGTCCTGCGCGACGCTGCTGCAGGTGCTGGCGGGGACGTTGCCGGTGCCCTTCACCTGGCCCAGGATGTCCCCCATCTGCTTCACACACTCCTCGATGTGTGGCTGGAAGCTGGGGGTCACAACACACAGGTTCAACAACCCCCACAGAGCCCCCAGCCACAGCTCCTGGCCCCCCACACCTCCCCGTGGCCCCCCACCCGTGCCCTCTCCCCCAGGGGTACCTGGTGGCAAAGACTCGGCTCAGATCATCCAGGACGTTGTTGAGCTTCACCTGCAGTTCCTTGAGGATATCACTGGCTTCTGTGTCCAGCTGGAGGAGGGACAGGTTGGAGAAGTTGACAGGGACCCTGGACCAGCCCTAGTGGGGGTCTCTGCACCCCACATGTGCCCCCGGGCAGAGTGAAGCCCATCCCAGTCCGGCATGGTGGCAGAGCTGGGTGCCATGGGGTGGCACAGTGTGATCCCACACAGGAGTGAAGAACTGGGGTCTGCTCCCAGCACTGGGGAACCAGGGAAGGGGCTGCCTCTGGGGGGAAGGATATCATCCTGCCCCTCCACAGGGGTCTCTCCTGGAGCCCCCCAGTACGCACCTCCTTTCCACCCATGGCTTCAAACATTTTCTCCAGCTGGACACGGAGCTGCTGAATGTTGTTCATCAGAATGCAGGGCTGGAGGGGTGGGATGGAGAGGAGAATCAGCACCAACAAATATGGCTGGGACAGCTGCCCATGGCCCCAGGACCCTCCCACCTTGCACTGGGGGACACAAGGACAGTGATGGCACAGAGTGATGGCACACCCTGGCAGCACATCAGGGACTGCCGGGAAGGGACCAAGGGCAGGACCATGTCAGGGGGACCCACTCTGGGGCTGAGGGGACAGCTGGGGTCACCGTGTGGGTACAGTCCTGCCCAGCAGCACCAGGCAGCTGACAAGCAGAGGGGAGATACATCACCACTTTCTCCTTCTCCTTGGAGCAGTACGAGGCAAAATCCTTGGAGATGATCTCGGCGTACTGGAGCAGCACATTGCTGATGGTCTGCAGCCAAACAGGGCAGCAACCAAGGCACCCAGACAGCAGCAGGGATGGGGAAGGAGGGAGAGAAGGAAACCATCAGTCCCACAGCAGTGAAACAACTCCAGGCCTGGATAAAACCCTGGGATCCTCCCAGCCTCTGGCCCCATGGGTCACAGAATTACGGAATCGTTAAGGTTGGAAAAGCCCTTCAAGGTCATGAAGTCCAACCATCAACCCAGCATCACCGCCATGTTCACCATCAAACCACACCCTCAAGCACCACATCCACAGTTTTGAACACTCCCAGGGATGGTGACTCCACCACTGCCCTGGGCAGCCTGTGCCAGTGCTTTACAACCCTTTCCGTGAAGAAATTTTCCCAATATCCAACCTGAACCTCCTCTGGTGCAACTTGAGGCCATCTTCCCTTGCCCTATCACTTGTTACCTGGGAGAAGGGACCAGACTGACCCCCCCTGGCTCCACCTTCCTGTCAGGGAGTTGTAGAGAGCAAGAAGGTCCCCCCTGAGCCTCCTCTTCTCCAGGCTGAGCCCCCCCAGCTGCTCCTGGTCCTCCAGACCCTTCCCCAGCTCCATTCCCTTCCCTGGACACTCTCCAGCCCCTCAATGTCTTTCTTGTCCTGAGGGGCCCAAAACTGACCCCAGGATTTGAGGTGGTGCCTCAGCAGTGCCAGCACATGGGGACAGTCACTGCCCTGGTCCTGCTGGACACACAGTGGCTGGTACAAGCCAGGTGCCCTTGGCCTCCTTGCCCACGTGGGCACACCTGGCTCATGTTCACGTGCCAGGAGCCACATGGACACAGCCACTGGAAACCAGATCCAGCACATCTGGTCTCCATGGGCAGCTCCATCACCATCACACCAAGCCTGCATGTAACTCCCTCGTACATTGCAGCAAGCCAGTTTTAATTAATCTATATTAATTAACCAAATAACTCATTAATTAGCTAATAATTAATTAATCTTCTGCGCTAGAAAAGCTGAGAGTGTTCCAGGGCATGTTGGTGGCACACTGGCTGTCAGAGGGAGCACATTCTGTGCCCTGTGCCCCTGCCAAAGTGGGATGGAGGTGGCACAGAGAGCCCGGGAGCCCCGGGCAGGGCTGGGACCAGGGTCCCAGAGGTGCTGATGACCCACCTTGGCAAACCTCCGCATGTAGTGCCCAACAATTTGGGGGTCAGGACACTCCAGCTTCTTGATGATCTCAAAGCTCTGGTTGAGCTGGGAGAAGACATCCACCACGGAGCAGGAGAAGAGGGCGTGCTCTGACGTCTGCTGGAACTGTGGGAGCGAGAGGCGGCGTCAGCAGGAGGCAGGGACGAGATTTTGGCCCCATGAAGACACGTTTGGCATCAAAGAATGAGCCCCCTGGCCCCTGACTGCTGCTCCAGCCATTCCTACCCCATCCTTCTTGTCCCGCTCCAGCGCTCCGTGCAGGAAATCCCGTGACACCTCTTCGTTCTCATCCAGCCACTGGATAACGAAGGGCTCGAACCAGCTGGAAGGGAAATCCATCCGTGGTGAGGCCTCCAGCCCCCGGGGTGCCACCCCTCCCTGCCCCCAGGGCTGCACTCACGCGGGGTACTCGGGCACGCGGGTCTTGAAGGAGGGCAGCTCGGTGACGTACTCGTTGTACAGCCACTTCACCTTGAAGTGCAGGTTCATGTAGTCTGCGCTCTTGCACAGCCGGTGCTTCTCATGCTCTGCACAGGGAAGGGCGTGGGGGTCACTCTGAGCCCCAAGCCTGGGGGGGCGACTCCCCAGGAGCAGCTCCAGGGATGCCGGGTTATAACGGAGGGAAGGTGGAAGTGCTTCCCGGGTGGGATTTAAGCTGGGCATGGTGTTGATGAGGAGGTGAGATGGGTTTGCCCAGGGAACAGGTGAGGTGGGAGCAGAGGGTGGCTCCTGTCTGGTTCCCCTGCTGGCTCAGGGTGGTGGTGGGGACTCACCCTCCATCGCATACTTCATGTCCTGAGCAAAGAGGTTCCACATCACCTCGGCGCTGATCTTCCCCACGTTCAGTTCTTGGGGGAATCTGAGGCGAGGGGAGAATGTGGATCACAAAATCATTTAGGTTGGAGAAGACCTCCAAGACCACTGAGTCCAACCTTTGCCTGATCACCACCTTGTCAACTAGACCATGGCACTAAGTGCCACATACAGTTGTTCCTTGAACACTTCCAAGGATGGTGACTCCACCCTGGGCAGCCCCTTCCAATGCTTAACAACCCTTTTCCATGAATTCTTCCTGATGTTCGACCTGAACCTCCCCTGGCAGAGCCTGAGGCTATGAACACAAGCTGGACCAGCCTTCCACATGGAGAGACATTCCCCACACACTTCCCACCTGCCTCAGCTTTCCCATCTGTAGAATGGGTGTTATACACCCACTTCCAAAGGCCTCAGGTTCCCACTGCCTCCATGTGGGCATCCCCTCTGGGTGCAGCAGGATCCCTTTCCCCAGCACCTACTCACTGGTTCAGGCAGGGTGTGTAGGAGTTCTTGTCTTCCTCAATAATGGAGACAATCAGGGTGATGAGCTTGGACCAGAAATCCAGGTTTTTGATGCTGGGGCCCTGCTCCTCAGGGGGCACCTCGCCTTTCTTAGTCTGGAGGGATGAGGACACAGAGGAGGCTCCGGTCACCCCACCTGCAGGGCTCAGATTTATGTCAGAGGCAGGAAGGAACACCCTGGAGGCCCACACACAGCCCCATCTTGTCTCTTGTGCTCCCAACCCTGCAGCTTTGGAGCTTTAAGCCCTGCCCAAGATCAGGGACTCATTCTGCACCGGGCTGAGTGCTCTGGAGAGGGAGCAGGAGCACTGGGGAAAGGAGAAGGGCAGGGGATGAGGAAGGTCATTGCCCAGCACCCCCCCTGCCCCACGCACTGGGTCCGTCTGGTACTCGCGGCTGTAGAGCTCGTGGCAGTTGTTGAAGATGTACTCGTAGGTGGAGTTGAGACAGGCCTTCACACAGTCCTTCACCACCTGGCTGGCTCGTGGGGGGCTCTGCAGCTCCTGGACCTGGAATGCAGGGAGGGAGTGGCGTTGGGGGCAGATCCACACCCCCAGCAACCCACACAGGGGCACCACGGGCCAGAGTGACCTCAACCCCTAAAGAACCAGGGCCAGTGAGAGACAGATCCCCCCCAAAAACGGGGCAAGTGGGGCCCCAGCAGTACCTTCATCCGAAAGAAGGTGATGCTGGTCAGCAAATCCACCGTGGACTTGAGATCCTGCAGCCGCTCGGGACTGCTGGCAGGGAAATTGTTCTGGGAAGAAAAGAGGGGGCGTTGCCTACAAAACTCTCACGGGGGCGAGCGAGGCGGAGGAAACAGCCCGCTGCTCTTTCAGACTTTATCAGCCAGGTGAGGGAACCGAGGCAGGGCAGGCACCTTACCCGGTACATGGAGAGGTCGATGCGCAGGGAGTTGTGCAGCTGGTCCAGGAGTTTGACGAATCGGTCTTTCTGCGGAGAAACGCCCCAGGGCAGGTAAACGGGGGAACGAGGCAGAGCCCGACCCCCTCCCCCCGCCCCTGGCTCTCTCTGCTCCTTAACCCAGCCCCCACTGCTCCCGGCTCATCTCTCTCCTTCCTGCTGTCCTGCTGCCCTTCCTTCCCTCCTGCCTGAATCCAAGCCCTGCAGGGCAGGGTGTGCCCGCAGAGCAGAGCCCGTCCTCGCTGCTGGCCGGGGCTCGCTCGAAGCCCTCGGCGGCTCCCGGGGTGTGGTCACGGGTGTGGTGTAGGACAGAGAGGTGACACCACGTGTCCCCTGTGCTGGCAGTCACTGCTGGGGGGGTGACAGGCTGTTCTGTCTGCCCCGACCACTGGATCACCTCTGAGCCTGGGCTCAGGGCAAGAGGTGGGAGAGTGGGTGCAGGATCTGTAGCCCCTGGATTGAGGCTTTCCAAGAGCTCAGGAAAAAGGGCAGGGAAAGGGCTTGCAGTGGTTGCCCATCTTCAGGAGCTGGACACCTCCATGGGCTCCTCGCTCTCCCCTCTGGGCTGCATTGAGGAATGTGGGCAGGGAACACCCCAGGTGGGTGGTCTCCTTTGGGGCTGAGGGGCTTTAGTTCAGCTCAGCCCAGCTCCCACCCAGGGAGTGCAGGGCAGGGGGAGGCAAATCCCACCTTGGGCTGCAGATCGGATTTGGGGTCAGAGCTGAGGGCAAAGCAACCAACCAGAGTCACAGACTGGTTTGGGTTGGGAGGGACCTTAAAGGCCATCTCATTCCACCCCTGCCATGGGCAGGACACCTTCCACTAGATCAGGTTGCTCAGGACCCTGTCCAACCTGTCCTGGAACACTTCCAGGGATGAAACCCTGGAAATCACCACCTCTCTGGGCAACCTGTGCCAGTTCCTCACCACCCTGACAGGGAAGAATTTCTTCCCAGTAACTGTCCCAAATCGCTGACAGGGGTCATTTCCCTTTGCATCCTGCTGGGGAGAGGCTTTGCACAACCCCGCGGGCCTCCCATGAGAGCCCTGGGTTCCCCCCAGCACCGGCTGTACCGGGTCAGGGCTGACCCGCGGGGCTCCGGAGAGCCGGGAGCAGCGCTGCGAGTCCTGGGGGACAGGACCCGGGGACGGGGCGGGGCAGCGAGTCCCGCGCCCGCCCAGCTGCGGCTCGGCCGTGCCCGCAGCCTGCGCTGGCCACCGCAAACCTTCGGCACTCGCCCGCCGGGACGGCCCAGCCAGGCCAGGGGCCGGACCGTGCGTCCCCGACACCCGAGGAACGGCTGCAGCACTAACACTGGACACGACGGGTACTCAGGGTTAAAGCGACACGGCCGGGCACTTTAGGACCCAACCTTAGGCTCTCTAAAAAAAGAGAAAGAGACAAGTTTTTAAAACCCTCCACGTCAGAGAAAAGGCGGTTCTTTTGGTGCGGTTTCCTCCTCCTGCGCGATCCGGAGGCACAGCTCGCTGGGCTCTAGCTACCCCCTGCAGTGGAGCGGGGAGGTGAGCCAAAGCTGCCCGGAGCTGTGCTCGGCCCTGGCTGTGTCCCTGGCTACCCAGCTCCTTGCTACAGCCCGGGCTGGGCACTGACCCCGGCTCGACCCGTGTGCACCCAGAGCGACCAGTTCCTGCCTCTGGGATGGCACGGGGGGAGCCGAGGCGAGAGCTCAGCCCCTCTTCACCCGTATCCCCGAGGGGCACCCGGCCCTGCCACAAACTCGCCCTCGAAGGCACCCAGTGGGTGCTGGCACAGCTGGGTGAGTTTGTGGCAGGCCCGTGGTCACCCAAAGTGCACGAGGCCGTGCAAAACTCCCCGCGAGCTGCAGCGGTGGCTCCTGGCCACCTGCTTCTGATTTTGCCACCAAGGCATCCCCCTCCTGCCACGCTGCCAATATCCCAGGCTGCTCAGGCTCCCATAATAATTCAGGGAGCAAATTTAGCCCTTCTCCCAGGAAGGCGGTGGCTCTTTCCTTCCTGAAAAGCGGGAGCGGGATGATTTTTGGGGCAAGCAGGGGCTGACCCCCCCCCCGCTGCTGCCTGGCTGCAGTTTGGAGCGGGGTGTTTTGCACGGCTCGTTTTGCTCCCCGAGCCCCCCACCCCCTCCCAAAGGAAAGAGAGAAGAAGGAAAGAGTGTTTACGCACCATCGGACTTACCCCGAAATTGGAGGCGGCAAAGCGGTCGGAGGCGTTGACGTTGGTGGAGGCCGTGGTGTGGGCGTAGTAGGCGTTGATGTTGGCGAGCAGGGTGCTCATCACTGCTGGCACCCCAGGGCACATATACTTGGAGGAGAGGCAGGCAAAATGGCTGTGGAGAGAGGGGGAAGGTGAGGGCGTAGGGCCCTGGGAGGGGATGCAGGGGTTGGGGTTCAAGAATCACAGAATTCTGGGATATCCTGAGTGGGAAGGGACCCACAAGGATCATCCAGTCCAACCCCTGGCCCTGCACAGGACATCCCAACAATCCCACCCTGTCCCTCAGAGCGTTGTCCAAACGCTCCTGGAGCTCTGGCAGCCTTGGGGCCGTGCCCACTGCCCTGGGGAGCCTGGGCAGTGCCCCAGCACCCTCTGGGGGAAGAACCTTTCCCTGAGATCCATCCCAACCCCCCTGGCACAGCTCCAGCCCTTCCCTGGCTCCTGTCCCTGGTCCCAGAGCAGAGCTCAGCACCTGCCCCTCCGCCTCCCCTCGGGAGGAGCTGCAGCCCCCGAGGAGTCTCCCCTCAGTCTCCTCTGCTCCAGCTGAACCAGCCCAGTGCCCTCAGCTGCTCCTCAGACCCTTCCCCTCCAGATCCATCCCCAGCTCTGTGTCCCTCCTTTGGACACTCTCCAACAGCTTCAGATCTGACATTGTGCCCTCAGGACTTGATGTGAGGCTGTGCCACAGTGCATTGAGAAGGGGAGGGATGGGCACAGGTTTGGGGCAAGTCTGACCCGTGGCAGGGAGGCGGGTGCCAATGGCAGTAGAGGAGGATGATGGGGACAGTGATCCCCTCTCAAGGCTGGCACAGCCCCCCTGAGCCAGGTGGAGGGCAGGTGACTCACGTCATGGCCTGGTAGATGGACTCCACCCCGTAGCGCATGGCAAACTCGTCCACGATCTCCTGTGCTGTCTCATCAAAGTACACCTTCCAGGCATCATCCCCCTTGGCATCGGGGATCTTCACCACTCCATTGTTTTGCAAATCCGTCACAAAGTGGAACAGGTTCTGGGGGTACAAATGAGTCCCGTCAGGTCCCCAGGGCCGGTGGTGGCAGGGTGGCATCGCTGGGGTGGGGGCCGTGCCCCCCGTGCCCGCCTGGGCCACTCACCTCGTGCAGGCAGGTGTACTGGACATGGTAGGGAGCCACCTTCTCCTCGCCTTTGATCTCCACGCTGATGTGCAGCCGGATGGCCCCTGACACTGCCGACTTATCTGTCCGCTTGTCTGCGGGGCACAGGGAGGGGGACGAGGGGTGAGGCTTCCCCAGAGCAACCCTGCTCAATCCTGGCCCCAAGGAGGGGCAGAACGCTCCGGGACAGAGAGTCTCTGAGGGCCAGAGCTGGGTGGACACCCAGCACCATGTGCAGCCAGGCCAGGGCACAGTGCCACCAAGGCACTGAAGAGAGGGATTTGGCCACATCTCCAGACACTAGAGACATGGCCTCTCTGTGCCTCAGTTTCCCCTCTGCAGAGGGCCGGTGCTCCAGACCTCCTGGGCTAAAGGTTCTGCAAATGACCCTGGGAAAACACTTGATCCCAATGGCTTCTGATAGGAAATGTTTTTATATATATTTAAAAATTATTTATAATATTATATTTATATATAGAATCATAGAATCAGCTGGGTTGGAAGGGACCTCTGAGATCATCAAGTCCAACCCTTGATCCACTACCTCTGTGATTATATTTATATAAATTTATATAAATATATTTGTATACATTTATATAAATTTTTATACAGAAATAGATATTTATATTTGTATACTTATTGTATATATATTTTTTTTTTATGGTTACATTTATATTGCTGCTGCTGCTATAGCCCTTCAGGCCAGGGCTTGTAGCATGTCCCTCTGGAGCCCAGGGCTGGGGTCCCAGCCTGGCCAGGCTGTGTTGTCCCTCTGGAGCCCAGGGCTGGGGTCCCAGCCTGGCCAGGCTGTGTCATCCCCCCAGAGGGCAGCGCAGGGGTCTCAGGCTGTGTCAGGGAGATATTTACCGAGGTTGTACCAGACGTCCATCTCCCCGCTCAGGGTCCGGACCTCGATGATGGTCTGGCCCAGGAAGTCGTCGGATTCCCTCTTGAAGCGCTGCTTGACGCGGGATTTGATGTCGTCGTCTTCGTCCCACACACGGACCTTGATGCGGTCAGAGGAGTTATGGCACTCACTGGGGAGGCGAGAAGGAGCAAGCCCTGGGATGAGCAGGGAAACCTTTCCAGCTTTTCCCCATCCTCTGTTTCCCTAAACAAGAGGGACCATCTCCACACAGGGCAGGAACTAGGGAAGAGAGCAGACCTGGGGGCACCAACCCTCCCCAGTTGGCTCAGCGCAGCCCCAGCACAGCCGGGATCAGCCCCTGGAGCCCAACCCTCCATGGCACAAAACCAGCACCCTGAGGGACCCCAGCACCCCCCTCCACCCTCAGTGGGGGCAGGATGAGGCCCAGCTGGCTCCCCCACTCCAAAGGGACATGCTGACAGCCAGCACAGCCCAGCACAGCAATGCAGGCGGATGAGGGGACTGGGGATGAACTTACAAATGGAAATTCTCCTCCCAGACTGGGTTGAGATTGCCGTAGATAGTTTTAGTCCTTTTTTTTGTCTTTCCAACCTGGACAGTGACATAGGGATCACTGGAACCCGTCTTATCCTTTGCTTGCAGGCCCTGGGCACAAACCACTGCAGCACAGCACGGCATGGGATGCACACCCATCCACACGCAGCACAGGCAGAGAGAACAGACAGAGAGAGAAATCAGTGCCACAGCCACACCGAGACCCCTGAAACAGGCACCTGTGCCCCCCACAGAGCCCCAGGGGCTGAAGGTGCTCGGCAGGATGAGGGGTTGGGCCATGCAGCATCCTTGTGCTGGGAACAGCCTTGTCCCCATATCCAAAGAGGGCAGCTGCCTACCCGTGATGCTGATCTTGGCCGACCATTTGGAGGTGCCGTCCAGGACACTCTGCTTCACTGCCTTCATCTGCTGTGTGTGTGTGGTCTTGTTGACCCCAAACACCTCCTGGATCAGCTCAAATATCTCCGGCTTGTTGCGCTCCCGGATCTTCATGCGGTCCTTGAGCACCATGATGATGTTCTGGGTCCGGTCCTCTGCTCCGTGCTTGGAGCTCTTCTCTGCTGCTCCTGGGAGAGGACAGCCATGGGTGAGATGGGGTGGGAGGCAGGTGGTATCCAGGAGAGACCACAGAGCTCTCTCAAGTGGGCATGATAGGCTTGGGGACAGGAGGAAACGGCCTCAAGTTGCACCAGGGGAGGTTTAGGTTGGATATTAGGAAAAATTTCTTCATGGAAAGGGTTGTCAAGCATTGGCACAGGCTGCCCAGGGCAGTGGTGGAGTCACCATCCCTGGAAGTGTGCAAAAAACATGTGAATGTGGCACTTGAGGACACAGTTCAGTGGTGACCGCAACAGTGCTGGATTGATGGTTG
The DNA here is from genome assembly GCF_003984885.1 of Neopelma chrysocephalum. Lineage (NCBI taxonomy): Eukaryota > Metazoa > Chordata > Aves > Passeriformes > Pipridae > Neopelma > Neopelma chrysocephalum. The sequence continues at coordinate 268,106 of NW_020897983.1, read as the reverse complement.
GATTTGGTGATGTTAAAGGTCTCTTCCAACCTTGACAATTCCACCATTCTGTGATTCTGTGCATTCATTAATTCAAACCTGGAGGCCTCTACCCCCTTCCCAGCACAGACCTGCCCCGCCCACCACTTCCCCCACGCTCAAGGCAGGAGCCCAGCTCTCCTGGGCTGCTCCATCCTCCCTCTCCAAGGGCAGAAGGGACAAGGCTGGTGTCCTTACTCTGCAGGCAGTCGGCGTTGAGCAGGTCCTGGCACTTCTCGTGGCACTTGACGCCGCACTCGGCGCAGCGCATGCCCTGCCGGGCGATGCCCCACAGGAGCCCCTCGCACTCGTAGCAGTAGGTGGGGGTGGTGGCCGTCCACACCTCGAAGTTGTGGGGCGTCGTGCAGGAGATGGGGTACACTAAGGCTTGCAGGGTCTTCTTGTAAACATGGTTTTTCTGAGCAGGGATAGGAGAGAGAGAGAAGGGGGGAGAAAGGCTCAGGCAGGGCAGAGGGTGGCACTTGGGGATGTGGGTTAGTGGTGGTGGGTTGATGGTTGCACTTGATGATCTTAAAGGTCTTTTCCAACCTCAATAATGCCATGATTCTATACCCAGCTGCTCTGGTGTTGCCAGAGGATGCTGGTGTGGCACACACCCTGCACCTTCCCTGCTGGCCCAGCCCCCGAGGCTCAGCCCCCCCCTTGACCACCTCCATCCCAGCCCACCCCAGCACCTACCAGCTCCTCATTGTTCAAGGTGCTCGAGGCCAGTGCAGACGTGATTCCCGCTTTCCTGGACTGGACCAGGGACTGTGGGAAAGAAATAGAGTTCCCAAATCCAGCAGAGCACAGAGGGACCCTCCTGCATTCCTTCGGGGTCCCAGTGGCTGTAGAACACCCAGGACAGACCCCAACCCCAGACAAGGAGGGTTCCTGGCTACATTCAGGGGCAGAGAGGACAGCCCAGCTCCCAGTGATGCCAGCACTGCTGTGCAGTGGGACTGGAACCAGTTCAGCAGCCTGTGGCATTCCCAGTTCAGCCCCAGCAGGGCAGAGCCTCTCACCATGTGTCTGAAACCCCTGGGGAGATGGGGTGGGGGGCACTTACCATGGCCTGTGGGCAGCCAGGGCCAGCGAGGGGGGAATAAAAGGCCATTAGTGCAAACACTTCCCAGGAGAGCCCCTTCCTCAACAGAACCAGTTGGGATGGGGGCAACGCCCCCCTTCACCCAGCACTGGGCAGTCCCTGGTGGGAGGGACTCTGTCCTCAAGCCCAGCACTGGCTGCAGCCTGCAAACCCCAGCAGGGAAAGGAAGCAGCTCCCTCAAACCCTGCACACTGCCCACCCCCACCACCACCCACCCACCCCCCAACCCCCAAAACACCAACACAGCACAGTGCAGAAGCATCAGCGGCTGCCCAAGTGGGCTGGGGGTGGGGGATACTGGGTGGGGGGCAGCGGGGGGGGCAGGGGGATGAGGGGAGAGACAGGTTGGGGACAGGAGGGTGGCACCCTGGGGAGGGCACACAGTGGAGCTGGCAAGGTGTAAAGAGAGGGAGAAGGAGGGGAAGGGCATCTAATTCTGGAGGTAAGGGGTGTCTGGTTTCCAAAATTGCTGTCTCCTGTCACCAGGGAGAGGACAGCAGAGTGATCCTGTGCATTAGAGCCCAGAGGCTGGAAGGGACCCCAGCATGGGGGGTCCATACATGGGGGGTCCCCAGCCCCATACACTGGGCTGTGAAAGCACAGCAGAACAGTGGGGATGGGACCAGAGGGTCTGGGCAGCTCGGAGAAGCCACTGCCACCCCTCCCCTGGTACAGAGGTCCATCTGTCCAGCACCAGCATGGTCCAAGCTGCAGGGACCTACAGCAGGTGGGACAGAGAAGGACCAGGGACACAGCACCAGCAAAAAAATGAGAAACCAGAAGCAGCCCCGGGAAGCCTCGGGCTGATGCTTGGTGTAGGGACCGGAGCTCCGTTAAAGAGAAGCACCCTCGGGTAGGGAGAGCCCAGCTGTGCCATCCTCACAGCTCCCCCCACTGCAAGGAGGGCCAGGAGCCCCCCAAACCAGCCTGGGACACCCCCGCCCCCCTTTGGCAGGGCTGGGGGAGCTGAGGGCTGGCCGGCAGCACCCAAGGGCTGCTCTCTCTTTAACCCCTCGCACCGCGCTCACCAGATCGCTGACTAGAGGGAGAGATTTGCGTCCAGGCTTAATGTCGGGCATGCTGTTAATGCAGCGCAGAAACCTTACAGCCGCCCCCCTGCCGCGGGGGAAGCCCAGCCAGGCCACAGGAAAGAAAACAAGAGAACACAAGCCATGTTAGAGGCAGTGGGGAGCGGGGCACGGGCGGCGCAGTCCGGTGGGGCGCAGCGGGAGCGAAGCCGGCAGCTGTGGGGGTGGTGCCTTAGGAGGAACCTCACCAAATCGCTAACTAGGGGGATGGGTTTTCGCTTGCGAATGTCCGGCATGCTGTCTATAATGATCAGCCCACCACCAGGCCTGCAAGAGAGAGGAGAGTCAGAGGGGAAGGGGAAACTGAGGCATTATTGCCCCGTGGTCACTTGGGATTTCATGGAATCACAGCCTGGTTTGGGTCTGACCTCATTCCACTCCCTGCCACAGGCAGGGACACTTTCCACTATCCCAGGTTGCTCCAAGCCCCGTCCAACATGGCCTTGAACTCCTCCATGGACAGGGCAGGCACAGCAGCTCTGATAAACTGTGCCAGGGCCTCACCACCCTCTCAGAGAATTTCTTCCTACTATCTAGGATTTGGCAGATAGAACTGCACAGCAATCCCTCTGTGGCTGGGACCCATCCATGGGGCCCCCAACCTCACCACCACCCCAACTGGGACAGGGATCACTGGACTAAAAGCTGAGGGGGAAGGGGATTTGGGCAGGAAACTGTGATTTTCCCCATGTGAAGTGCAGCAGTGAAACTCAGGAGAAAAGCAGCCCATTTGGCTTAGTCAGCTCTGGCTTTGCAGCGTGGGGCTGGAGAGCTGGAGGTTCCCTCTGGGACCCCAAAGGGGAGCACTCAGCACGTGAGCCTTGAGTTCTGCTGCAAGAGAAACTGAGGCAGGAATTCAGCTTTGCAGCCCTGTCTGTGAGAAATCCCTGGTGTCATCTGGGAATTCTCATGGAAAACAGCCACATTGTGCCTGGGGTCATGGCAGAGCCGTCTGCGAGGGCAAAACAGGACTGAGACCCCCAGCCCATCGAGGTGAGAGGCTCAGGATTCCCCATGGCATCACTCCATGAGGGAAGCAGGAGCTGCCACCCTAACTCAGTCCCATCCCAACTCACCTCTCGCTCTCCCCCTTGGCAGCAGCTCTTGGGGACACAGAGCAACGTCATCTCTGCTGGTTCCTCCAAAAGCACCAGACATCGACCAGCATTCAGGCCCAAAATCTGGCCCCCCTGCACACCCACACCTCAGCAACCCTTCCCCACACAGGCCCACTGTTGAGCTTGTTAATCACATCCTAATGAGGAGGGGGCTGAGATCCCGGGGGGGCAGAACGTTCCAGCTTCCCCTTGTACTCACCCGCCTTTGAACCACAGGGATTTGGATTCTCCATCACCTTCCCCGCGGGCCTGGAAAACACGGGACGGTGTCAGGGGCACAGTGGGATCCACCAGCGTGGGGGGCAGCCCCCCAGGGCAGTGAGCACCCCACTGTGCCCCCAGCATTGGGGAAGCACAGGAGGATGGGCAGGGTGGGCAGAGCAAAGTGTTCCAAAACCAACGGGGCTCTTCCCAGCAAAGAGCTGGCACTGGGAATAAATCTCTTGAGGAGGCTGAGCTGGGTGAGCGGTGGGTGGGCTCCAGCAGAGGGGCTCGGGCTGGCAAAGCAGGGTGGGTGGCTACACCGTGCTACAATTTGGGGGTTGGGGCAGTGGAGAAGCATCATAAGGGCTCAGTTGGTCCTCAGGGACCCGCAGCAGTTGGAGAGAAGAGCAGGGAAAAGCCAGAGCACGTGGAAGTGGGGGTGTGTGCAGGGATAGTCCAGCAGTGCCACCTCCCCTGCCAGGAGGGGGTTATTTCGGGGGAGCAGAGAGACCATTGCCCTTGTGGGGCAATCCCTGCACACACACACACACACACACACACAGGGAAGGCACACAGGTTGCTGGGAGGTTCCAGGGGGACATGCTTACCTGCAGGCAGGCTACACCCCTTCCCTGCAGGGAGGGGAGACGCGGGTGCAAGGGCCATGGTGGTGGACAACTGAAAAGAGAAGCGGTGGGGAGGGGGATCGAGACCCCGGGGAGCGAATCCAGAGCCAAAACAAAAAGAAAAGATGGAGGATGGAGTCTAAAAACAAAACAAAATATTGTCAACTCAACAGAGGGGAGAGGGTGGGGGGCTCGCACCAGCACACGCATGCAGCACACACGGGGGGGTCCTCAGCACTCCAGGCCCCTCTGGGGGTCCCACTTGGCGGGAATGGGGTTGTGGGGCCACCACTGCTGGGGGCCCCCGGGTCAGGATGGGTCCATGGGGAGTGGATGTCCCTGGAAGCTGCCAGGGCGTGGGAAGGGGCCGTGCCCCCAGCCCAGGGCAGTGGCCAGGGGGGTCCTCACCTCCTGCAGCTGCATGCAGACCTTGTTGAAGGCTCTCAGCCAGTTGGCTTTGGCTCGTGCTTTGGGGTCCTGCACCTCCTCTTCTGCCTGCTCCCTGCAAGGACACACACACCTTGTCACCTCCCAGCACGGCACCGGGGAGGGGGAATCAGCCCCCACACCCTGGGTAGGACTGAGGCTGTGATCTGGGCATCCTGATGGGCCCAGAGCCAGCGTGGCCATGGCAAAACCCTCTCTTGCTACCAGGAAGGACCTGAAAATGCAGCAGGTCCTGCTGCAAAGGGCACCAGTGTCAGGGCAGAGCACTGGGGACAAGCCAGGAGCTACCCCTCCCTCGGGAGACCCTGCCCTGGGCACCCAAGTGACATGTGGGGACAGTCGGTGACACAAGTAAGTGAATTAAACATCCTTTGCCCCTCACATCCATCAGGATGTTCTCTGGCCTCTTCCCACCATAACATCCCAGGGTGAAGAACCCCCAACACCCTCAGGGCTCTAAGCCCAGGGAAAACTGTCCACCAGGACATGCTGGGTGTTGTGGGTTTTTTTCTCCTCTCCTGCAAAATGAAGACACAGAGGAAAAAAAAAGAAATTCTTCAAACACACCAGCCTCCTTGAGACCCTGCTGTGACATGACACTGGAGAGAGAGACCCAGAACTATCCTGGGACAAAGCCGTAGGGAGCTCAGGAGATGAACCTGCCCAAACCAGCCCTGGGGTCTCTGCCTATGCTAATCTGGGGTCCCCAGAGCTAATCTGGGGTTGTCAGCATTAATTTGTGGTCCCCAGTACTAACCAATGGCCCCCAGAGCTAATCTGATGTTCTCAGTGATAATCTGGGGTCATCAACGTCAACCTGGGGTCCTCAGCACTAATATGGGGTCCCCAGCACAATCCATGGTCCCCAGTGCTAAACTTGTGTCCCCAGCACTAATCCATGGTCCCCAATTCCCAACATGGTCCCCAATTCCCCAAGCCCCCTGCCCAGTGGGCACCAGAGGCAGCCATGACCTGAGGCCACCTGTGCCCAGGCTCCCGCCAGCCCTTGGGCCCAAACATGTATTTTAAAAAAACCAGCTCTCTGCACATTCTTTTAAATTAGAGATTCCCCAGCTCTGGTCTATAATTTAAACTAAATAAAAGACTGAAAAAGCCCATCACAGTTCCCCTCTTCAGGGAGGGGTGACGGTCACTGAAAATGGAAATGGTCAATAATGACATTTGAATAACCTGTCCCCGAGATATGAATTATTCACATGCTGAACCAGAAACCTGGTCACCAACTAATTCACAGCACAGAAGGCCATGGAGTGGCCTAGGGAGAGGATTGGCTCCTGTGGATGGAAATTTCCTCATCTGACCGAGCTCCAGGGTACCCCCTCCATCCAGGGAGCCAAAAACTTGAGCCAGAGGAGAGGAATTGCAGCCTCAAGCCTCCACTTTCCCCAGCCCCAGGTTTATCCCAAGTTATAAACCTGCAGACCCATAGCCCTGGCAGGTTCTTTAACACCTTGAGCCCTGCTCAGCATGGGGGGTGGCTGGGCCAGGGCAGTGTGCCCGAGGGGGCTGCCCCTTTCCTGAGGGGCACAAGGTGGGTTTCCCTCATCTCAATGCCTCAGGCACCTGGAAAAGCTCCAGAGACCACACAAGGTGTCTCGTCCTGCCCCCTGGCACCAGCCCCAGCCTTGAGCCACCTCCAGAGCATCCTCAGTGCCACCAGGCACGGTGCCATCCCAGGGCAGATCAGTCCCCCCTCCTACCTCTCAGCCGGTTTTGGGGGCTCAGACTCTGGGGCTGCCTCTTGCACGGGAGCTTCCTCTGCTCCCCTCTGGGCCTCGAGGGCCTCAGGGGTTTCCTGGGGGGCAGAGGTGTCCTTCTCCTCCTTCCTCTCCTCTTTCCTCTCCTCCTTCCTCTCCTCCTTTCTCTCTTGCTGCTGTGGCTTCAGCTGTGGGACCAGCTGAGGTTGCTGCTGTTGCTGCTGCTGCTGCTGCTGCTGCTGTTGCTGCTGCTGTGGGACCTGTTGCTGCTGCTGCTGCTGTGCAGGGGGTTTCTGTGGTGGGGGGTACGTTTCTTCCTCGGGGGGTTCATAAGTGTCCTCCTCCCGCAGCTCCTCCTCCTCCTCCAGCTCCTCCTCCTTGGCATAGCCTTCCTCAGTCTCACTGTAGTCCTCAATGTACTCTTCCTCCTCCTCCTCCAGGTAGAGATCATCATCGTCCTCCTCCTCCCAGCGCGGTGAGTCCTTGTGGTAGCTGACAGAGCTGTGGCAGGAGTGGTAGGAGTCGCCGTCCCTCTCGTCCAGCTCCGAGTCCCGCAGACTCTCGTTCTCGAAGTCCTCACTCAGCTGGGAGCTGCCCTGGCTCAGCTCGGCTGACGAGGCGTAGCGACTGCTCCCTGTGGGGCTGAGGGGCGAGGGGACACAAGGACAGGGCTCCTGTGGGTCCGTGTCACCCCAGACCGAGCCCCGGGGTGCCCGCCCCAGGGGCGGGAGGATGTGCAGCTCCCACCGGGAGCACCGGGCTCCTCAACCTGGGAGTCGGAGGCACAGACCCAGGAGACTCCATGGGCTGGGACCAGCCCCCAGGCTGGGGCACTCTCGGGGTCTGACCTTCCTGACTGTGCCCAGGCTGAGCGTGGGGATGGGGGCACAGTGTCTGTTCCTTCGGCTCACCCCAGCCAGGGGTGGGGGCAGAGCACAGCACCCTCAGCCAGGTGCTGCCTCCTGCTACTGCCAGAAACTCTTGTCCTGCCCCTGCCCCACAGAGCTGTCACCCAACCTCTACCCTGACACCCCAGCGCTCCCCGCAGCCCTCCCAGGCACCCTCACCCCAGGACACCCCTTGAGCCCCCTCGCTCCCCTCAAAATCATTCCTACCAAGGGGTCCCCTCTCTGCTCCTCCTGCCCAGCCAGATCCCTTCCCCTCGCCCCATCTGCCCCTCCCCTGGGCCCTTCCAGCCCCCTCCTCTCACAATTGCCTGCACTGGGGGGGCTGCAGGGGTCCCTGTGCCCCTGTGCCCCAGGGCTCCGTGGGGACAGGCTGACAGAAGCAGACATGCAGACAGGACAGGGACATGCCAAGGAAGAGGCCGACACCACGTCTCCAGCCAGGGCGAGTGGGGTGGGCAAGGGGGATGGGGACAAGGGGATGGGATGGGCAGAGCCCGGAGTGGCCGAGCCAGGCAATGGGAAGCTGGGGGACACCGCAAGGAAGAGGGTGCTGGGAGATGCCCAGGCTGGTCCCAGCTGGGAGGGGTACTGGCATCATCCAGGTACCTTGGGAAGGGGCACTCGGGGCACAGGGGTGCAGGAGACATGGCTCATGCATGGAAACCCCCCACCTCCCCATCCCGACCCTGGCCAGAGCTGGGAGAGGGGCCCTTGGCACATCACAAGGATCCCAAATTACTGCATGAGGCTTTGGCCCAGCCAGGCACTCCCTGGGAGGTGACCAGAAACATGGGGTGGCATTTGAGTCCCCGAGGCCCCACTCCCACACCCGCTGGCACAAGGAGGAACAGCCTGCCAGATGGTCACAGTGCCAATGAGTGGTACCAGGATGCTGGGACATCACCCTGTGAACTGGGGTGCAGCAGCAAGAGGGGACATCGGAGGGAACACCTGGAGCACCCCAACGCTGCCCCCCTGCGAGGCCGATCCGGGACGGGGAGCGGGGACCCTGCGGTGGCACGAGGCCGCCCTTGCCAGGACTGGTGTTGGCCTCACCATGGCTGCAAGGACCGACCACAGCACTCTGCGACGGCACACGGCACACGGCACAGGCAGAGACCCACCTATCCGATAGGTCTAGGGACCGCCTGCTCTCAAGGGAAGGCTGGCGGCTGGTCCGCCTGCTCGACTCAGAACCGGACTCAGCGTCGCTGCGTCCGTTTGCGGCAGAGTCTACACTACCATAGCGTCTGCCGGGGAGGAGAGGAACATGGTCAGCGAGGCCCCAGTGCCACACCACCGCCACCCGCCACGGCCCGGCATCCCCTGCCGCCGGGGGACACCGGCAGGGAGGCTCTGCCCACCTGGAGGGGGCTGGCACCTTGGGCTGGGCTGTGCTGCGGCCGCAGGGATGAAGCGCCGGGCAGGTGTCTCTGCCACGTCTGCGTCCCCAGCCAGCCCACACCCCACTGCCCAGCTCCCAAACCCAGCGAGGACAGAGGAGAGCGGTGACTCAAAAGGGCTTGAAAACTTCCCAGGGAGAAGGAAAGGCTTGGATGGGGTCAGCACCATCCACCTTTTCCTCACCTCAGCCTCCTTCCCTCCGTCACCCACCACCCTGGGAGCACCATCCCTGGCGTCACCTCAGGGACCTGCTGGCCTCTGTCACCTGGGGGGGAGGTTGAGAGAGGGAGTCCCGGGGGGGCTGCACCCCACACTACCTGATGGGAGCCTGGTCTGAGTAGTCCATCTCGTAGCTCTGCATGGAGTCAGTGTAGGAGTCACGGGAACTCTGCTGCTGGTGCCTCATGGGGTACTGGTGCACGGAGGCGTTGGGCTGGGATGTGGTGTAGTAGGGGGGGGGGATGCTGTTGCTGGTCTCGCTGCGGTAATCGCTGTCCCGGTCATCCACGGTGCTGTCGGGGTCATCATCTGCCAGGGGACACAGTGAGTGGGACAGGGGATGGCCCAAATCTGCCCCACACCCTGCACAGACCCGTCAGTGCCCCCACTGTGTCCCCACCGCTGTGGGACCGTGCTGGGGAGATGGACCCCGGGCAGGGTGAGAGGGGGCTGCACATGTACTCAGTGCAGGAAGGGTTTGAGGGGGAGGGGGAGGCAGAGGGGGAATTTGGGACATACAGAAAGGGGAAAGAGGACAGGGTAGAGCCTCCCTCTGCCCCACTGATGTCCCACCACAGAGGCAAAGCCTGGGCTGCTCATGGTTACTGGGGCACCCTGAGGGCACAGAGGCCCCCAGGGCTGTGTCCTCACCAGCCCATGGGGACAGCCCTGCCCAGGACAGGGCACTTGGTGACACCGTCCTCACCCAGCAGAGTCATGGCATGAGGCCACAGGTTGAACCCAAGCCCCAGGTCCCCTGAGCCTTGGGCCAGGCAAAGGGGGACGTGCTGCGGACCCCCAGGCTGAGAGGAGAGGAGGGGGCAGGATACTTACTCTGCTGTTCTCCCCAGCCAAAATAATTCCAGTTGCCTACAAAGAAAGGGGTAGAGACAATAAGGACAGAGGCAGCTGGTTGGGAGGAACCAGCATCTCCCAGATGGCACAGTGGCACTGGGCTGGGTGGGGGACAGCGCCCTGAGATGGGGCACATCCAGGATGGGGCACGTTGGCACTGAGCCATGCTGGGGACAGGCACTGGGCAATGCAGCACCATGATGGGACAGGGAAGGGGCCTAGGAATGATGACCCCAGTGGCACTAAGTGCACTGGGGACAGTTCCCGGGCCTGAGCTGGGTTGGGGACAGCACATGGGGCTGGACACAGTGACACTGACCTAGGCTGGGGACAGTGCTGTGGATAGGCATGGTGGCACTGAAAGGGGACAGGTCCTGGGCTGGGCACAGACACACTGAGCTGGACTTGGTGTGGTTACAGAGGGACAAACAGGCACAGGTCGGGACAAACTGAGCTGCCACCCCGAATCCCCAGACCCCTCTGCTGGGGCCCCCACCCAGCAGCTCCCTCACCAGCCTTGCTGCCCTTTGCCCAGGCTCCCCAGGGGACTGTCCTTACCAGTCCCATTGCCCCTCACACCCTTCTCCCCTCAGACCACAGGAAGGCTCACCCACTGTGGAGCAGGGGGACGGCAAAGAAACACCAGCAAACACGGGAGGGAGGACGGGAATGGGGACAGGGTGTGGGGTAAAGTTGAGCCCCACTTGGATGGGGTCCAGTGTTCCAAAGCAGACACAGAACCCACCCCTGAGAATCCCCAGTGCGGGGAGTGGGGAGGAAGAGAGGGTGTGGGGGTCCCATGGCAGGACAGGGACAAGGCAGCACTTACAGCACTGGGAGCCGTGCACAGGCAGAGGCTTTTCCTGCTCCTCCTGGAAGGCATACTGGGAAGAGAGGGGCTGGTGAGGGCTCCTGCTGGCAGCACTGCTGCCCCCACCCCCCTCACCCCAGCTCTGGCTGCACCTACATCATCCTGGTCCCGCATTGCATTGAGCTGCTCCAGCTTCTTGGCCCAGTACCTGGCCTCTTCCTCGGGTATATCTGCAAGGGCAAAGACCCAACTTGGTGCACAGAACCCCCCTCCCAAAACAGCCCTCAAGCTTTTGAGGCCACAGGGTCAGAGCCTCAGCCCCAACTCTGAGGCTCCTGAGCATGCCTGGGGCTGGGGACCGGGAAGGATGCACCCCAGTCTGGGGGGGCTGGGGATGGTACCCACCCAGCGGCAGCTCGAAGCGGGTGTCAAGGAGGATGCGGTGGAAAGTCGGGTCCTTGGTACCCGAAATCTCGTTGTCGGTCATGATGACCTGGGAGTCCAGTGTGAGCCATTCCCCAGGGCCCTCCTGCGGGGTGGAAATGGGGTGAGGAGAGCTCCCACGGGCCTTTCCTGGCCCCACAACCAGCACATGGGGTCTGGCCCCAAGCAGGATGGGGAAAGCACTCCCTGCCCCAAAGGACAGCTGAGGGTGGGTCATGTCCCTTGGGGTCCACGGGGGGTGGACATGCCTGGCTCCCTACCTCATTGGACTGCCGGATGGTCCGCAGGGGGATCCACACCGTCCCCACCATGGTGTCCCAGATGAGCCCCTTGTTCCACACCTCCACTGTCAGGCCCAGGTCAAGCCTGTTGATCTCACTGGGGACAGGAAAGGTATCAGGCTACCCCCCCCCTTCAGGTTACCCCCCTCAGCAGGCCCCTGGGACCACCCCAGCCTCGACCTGCCCCCTCAGCCCCAGGACTCAGGGGAGCCCCTAGGGCTGGGATCAGCAGAGGACCTCCCCCTGTCTGCAGGGGCAGAAGTGATGGGGGACCCTGGGGGATCCCCTGGACACTCACAACATGAAGTCCTGCTCCCAGGAGGGCAGGTTGCCCCGCACCGCGATGGTCGTGCTCTTGACATTTTGCACCTTCAGGGTCACGTAGGTGTTAAACTTCTCTGTGGGAGCAAGAAGAGGGTGAAGTGACCCCCAGTGTGCCCCCACCCCCTGACACCACCCACTGCCACCCTCCCGTGGGGACCCCCACACTTGGCACACCAGCCCCGGAATGGATCCCACCTCTGCTGGGGGTGATGAATGTGAGTCCCCCCCTCCTGTCCAGGGCACCCCCATCTCTGTGTGTGCTGCTCCCCCACCCCAAACTTGACAGATGATATCTCCAGAGCCGAGGATGAGCCTGGGCTCCCCTCTCCCCCCAGCCCTTCCTCTGACCCTGCCACATCCAGCCAGCCCAAGAGCTCCCCCTGTCCCCCCTCAGGCAGGCAGGTGGGGGGTCACTTACCTTGGGGCCCGTCATACTTGGCCTTTTTAACTGTGGGGACAGAGGGAGGGAAAAGAATCAGGCTGAGAGCCTCGGGGGGGTGGGGCTGGAGACCCCCCACCAGGGTGTCAATGGGGTGGGAGGACTCCAGCCCTGGCTGCCCCCCCACTCTCCCCTTCAGCTGCCAGATGGGGAAAATGCTGGGATATACGACCAGGTGAGGGTGGGACATCAGACATGAGCTGGAGGTGGGCACCAGAGGGGAGCAAAAGCCCTCCCAAAAAACCTGCCACTCTGGGACAGCTTGCAACCCCAAATGACCTGCCTTCATCTGTTGAGGGGGTGTTACTTTCCTGATCCCCCTCACTTCTGAATTGGGATCTATTTGGGGAAACAGATGATGTCACTCACCATCCATATCCGGAGGGAAAGGCGGGGTCTGGGGGGCTCTGCCCCCCTCTCTAGTCCCTGTCGGAGGGCACTGGCCCAGCAGCACCAGGGTTAAGTCTCTCCCAAACCACCGACCCAGATTTCCCACAGGGAAACCCGGGGGGGCTTTCTTCCCCTTAGGAGTGGAACGGTAACAGGCTGTAACCCTCCCCACCCCAAAACAGCACCAGGGACAGTGGAGACACCCCTCCAATTCCCATACAGCCCCAAAACAACCCCACTGCACCCCAGCCCTGTTCCAGAGGGGACTGAGGGGCTGGTTCCCATCCTGCCCATCGGGGGCAGTGTGTGCATGGGGGGGTTCAGATCCTGCTCAGTACCATGGGAAAAACACCCCCGATTCTGGCTGATCCCCCCCAGCTTTACCCAGTGGGGTCAGTCCCCACGTTTTGGCTGCAGTGGGGACGCAAACAGAGCTGGGCACAGCCAGGTACCAACGCTGCCAACGCCGGGGCACGGAGGGGGCGAGGGGTGTCCTCGGGGCTCCCGGGAGGGGACCAGGCAGGGGGGGTGGAATGACACAGCACCCGGAGAACGGTTTGATGACGCGGGTGCCAGCGGGTGCAGGACCAACGTGACCGAGCAGGGATGAAAATAGCCCTGGCGACATCAAAGGTAATTTGATTTCGGAGACGTGCCACTCGCCAGCCGCTTATCACCCGCCACCAGCGCCGGAGGGGACGCGGGGCTGCCGCCGGCGACACGTGCCTGGCAGGGCTGGGAGGAGCCCACGTGGCATCAGCGGCCTCGGGAAAACTGAGACAAGGGGGAATAATCGCCTCGGAAAATAACTGGGGACCCTCTGGCTCGGCTCCCTGCCCTGTGCCACCGAGAGGGTGACACGCTGGGTGGCTCTTTGCCCGCAGGAAGGTCACCGGCCGCGTCACTGGCAGCCATGTTCCCAGGGAATCACAGGGAGCCGCAGCTTCGCTCAGGGATGGGGGGGTTCACGCTCAGGGGAGGCACCAGGCTCTGGGATCCCAAAGATCCCCGAGTGTCATCGTGTTGGGAGCCTGGGGGCTGACTGGGGACGGCTGCCATCACTGTGTGTAATAATTATACATATTATATATATAATGTATTTATATATATATATTTATATTATTCTATTCTAATACAGTATTTGGTACCAGGACCTGCCTGTGGCTGACAGGGATCCCTGACATGGGGGCTCCCCCTTGTCCTGGACCCAGGGGCACCCACTGCTCTCCACCAGCTGCTGCCTCCGAAAGGGAATGAGAGAGCAGAGGAAGGAAAAGCTCCAAAAATACCCGAGCTGACAGGAACAAACAATTATCCAGGGAACACGTGGCTCTCCTGGCTGTCATCTCCTGCCAGGGAGAAGTCCTGCTGCCACCATCTGCAGGCTGCGCTGCCCTCCCGCACATCAAAGGGTGCCCAAAGCTGACTCAGGGGTGGCGAGTCCTGGGGTGACACCCTGGGGCTAAATTAAACCCCGGGCAGGGAGCTGGGGACAGCAGGACACCCGTGTGAGCTGGGTAATCCCCAACAAGCTGGAAGAGCCAAAGTGCTTCCCAGGCTGGGCTGAGCAGGCTCCTCTGGGGGCGATCTTGGCCAGTTGTGGAAACTGAGGCAGGAGGCAGCTGCCAGGGATCAGAATGGCAGTGGTGTGAAAACCAGGCTGGGCTGGGCATCCCACAACAGGCCTGTCTGTCTGTCCACCCCTCTGCCATACACACATCCCTCTATCCATCCATCCATCCCTCTGTCCATCCTTCTGCCCATCCACCCACCCCTCTGTCCATCTCTCTGTCCATTTACCTGTCTCTCCACTCACCCATCCTTCTGTCCCTCCATCTATTCACCTGTCTGTCCATCCCCTCTGTGTCCACCCCTCTGTCCATCCATTCCTCTGTCCGTCCATTTACCTGTCTCTCCATCCATTCACCTGTCTGCCCATCCATCCATCTCTCTGTCCATCCATCCTTTGACCATCCATTCACACACTTGTCCCTCCATCCACCCCATCCCTCCACCTGCCTGTCCGTCCACTCTGTCCCTCCCTCCATATGTCCTTCATCCATCCCTCTGTCCATCCTTCCATCCATCCCTCCGTTCACCCTCTCCCTCCATCCCTCCACCCCTCTGTCTGTCCACCCACCCACCCACCCCTCTGTCTCCGTGCTCACGTCTCCCGTCCCCTCCATCCATCTGTCCCTCCGTCTCTCCATCTGTCTCTCCGGATGCCTGTCCGCCCGCTGTCCATCTGTCCGTCTGCCTCACACCACTCCAGACACGCCCTCCTGTCCCCGCTCACCCCACCTCTCCCAGGTGACACCCAGGGACACCCCCTGGCACGAAGTCCCCAGAGGCTGCACGTGGCCCCAGCCCCCCGGGAGGGGCAGGGAAAGGCTGGGGGAGGCTCTGAGGTGGCACCTCCACCCCCAGAACCCCAAAAATAGGGTGGGTGACAAAACCAGCTGCCGCCAGAGAGTGGTGACAGGGCAGTGGGGGAAGCCCAAACCCACTGGGAGCTGATTGTCACCAGCCACCCACAGCGTCACGAAGGGTGTCACCACATGTGACGTCTATATGGGAGCAAAGAGGTGCCCCGCTTGTGCCAGAGGAGGAGCCCCCAAATGTGGGGCTGGCTGGGGGGCACGCAGGGGCACCCTGGCTCTGGCAGCTCCCTGCATGCTGCTGGCACTGCCACAGGAGAGGGGGCTGTGACAGCACCTAAAGGACAAGGACGCGTCAGGCGGGTGGGAGGGGGCACAGCCCCTCATCCCACTGAGCTCAGGCAGCACCGAGGGAGCCCCCGTTTTCCTCTGGATTTCACCTGAAGTGAGGGAATCCCAGACAACCTGTGCCCCACCTTGTCCCCAGCTGCCACTCTGCCACCTCCATCCCATGACCTCAGCACTCATGAGTGCCACCCCTTCCCCATCAGGGTGTCACAGGGCTTGGGGAGGGGGTAAAGGCACCCCCTCTGACTTTTGCCCCCCCGCCCAGACTGAGCACTCAATCCAGGGTAACAACCAGCGAGGCCAAGGCCAGGCCTGCAGGACTCATCTGTGGACCAAGTTGGGCAGGTCTCAGTGCACTGGGTGTGGGGTTCCCCTACCTGTGTGCTTCCCCCAGTTCCTCCCAGTATGGGGTGACCAGCACCCCTAACTGGGCCCACAG
>NW_020897983.1:224494-247539 GCF_003984885.1 Neopelma chrysocephalum | reverse complement strand
ACACACACACACACGTTTCTGCTTGTGCACACACATCGGTGCATGCACACACAGACACACACTCACATCATCACACACTGCCTGAAAACCACCCTTTCCGAGCCAAACAGCAATTCTGGAAGATTCCAGTTGGGAAGATTTTCCTCATTTAGCTCAATCCATCTGACACCCACCCCACCGAGGGGCCTGCACTCACTGCTGCTTGATGCCACCTCCAGTGCCCACACTCCAAAGCAACTCCCCTCCTGCCCTGGCACCCCACACTGAGCTGCTCCCACAGCTCAACTTTGGGTTTATTTTATGCCCCAAACCCGTGTTTGGATGAAAAATAGTCTTATTGGAAGGGGAAAATGTTCATGAGAAATCCAGCGTTCTTTCCCAAGAAAAGGCCTGGCTTTTGACCAAAAATAAGCTTAAAAAAAAAAAAAGTCAGGAAGCAATCTCCATGCCTTGAAATTAATTATTTCCAGGAACTGAATTCCTGCAACCTGCCCCTTGTGGTGCTTTCCTTCCCACGCAGCCATTTCACCCATCCCCACATCCACACTGGTCCATCGTGGTGCCCAAGCCCCTAGACCCCAGGCAGCAGGATGGCATCATCCCCAAAATTTTCTTGTCTAAATATCTCCAAAATGTCATCAGATCTCCAGCTCAGCATAAAAGCAGCTTCTCCCGTGACTCCTGGGCTTTGAAAGCCAAAATAAAACCACTAAACCTCCTCAAAAACTTCCTCAATCCCCACCCCAAACCCCTGGGTTTGAAAAACCTGCAGTAGGGCAGACAGGGGGCACAGGGGGAAGGCAGGGCACCAGCAGGGACCAATTTGTCCCAGTGGGCAGCACCAGGAAAGATTCAGCTGTTCCTGAGGATAACAAAGCCAGAACCAGCAGTTCAGCCACACATGGGGGTGATCAGCCCACAACCCCCAAAACTCCAGGCAGTTCCTGGGAGGGGGACTGCTAAATGGACACGGTGACATGGACAACTGACAGCCCCAAGCGCTTGCTGGAGGTCAGAATTCCCTGAGGCAGAGCCAAAGTCTGGGACAGCTCATCCCCAGGTGGGGAGCAGGGAGTAGGCTCAGAGGGGAAGGGGGCTGGATACGTTGGGATCCTTCAGGGACCCCCAGAGCACGCATGGCACCAGTGGGGCCTGAAGGATGTCACCTCCCAGGAGCCTCAGGGTCTGGTCACGCTGCGACCAAGCCAGGGTGACAGGGCTGGGGATGCCCATCGCTTTTCCCCAGGGACCAGATCCTGCCCCTGCACTGGGAGCAGAGATCAGCCCCCACAGGATGTCCTGTGCCCAGCTCCCCCATATTCTTGGATCAGATTCCCACACACCTCGACTTCATGGAGCCAGAGGGGAGAAGGGCCCCCCTGCTGAGTGCTCGTGTTGGGGCACCTGAGACAGTGCTGGAAGGGGTCACACGGGAGCCCATCACCCACCCAGGGATGTATCTGCTTTCAGGGATCCCTGGCACGGGGGCTGACGGGTTGTAGGTGGTGCCTGCAGCAGCCCCTTCCTGGGAAGACAAACCCAAAGCAACTCCCGAATCCTCGGAGGTCCCGCACATCCCTTTGCTGTCCCACCCACTGGGATCCCTCTGTGCCACTGGCGTGGGCGCTGTCCCTCTGCCCTGCCCAGCCGCTGGCACAGCCTCTGCCCGGCGGTGACCACCCACCAGCCCACCCAGAGCAGCCGACCCGCCTCCCCGGGGGCAGCCCAGGAACTCCCGGGCTGGGATTATTCCTTGCCTCTATCCAGCTGCTTTTCCCCAGGGCTCGCGGCTGCTCCGGGTGCTTCTGGGGGCAGAGGGGTCTGCAATGGCACCGGGAGTGGGGCACCATGCCAGCCATCTCCTGGAGTAGCCGGAAGGGATGGAGGTGCCGGGCACAGGGGCTGCACCAGTGGCCGGGGGCTCGGTGAGGTGGCAGCTGTGCTACGACATGAGGGGCAAGACCTGGTGGATGGTGAGTGAGGGCGGCCGGTCAGGGGCACAGCGTTGGGTCTCAGATACTTGATTTTGGAAGGAGGGGTGTCGACTGTGGGCAAAAGAGGGACCTGGGGCCAAGGAGGGGGAGGCTGTGTCACAGCCCTGGCTGGGACCTGGGAAGGGAGGGTTGGGATGGAACCTGCTCACCCGTGCGCGTTTGGTCTGGTTGTTTCCCTGTTTCTGGGGGTTCTACTGGATTTCTATTCCTTCCTGCTGATACTGGCCTTGCCCTGGGACACCAGGCTGGGATGTCCTTGGCCCAGCTAACCGTGGGTGCTTTGCTTCTAGGAGTTTTCTGGGAGAAAACCCTGCTGCTGGCAGGGAGCAGCATCTCCCTGCTTGGCCATGAGGGTCTCTGCTGGTGTGAGCCCCATCCAACCTCTGCCAACCCTATCCAACCCCTCCAGCCCCTGTCCTTGGGATGGTACTTGTGAGGGGACCCGAGTGCCTGTCTGTCTGTCTGTCCCTCAGCACCTGCCCTGGCTCAAGGTCTGGAGCTGGGGATCACCTTAAACTGGATTTAAGGGCTGGTTTGGGTACAACCCTGGGCTGGTTTTGGGAAGCAGATGAATCCCTCCACAGCGAGAGCTTGAGACAGGGAATGCAAGTCCCCAAGCTCCCAAAGCACCCCACAAGTCTCCCAGGCTGGGATTGCTGGGATTACTGGGAAGCAGACGGGCTGAGCAGATTCCTGCCAGGAAGCACAAGCCACTGCCGTTGCTGTAACTCAGGCTTGTGGGGGAACCCCAAAAACCCATCTGTGACCAGCACAGAGAGCTCAGAGAGGGACAAACCCCACGGACACTCAGGTGTCCCCCTCCCCGTGCAGGGATGGTGCCTGGCATCGTGCCAGCTCCACTGTGGCTCGGGCACAGAGCACAGGGACAGGAGACCAGACCCTGCCCTGCACTACCCTGCCGTGGGCAGCTGCCATTTCCAGGGCAAGAGGCTGGGGCGGAATCAAAGGGCTGGAGGTTGGGGGGCACTGGCGGCCCCTGTGCCCAGCGGGAACGCGGTGCCCCTTCCCTTGGGAGCACCCACGCTGCCCCAGCACCCTGGTGCCCCGCCCGACGCCGAACAGAGCCGGGGCTTCAGAGCGAGAAAATTGGGCCTTTGAGGCAGCCCCCGCAGCCACTGGCGCAGGGAAGCCGGGTCGTGCCAGGACATGGGGGCGGTGGGTGACGCTCAGCCGGCCGGAAGAGGGACTGGCAGGAGCCCAAGGCCTCTGGGGGGTGTCAGGGTGGTCCCACTGCTGGATGTCCCGTGGGGCACTCGGGTCTCTCCGGGGCGGGTGGTGCCGTGGTGCTCGCAGAGCTTAGGAGGGTTGGGGAGAGGGGTGGCTGCAAGCAGAAATGGGACCCCAAATCCCAAATCGGACCCGTCCTTTGAGCTTCATCAGCCCACCGAGGCAAGAAGCACGTCAGCTGCCTAATACCAACCCCCAAAATATTTTGGGAATCCACCTTCTGTGCTCACACCCCTGGGAGATGCCAGCAGCCCCCAGGACTGTCTGTCCTCATCCTGGGAGCAGCAGCACTTGGAAGAACACTGTTTTGCTGAATCAGGCCTGAGTGGAGATGCTTTCACCAGGGACGACAGATGTTGGATGCTGCAGCCTCTCACTGGCTCCCATTTTGGGATCTATCTCTGGGAATGTACCCTGGGAAAGGTTAGACAATCCTGGGAGCTGGTCCAGGTTCAGCACACACTCCCAGCACCAATTCTGCCCCACAGGTTGCAGCTCATTGCTGCACCCGCCCTGCCCAGCTGGGGGGCACCTGAGCTGGGGAGGGGTTCTCAGCGTTTGGGTTCCCCCATACAGGGGTTTTGTGTCACCCCATGGAAAACAGGAGCAAATGGAGCTGATGCAGAGGGACTCAGCGTCCAGGCTTTGCCTCAGCCCCTCCCAGCACCCCCAGCACCCGGCGCACATCCATCCACCGGGGAAGGGTGTGATGGATTGACCAAGGGAGAAAAAAAATTAATCAGACTGGAGGTAGCTATGAATTACGTGGCTAAAAATACCTCTGCGGCATCTCCTGCCGAGACGTCCCTGAGCAGAGCCCCAAGGAGCCTGGATCTCTGCTGACACCCCATCGATCAGCCCCTCCTGGCAGGGCAGAGCCAGGATCCGCACAGGAGTGTTCCGTGGGCTCTGCTGGCTCCGGCACAGCCGATTCACTGCCGAGCCCCGGCAGGATGCAGGGGGTGGATCCGTCCGTGCTGGCGCGCAAGGCCCTGAGTCAGCAGGTATCGAGCGCAGGGTGAGGCCGCCCATCCATCTCCCGCCTCAGGAGGGAGGCAGGAAAGGTGCTCGCCAGCATCCTGCACGGAACAGCTCCGTCGGGGCCAGCTGTGCTGGGGTCTGTAGGTCGCCCCTTCACCACTGCAGTGGTGATGAGGTGCCCGGTGTTGCCCAGGGTTGGTGCCACCTGTGGCACAGGTCCCAGGGAGCATTGTGGCCCCTCCACAGCACTGTCCCTTCCAGGGACAAAGGGCACCAGGATGGTCACTGGTGGGTAAAACTGGGATCCTGCACCCCCACCACGGGCTGTGCCTGGTGAAATGGGGGGTGGCTTTGGGGGAGGAGGTGACTGGATATCCAGGTGTCATCTCAGCATCTCGTGTCACTGACCCCTTCCCTGGGGTGGTTCTCTAGGTTCTATACAAGAAAAGACTGTTTCCCCCCCCCTAGTTTCCCAGGGGAATGCTGCTCCGGGTCTCCCCGGAGGCAAGGGCTCCCCACCAACTCAGGGCCCAGAGCCAGGGGGTCCCAGCCCACCAGCACATGCCCAAAGACAGCACCAGGGTGCCCGGGCTTCCCCAGGTCTCAGGGGGCTTCCTCAGGGCAGCCGGAGCCGGGGCATTGCCCGGGCCGCGAGGGCCGGAGGCCACGAGGGATGGGCGTCCTGCGGCCCGGCCGGGGCTCGCCCGTGGGCGAGCACTAGATGGCAGCAGAAGAGCGCGCTCGGGCACCGGCACCGGCACCGGCACCGGCACGGCAACGGGAACGGGAGCGGGAACGGGAACGGGCACGGGAGCGGGAACGGGCACGGGAGCGGGCACCGGGACCAACACGGGCAGGGGAAGGGGCACCGGCACCGACACCGACACGGGCACGGGCACCGACACCGGCACGGGTACGGGCACAGACACGGGCACGCTCAGCCCCGACACCGGGGGGCAGCGCAGCCGCGTCCCGCGGGGCACCCCGGGGGCGCTGCGGGGACAGCCCGGGCTGAGCCCAGGGACACCGGGGGTCCCCGCTGGTCGCTCTGCCGTGCCCCCCCCCCCGGGGCGATTTACAGAAGCTGTGGATGGTCAAGGTTTGGGGCCGGGGTGTGGGGGTGTTTGGTTCAGGGTGCGGGGGAACATGGGGACCCTGGTCAGCTGGTACCCAGTGTGTCCTGGCACGCTGTCACCCCCTTCCCTGGGTGCCACGGCGTGAGGGGGCTCCCCTGCCACCTCAACACACACATGTTTGTGCACACACACACACACACTCACACACACACACGCACACCACACACGGAGGCACATACGTGTGCTGGCTTCCAAACACATTGGAATACTTGTGAATACATGTGGATGTACACACATGTGCACACTCCTGTGCATGCACACACACAATGCACACACACACATGCACACCACGAGTACCCTTTTGCATACCCCTCGAAAACATGCACACGCACAGCTGAACACACACATGTGCATGTGCACACACATACACACGCATGCACACCCACAAGCACATGTGTGTGCGCACATGGAGGCTTGCACACCTTGAAAACATGCACCACACACATGCAGAGATGTACAGACACATGTGCACACCCCTCTGCATGTACACCCCAGTGCACACACACACACACACACACGTGCACACCCACAAGCACATGTGCACACACAGAGGCTTGCACATCTTGAAAACATGCACAGACACACACACAAACACGCACACCGGTGCACACAGGCACACACAAAGGACACAGACACACACACACATGCAGGCACACACGCTCACAGCACCTTGAACACACACACACCAACCTGCCCTGGCACACCTGGGCCCAGGCAGGTGCCTGCACACACTTGTGTGCCCTGACGTGCACATGTGCAGAGCACACGCAGGCACACACCCCCCTGCAGGCGCTCACACACACGTGCACACGCGTGCACAGCCCTTCCCAAGGTTCCTCGTTAAAAAGTACCCGGGTAGGTAAATAGGGGGCAAGGCTGGGGGCCACTGGCAGGGGCCGGGGCGGCCGCCCGGGGGGGGCTCAGCCCAGCTGCTAATGACCCACGGCCAGTGCCAGCTCTCTAATCCGTGCAGAGGTTCAGGACAAACTGTACCAGCGATTATATAAACCGACTCGCCTCTATTTATTTAATTCCCTTTTATTTATTTACCGCTCAGCCAATTGAAGGCGGGGGAGTGGTGCATCCCCCGGCCCTCTCCCGGCCGGGCCGCCCGCCAGCCGGCACCGAGGGCTGCCGTGTCCCCCAGCACCCTGTGTGTCCCCTGCCACAGAGCTGCTGTGGGTCCTGGCACGCCAAGTGTCCCCTGTCACAGGGATGCTATGTCCGCTGGCACCCTACGTGTCACTGGCTACAGGGCTGCCATGGGTCCTGTCCCCTCGCCACGGGGTTGCCGTGTCCCCTGGCACTCAGTGTGTCCCCCTACCACAGGGCTGCTGTGTCCCCCAGTACCCCACGTGTCCCCTAACAGGGGTCCCACACCCTGCGTGCCCCCCTGCCACAGGGCTGCGTGTGTACACATTCCTCAGTGTGCCCGTGGTGGTGCCCGTGCCATGTGCTGGGGGAACAGCAATGCACGTGTGCCCACCTCTGTGTGTTCAACATGTGTGCACACATGTGTGTAAATGCGCATGCAAGCACACCGATGTGTGTGTGTGTGTGCACACATGTGGCTGCACATGCACAGGCATGTGCACGTGCCCACGTGGTCACACGTGCACTCCCATCCACGTGTGCCAGCACATCCGTGCACAAACACCCCCAGGTTTGCGTGCTGGCACCACACAGGCAGCAGCCGCTCTGCCAGCTCCTGTCCCCCGACCCAGGAGGTGACATGAGGACACGAGGCCCCGGTCGTGTCAACAGCCTGACGGGGCCCAGGCTGAGAACTGGGAAGGAAGGAGAGGGGGGGCAAGTCCCACGGGGAAGGCACAGGATGCTCTTGGGGCCCCCTCAGCCCCCCAGCACATGGTGGCACGCTGAGCTGACAGGGTCTCGCCCAACCCCCTTCTCCCTTCACGTGGGGGGGCTCAGGGAGCAGCTGAAGGGGCATGGGGGGTTGGGGGGGTTGCCCCCTCCCCACGGCATCGCCCACCCTTTCCCCACCGTTACATAAAGGCCCGATGACAGTAAATCAAGGGGCAAAACTTCTCCCTCGAATTAATAACTGACTTCCTGCGGTTGCAGATTCACCCTCAGTGCCTGTTTGTACCCCCCTTCCCTCCCCCGCTTCGGTTAATGCTCCCGGGTGCTGTTTGCCATTAACCAGCTCCATCACCACGCAGGGAGGGAAACTGGGGCTCAGTTATCCCAGTACAGCCCGGGCAGGGGTGTGGTGGGAGCCCTGTCCCCATCCATCCTGACTCCACTTGGGCAGGACTGGGGGGCCTGTGGTTCTGCCACTGCCTGCCTGGTGCCCTTGGCCATTACACCCCAACAGCTCCTGTGCAGGAATAGAGCTGGGGACATGGGGGGCAGTGGGACGTGGTCAAGGCTCCCTCCCATCCTCACGCCAGGTACTGGGTCCCTCCACACCCTCCCCACCTCCCTGCAGGCTGACCAGAGGGGCCTGGCATAGCCTGGCAATCTCCCCATCGCCAGCATCGCCATCCCCAGATCTGTGTCCTCCCCCCAGCAGCCTCCCAGTTATCCCTGCGCTCCCATTTTATAACTGGGAGCAGACCCGGCTCGCCGGGAGCTGGGGCTGGAGCTGGGGCCAAGCCATTGTGCTGCGCCGCCGACTCGTGCGGGAGAGCGGGTGCTCCCGGATGAACCCGGCTGGCGCAGCCGCTTCCTGGTGCATTTCTTCTATATTCCCAAAGAAAAACCAAACAAAATTCTTCTTAAACCAGTCAAGGTTGCTAAGAGACAACAATGTGCTTTACATGGTGCCTTATTGACAAAGCCCAGCTCTTAATAAGCTCCGAAATGAACGGCGAGCAGCTTGGGGAGCCCACACGGCAGGGCCGGGCGCTGCCGCCTCCTTCCTCCCGCAGAACAGCCCTAACCCTGCCCCTGGCAGCCCCAGGGAAGGGCCCTTCTCCCCCAGGGCTGGGGCTGGTACCCCGTTCTCACCCCTCATCAGCTCTGCTGGGAGCCCCGGGCACTCCTGGGGTCCAGCCATGCCCCGCTGGCACCGGCAGCGTTTCGGAGCCGCCTGCTTGGCACAGGTACAGTGCCGAGCACCGCCTCCGCACCCGTCTGCCAAACACCCACCGGCCCAGGCGCAGCCGGAGATGCTGGCGGCTCCCTCGGGAGTGGGAGAGGAGCTGGCTGGATCCACGCTGCCCGTCCCCGGGGTGCCACGGGCCGCGCCGTGGGCGATAAACCCGTCACCGGTGCAAGAGCAAAGTGTTACGTGCGGGGCCAGACTCGGTGTCGGCACCGCCGCGGCAGGGTCAGGCTGTGCTCCTTGGCACAGGTGCTGAGCACGCCGGGGCTGGGCCGGGCTCTGCCGCTGGCGTGTGCGGGCAGGAGCGGGCAGGTGCCGGTGCCAGGCAGGGCTGGCAGCCAGCTGGCATGGCGGGGAGGCTGTGGGCTCTGCGAGCAGCGGGCACCACCCTGGAGCTGGTGAGGGGGGATGGTGGGATGGGCCCAAGTCATCCCCTCTGCCACTTGCCCGCTGTGATGAGCCACCCCCGCCTGTCACTGTGCTGGGTGTCCCCAAGGGAATGGCTCCATCACAACCAGCCTGGCCATTGGGGACCCCAGTGGGGACAGCACTGGGGGCAGGAGGACAAGGCATGGACAGGAGGTGATGAGAGCAGTGAGGAGCTGGTTGGGGGGGGCACAACACAAAGATTGAGGCAGCTTGGGCTGAGACCAGGGGGGTGCTCTCAGTGCTCCAGTGTCTGGCTCCACCGTCCTCCCTTTGCCGCAGCTCCCAGAGTTGCTCAGCGCCCGAATTTCTCCCTGCACAGATGATGTGGGTGCTCCAGTCCCCACAGTGGGGTGAACCAGGCCCCAGGCATCCCCACGGCCCCAGCTCTAGGAGCTGGCTCAGTCCCCAAAGCAGTGCCAAAGCCAGCCTCAGCCCCTGAGGGGAGGGGATGCTGCAGGCTTCTGGCTGCTCCCAAAACAGTCCCAGGGGAAAAACACGTGCAGGAGCGCACGTGTGAGGAAGAGGAGGATTTGGGGGGGGGGGGGGTGGATAGCACCCCACTTGCCCAGGCCCCGGGCACCGGGGCACCCGTCAGCACATGGAGCCTGGGAACGGCGATGGCTGAGTTGACTTTGGCTGGGGATGGCTCCCGCCTCGCCCTGCCCACGGCGGCGCTTCCCAGCGCCAGCCCCTGCAGCCTGGAGGGGATCCAACACCCCCATTCCCCCCATGGCACTGCCCCTCAGCACCCCTGGCTGCTGGGGGGTGATGGGCACAGGCAGAGGGAAGGGGAGTGCACCCAGAGCACCCCAGGCTCCCCCAGCCCCCCCCCCGGAGGGTTCAGGTGCCCCTTCCCCCAGCGCCGGGGGCAGGTGGGGGCCAGGGCCGGATCCGCGCCTGCCTTGGCCACGTCCCCAGCTTTTCAGCTTAGTGCTCAAATCAGCTTGTGAGGTGCCGGCTGCTTAGCACCCAAATCCCCAGCCAGGGCTAAAAATAACCCCCCGGGCCTGGCGGGTGGCAGCTGGCACCGCTCGGCACCGCCTTGGCACCGCCGCGGAGGGGCCCTGGAAATGCCACCGCTGGGGGGGCAGGGACAGGGATTAGGAGAAGGGAGCTGACCCCATCGCTCACCCAGCTGCCCTCACCCGCCACGGGTCACCTGGAGGTTCCTGTCCCCGGGACAAGAGAGGTGTCAAGGGGGAGGGGTGGCCCAGTGTACCACCAGTTACTCCCACTGGCACAACTGGGAGTGGTGCCAGGCATGGCAGCCTCACAAGTGAGGCTTTCCCAGCTGGCAGAACCTCTGCAGTGACCTGGGAGGGGATTTTTGGGGAGGGCTTAACGTCCTCATCCTTCCTCTGTGACATGGGCGCTGCCCTCACACCCCCCTGATCACCCTTGTCCCTGGCACAGCCCTGGTGCTCAGCTGGCCTGTGATGGGTTTGCTCAGCCTCAACCCTCCAGAGGAGCTATTTGGGGGTGCTGGTGCCGGGACCCCTTGCCTGGGGGAAGCAGGGTTGTGGCCACCACCTCCACAATGATGGCCACGACCGCCAGAGGAGGAAAGCTGAACTCAGAAAGCCTCAACCCACGTCCCTGCAAGCACCGGGCGTTCAGCACGAGCTGTCACCTGCCGTGGGGCTCCGTCTGCACACCTGGGGGACGGGGACGAGGTGCCCCTGAGCTCCCTCGGGCAGCTCCTGGCGGGCTGGGCCGTGCCGTGCCTGCCTGCAGCACGCTCGGAACATCGCCGGAGCCGTCACCGGTTTAAAAATAGCGTCTCAGCAGAGTGCAACCGCGTTCCCTAAAAGCCATGTGGTTCAAGTTAGAGGATTAATTGGAAATGCTTATTTTGATTTGCAAAGTGATTGGATTTTTCCAGGGCATTTTGAAAGGAAAAAAATCTGAATTTAATTATCACTATTCCAAAAAGCACCATGGGACCGAGTGTTTGAGGTCGTCTCATGTTTGCTTCACACCCCGCTCCAAAATGCGAGGCGGGCTGCGGGGGACGCGCCGGGGACGCGGTGGGACGTGGTGGGACGTGGTGGGGGTGTCCTGCTGCGTCCCACTCCCACTGTCAGGCCGGTCCCAGGCTCCTGGCCGTTCCCAGCTCCCGGCCATTCCGGACCCGAGGGAGTCAGGACAACCAGCGGCCCTTGGCCGGCCCACGGCGCGCGGCACCAGGCGGGACCAGAGCTCGGGGGGAACCGTGTCAGCACAGGCCAGGCCCGGTTTGGGGAGGGTTTTCTTTCACCAAGTTGCTTTGTTTGTACCAAAATGGATTTTTAGCAGTAATTGCCTTTTTTTTTTTCGTTCTCAGGGAAAACATCATTTTCAATTACTTTTCTCTGGGTTTCCATTGAAAAATGAAAAGCAAATGCTCTTGCTCGCTGGCAAAATGTGGAAAAATGTCTAGGAATATTTTTGTCCAAATGAAAACAGTTTCAGTTCTTTTTCGAGATCTCTTTTTTTTCCTGAAAAGAAACCACAGTTGCCTTCCCAGTTATTCTAGTCGGACTGGTTTCGAGACAGACTTCCCAGTTCCTAGGCTGGAGCTGGGTTTATGGGGCTGCGGGGCTGCTGGGGGGTGCCAGTGTCACCAGAGCACCTCCATGGCCAGAAGAAGGATGGGACAGGAGCAGGGTGGCACCTGCACCAGCACCTTGGCAGGTCTGGGGTGCACTGGGCTGGAGAGACCCAGTCCCACAGCCAAGAATGCTCCATGTGGGAGGCTGGGGGTGCAGGGTCCTCGCTGGGGATTTGGGGATGTGACCTCAAACCCTCATTTCTGAGACATTTTGGGGCCCAGGGATTGCACTGTGCTCCCCATGGCCCCACTCCCATCTCAGGGTGCAGTGGGGGGGGGGGGTCTGGGGGGGTTGGGGGTGTCAGGGGCCTGGCTGAGTCTGCAGGCAGGGTTGGGATTTGGAATACAGTTTGGCACACGCTGTCCCGACAGAGCACCCAGAGGCCCAAAGAAACCCTGGATTCAGGAATGGTGCCTCCATTCCTCCAAAATAACCTTTATTTGGAGGCTCTTTCTGCCTCCAAGCCCCCCTGGGCAGGTCCAGGCCTCAGGGCTGGCAGGGACACGGGGATGCAGGGACACCTGGATGCAGGATCCCCCGCGACCGAGGCTCTGGCTGCGGGAGCCGTTGGCTCCACACACCCCACAGTCCTGCCAGGCCGGAGGAAGGGGAATACAGAAATCAATGTTCAACATTATCACTGGGCTGAGATTTGGCTCGGCTTTCCCAGCCCGTGACGCTGCCTTCCCCCTCCTTCCCGCTCTGGGAGCACAGCCAGGATGCCCGGGCAGGTGGGGAGTGCCAGCGCGAGCATTTCAGTGAGAGCCTGCGGGGCCCGGCGGGTCTGAGCTGCCCCATCCCTGCCTGCACGCCTGGGCTGGGCCCTTTCCCCAGTGCCCCCAGAGCTCAGCCAGGGAATGCTCCTGGAATGGGGTTCACCCATGCAGCACTCCCTGACCCATGGGCAAAGTGCCACGGGAGCCAGGAGTGGGGTGCAAGACCCCTGACCTCTGCCACGGCAACTGCCCTCACCCTGAAAGGCACCAAAACGTTGGTTTAAAGACAGTCAGGATCCAGCAGGAAAATCCTCCCCATGGGTCTGATCTGCTCCTACCAGCTCAGAGCTGTGCCTCGGTTTCCCCACTCATAACACAGAGGGATGTGGTGATTCTCCTGCAACTCCATGGGAATGAGCCAGCGGGGACAGATCCTGCCTTAGGCCCCTGGAGGCAGCCTGGGGTGGGGACCATGGACCTCCTTCTTCACCCCAAAACAGCTGGAGGGTTGGGCTGAGCCCCAAGGCAGCATTTGGGTGCAGCAGCTGGGAGGCTTCAGCCCCAATCCTTTGGGAGAAGGAACAGCCCTGGAACTGACAGCCAGCAGAGGATGTTTGCTCCCGCTGTCACGTGCTTCCCGCCACATATTTAGACACCGGAGCAAGCCCCGGTGACAAACATGGTGCCACTTGGGTAAACACAGCCCCTCTGAGGCCATGTGGTAGGGAGAGACCCAGGAAGCAATGAAAAAAGGGGAGAAAAAAGGAAAAAAAAAAAGTGGAAAAGGTGGGGGGGAGGGAAGGCGAAAAAAGCGGGAGAAAAATAAAAAAAAAAGAGGAAAATGAAAGGTGAAAAAAGGAAAAGAAAAGGCAAAAGAAAAGGGAAAATAAAAAGCAGAAAAAGGGAAAATAAAAGGAAAATAAAAAGCAGAAAAAGGGAAAATAAAAGGGAAAAAAAAAGAAAAAAAAAGAAAAAGAAAAGGCAAAAAGAGCCAAGCAATTGTCTTTAAAAAAATATTTTCCTGCTGGCTCTCTGCAGAGCGGCTGGGCGAAACGCCGGGAGCCGAACGCCCTGTTTTCCTTGCTTCCTATTAAAAAAAAAAAAAAAAGGAGAAGAAGAAAAAAAAAAAAAGCAGCACCGCACCACCCAGCAGCCCCGAGCGGGGATACAAAGTCCACTTGTGGCCCCAGCGCTGCACCCTCGGCCGGGCGGCAGCTGGGTGCTGGCGCGGGCGGCTGGCACACAATGGGGGCTGTTGTTGCCGGAGCGGGAGCTGGCGGCGGTTCAGGGCCGGGCAGAGCATGTGCCGGCGGCCAAGGGCTGGCGTGGCTGGTGTTAACTCTCCAGGCCCTGCTCCCAGCGCCCCGAGTGCGAAACGGGGAGGGGACGAACCCAAACCTGCTGAATTCCCCCCGCCCTGGTTGGGGAAACTGAGGCGGGGGGATTCGTCACCCTGCAGCTCGTTAACACGCTGCCCCCAGCCCTTGTTCCTGCAATAATTTTGGGTTTATGAGGCAAGGCTGGACCAGGACTGTGAAACACCCCCTGCGCCCCTTTCCCAGGGCTATCCAAGGCCCCCCCCAGCCCGCAGAGGGTCCCTGGCACCACATGCCAACCCCACGGGGTCTCGCAGCACCCACCACCCGCTGCAGAGCTTCCCCCGGGGCGATGCCCAGGCTTTGGGGCACCATCACATCTGTCAGCACCCACAATCACCCCCGAGTGCTACTGCATTCCCCAGGGAGCCTCCGGCAGGTTGGCAGCATCCCTCACTCCGTGAGCCCAGGCTGGTGCACGCCGGGACACCGCGGTGCAGGTGCCACACCAGCACTGGGGCTCCCTTGGCACCACGCTGGGTTGCTGCAGAGGGGGCGACCCTGCAAACCTCAAGGTCAGAATATCCCATCTACTGGTGCCAAACACTCAGGGCCACGTGTCACCCCCCCCAGCCCGAGGTCCACGAGCTGCAGGTGGGGGCTGCTGCCGCCCCTGCCAGCACCTCACACAGCTCCCCCAACCACAAACCCCATTTTCCCTCCCCACTCTGCCGAGCTGCCCAGTCCCACCAATAAAAAAAAATAATAAGGACATGGAAAATTCTATAATATCCCTTTCCAGCTTCTTGGATTTGGCTTTCGCTAATTCGAAGCAGACCCCGGAGAGGGGGGGGGGCAGGAGGGGGGAGTCAAATCAAACCAGAATCAAGGCACGGAAAGCCAGTTTTCACAAAAAAAGAAGAAAAAAAAAAACCAAGCCAGCAACCCCAACATTTGAATGCAGCAGGGAAGGGAAAAAAAGTTTAATATGTGCTTAAAAACAAACGAGCAGTGGTATCATTTTTAATTAGGAGCCTATTTTCAAAGCCCTTATTACTTACAGTACGCTCAGCATCCGAGTAATTTTCCTCTCTCGTAAAATCGTGGCAGGGAAGGGGGAAAGGGAGGGAAAACGAGGGAAAGCAAGAAGGGAAAGGGAGGGAAGGCAAGCAGGGAAAGCGAGGAGGGAAAGCGAGGAGGGAAAGCGAGCCCTTTGTGCAGCCGAGAGCTCGGCGAGGCGAACGTCCATGCCAATTTGTCTGCAGTAATTGGTTTAGCTGCAGACAGAGGCTGGCAGTTGAGCCTGTGAGTTGCCAAACTCTTCCCGGGAAAGGGACCCTTCACCCAATATCACTCTGGCATCTTCCCCCCCGTTTGTGCCGCTTCGGGACGCGTCGCCGTGCGCCGGCACAATTGGAAGCTCCTTCTGGAAAACTAATATAATAATTCTTTGCCATTCCCTTCAAACTTTCTTCTTGCGAATTCCAGCCCAGTCTTCTCCTCTGGCAAACAAAACCTTCGGAGAAACCATTTCCTACCACAGCAAAGGCCTTGTCTAAGGGCTGCCTGAGGCTCCGAGGCCGGCGTTGGCTCCGGGGCTGTGCTGGGAGGGCGAACCCCAAACCTGGCCCAGTGTTGAACTGGTGCAACTGGGCAATGGTGGTTTGTCATCGCTGCTGCCGGGCTGTTTGGGCCCTGGCATTGCCCTGGAGCTGTGGCACACGGTGCAGGAAGGAGGGCTTGGGCTGGGGAGCAGGGCGGAGGTGTTGGATCCGGCAGTGGGAGCAGGTACCTCGTTACCTCCCCGCGCTTCTGTTTGCTTTGGCAACTGATTAAAATTCCCCCAGAATTCCTTCCCGCTTCTGGTGGGGCTCCAAAATGCCACCACTGGCCGCTTTTGCCCGCCCAGGCCCAGCTCCCAGGGGCTGAGCCCCCACCCAGGGGACCGGGGTGCCAGCCGGGTGCCGGGGTGCAGAGCCCCGACACACTCATTGCACCCACCACCAGCCACTTTCACTTTCAGCTCCCCAAAGCCTCCCTGCTCCTCCACCCTCCTCTCCAGCAAAGCCATATTTGGGGGGATTTTTGTCCTCCCCCCACCCCTGGGTGCTGCTCCCCTTGGCACACGTGTATTTTGGGGGTCCCCCCCTGGCATTGGGGCACTGCTGGGTGCAGTGTGTGTGGGTGCAGAGCCACTTCCCCGTGCCGAGGGTGTCACTGGGATCGTGGCACCGAGGTGCTCCTGCTCCCAAAACCGAGCTGCCAGGGCCGAGGGGCCTCCATGGCAGTGTGATGGTGACACAGGGACGATGGCAGGACCCTCCCCTGCCAGCTCTGTGTGCAGGGAGGGGACAAAAACCAGCCTGGGATGCACTCGCCCCAAACAAAGAGACAGGGCCATGTTCTTCCCCATTCCTCCCGCTCCAGAAATTTCCCCAAATTCCCCAACACTGACACGACAAACCAGCCCTGGGAGAGAGTGGCCAGACTTGATTTATGTCTTTCTGTGGACAAAACAAAAAAAAAAAAAAAAAAAAAAAAAAGAAAGGGAGTGAGGAAACGTTTCCTGGTTGCATTTGGGGTTTGGTAGTTGTTGTTGGAGTTTTTTTTAACGAGTGAAATTGTGAAATTTTGGTGTTTGCAAGAATTCCTGGTGCCTCCATCCACACGTGGCTGCAAAACCCCCCGGCCCGAGCCCCCGGTGTGGGGAGGGCAGTGGCACCGTGGGCCTGTGGTGGTGTTTGAAGACATTTGGCAACCCCTCCAAACCTCTTTTTCTATGTAAAAAACAAGATTTATGGTCATTTTGGGAAAGATTTGCCGCGGTGAGGTCGGTGCCGAGCGGTGTTAGAGCAGGGAAAGGGTTGCACGGGCTCTTTGAGGGCTGTTTTCCAACAAACTCAGGGGAAAAGGTGATGTTTGAGCCAATGGAAAAAATACAGAGTGGGGGGAAAATTGGGGATTTATATATATATTTTTTTTTACATCTAACCTGCAGCCAAAAAAATGATAAAAACCACAGCAAAAATCCTAAACCCCCTTGAAATTCCTGCAGAATAACTCCCTGAAATCTGCTAGCAATTTTTAAACTGAAATCCCCCCCTCGTCAGCAACAATTTCACCAGTTAAAAACCTGCTTTAGAAAGAAAGAGAAAAGGGGGAAAAAAAAAAATCTCTTTTCATTGCACGTTTTGGCTTTGAATCGAGCCAGGCCAGACCTCTGCCTGTTTGGGACCCAGGCCAAGAGCCATATGCAGGAATAAAGTAAATAAATTCTGGTCAAAACCAGAATATTCTCCTTAAAAGTTATTTTAAAAGCAAAGAAAGGCAGCAACAAAACTATCCCAACATGGATTATTTCCCTTTCTCTCCCCCTTTGCACAGAGGGACGTGGCTCGGCCGTGCCGTTGCGCCCCGTAGAATGGGACCTTGGAAAAAACCCTGCAAAAACGCTAAAAATGAGCCCAAAAAAAGGGCTAATGAGGTTGGGGGATGTTTTCCCGTGGTGATGGGGGGGGTGACCAGCCCTGTGCTGCTCCATGGGTATCTGCACCCCCTTGGCTGAGCCCAAAAGTTGGCATCGAGGTGTCTTAGCAGCACAAATCAACCATGAAATGCCCTTTAGAAATAAAATCCAGCTTTGAGGTGGGGGACACAAATTTCCACTTGTTCCCGGCGCTGGTTTTATAGACGGGGGGTCGTGAGGCTCCAAACGGGCCGGGATAAAAACCCCAGGGATGAACAAAGGGCCTGATCCAGCCTCTCCATCTCTGCCGAAATCAGGGTAACTCAGCTTCCACCCCTGGGGTCCAACCCTTCTGAAAAACCCCTTGGAGAAACAGAACTGCACCCCCAAATCCCCCCCCACACACACACTTTTTGTTTTATTTGAGGCAGCAGGGATGGCCTGCACGGGAAAATTAAATTGGGTTTGGATTCCACCCCCGTCCTCAAAATGCTGTTTGCAGGCAGCTTGGAAACATTTAAAAAAAAAAAAAAAAGGATTTTTGTATTTTTAGTGTTTTTCTGCTTGGGGGTTACACTGGGAATTGGGGTTCAGGCTGGTGGGTGCAGGCTGGGGGGAGTGGGGATGGTCACTGCGGGGTCTGGTGGCAGCTCTCCAGCTCCATGCCCAGCACAGCCCCAAATCCTGTGGCTCCCCCCAGGGCTGAGTAACCCCCCCCCAGATCAGGGGTGCCAGGATTAGGGTGCCCTTCCCTCTGCCAGGCCCTGACAGCACCAGGGCACAGGTGCACTGAAATTACCCCCACCCTGGGCCACTGCTGTTATGGTTTGTGCAGGATCAGTCCCCAGGCCCCTCGCTGACAGGGAAGAAATGGGATTAATTTGGGGGGGACACGCTGTGGGATTAATTTGGGGGGACACACTGTGCGCCCCTGGACCACTGGAAACCCGTGGGGGGTTTCTCAGAGTCAAGGCCAGCAGCCCTTCAGCCCCAGCTTCGAATCACCCAGGAAATACTTTTAACAGCATTACAAAAATAAATAACTACGGCAGTTATTTATTTATCATAAATAAATACAAATAAATATTTATTATAAATAAATAACTTCTTTATTATCAAGAATTAAATAACCCCTTCCCCACCACCCCGCACCCCAACGGAAAGGCCTCGCAGAAGGGAAAATAAAAAATCTCAGCCCTGCCTTTTCAACCCCATTTTCCCTCCTCGCCCGCCCTGGCACCGCCAGCCTGGCACAGCCAGGTGATCTTCCACAGCACCCCGGCTGGAACCCAAACATCCACATCCCCCCCAAAACACGCGGGGCCGGGGGGAGCCGAGGAATCGCCGCGGAAAAACAGAAACCCCTGGCAGGAGGGAGGGAGCTGCCAGCGGGCACCACGGCGGCCTTGGAAGTGGTTAAAAATTGGCAAATTCTTTCCCAGGGTTTATTTTTGTGCCGTATCGTGCTCGGAGCCGGGCAGAAAATGCAAACTGTGCTCTGCGAGCGGAGTTACCGCCGAGTTTACATTCCTCGAGGCTTCTGGAGCTGGGACGAGGCGAGGGAACTGCTCATTTCGGTCTTTTTTTTTTTTTTCAGCTTTTTAAAACAGGGAAGTGGCTTTTTTTGGGGGGGGTAGCAGATGGTGATTTAAAAAGAAAAAAAAAAACCAAGAAAAAAGTTCTAGAGCTTTTAAATAAAAATAATTTCTTTTTACTTTTTTATAGACAGCTGGAATAAAATTAGATCTCATTTCTGTGAGGCCGATGGCCGTACTTGTGTCTGACAAATAACTCAGTAAAAAAAAAATATATATATATTATATATAATACCCTGTGAATGTACAAATTAATGTCCAGTATCTTGGTATGCACGTGGTGGGTTTAGCAGGCAAAGGGGATACGGGGATGGATAAAATAACCTCCTGTGTATCCAAAATCCCTGTTAAATTCGAGCTGAGCCCTTGTAAAAATGATCAGGCTCACAGTCATTCCCCCCCCAGAAAAAAAAGATAAAAAAAGAGGGAGAAAATGATGGAATAAAACTAATGGAATGGCAGAGTAGATTGCTTTAATTTTATTTTAAAAATATATAATAAATTATTTAGCATATTATTTATCACACTGAGACCATTCAAGCTCAAGGCAGACGGAGATTATGTCCCTGTTTGTTCAGGACTACGGAGCGTGCCGAAAAATCCAGGCACACGGGGCACGCTTCGGCCCTCGGCAAACTGAAAAAATATCTAATTTTTGTTGCCTTCCTATAGAAAAAATATGGTTATTTGAAAGGATTAAGAGATTAAAGGATTACTCGATAACAAGGGTTAAAAATCCAGGTCCAGACACAAAAGGGGTCGATAGAAAGGAGGGAATCGCTCCCCCCCACACTCCCCCCCCACTCGTGCCCTTCCCTGCTCCCGGACCAAACCCGGCACTCGGGTCGCTGCCAACTTTTGGAGCGGGACTGGAGAGGGGGGAAAGCCCCAGAACCCTCCCCCCCCTCGGCTGCAAAGCGGCCTGTGGCTTTAAGAGTTTGGGGGAGGGGGGGCAGACATAGGGGATCCTTGCGGGGGTAAAGGGGGGACTGCGGGGAACACGAGGAGTGGGGGGGACAGGGATGGATGGGAAACCCTGGAGGGATGGGGGGCGGGGATGGAGGATGCTCGGACAGGGCCGGAGTCGGGGCGGGGGGGGGGGGGGGACCACAGCGGTGTCCGCACCCGAGGAGGGGGCAGCGGGGTGTCTGCACCCAGGGGTGGGGGCGGAGGGTGACCACGAGGGTATCCGCACTCGGGGCGAGGGGGGGACGGGAGGTGACACGGGGTGTCTGTCCCTGGGGGGGTTGGAGGGGGAGAGGGAGGCCATCGGGGTGTCTGCACCGGATGGGTAGTGGGGGGTGACCAGGGTGGGCGTCTACACCACAGGGCAGGCGGGTGGCGGGGGGATGTCCGTGGAACGCGGGGGTGTCCGCGGGCCGGGTTTGGGGGTGAGCAGCGCGGGGCCGGGGCCGTGCGGGGCCGGGGCCGCCGGGGGGGATGCCGGGGGGGGGGGGGGGCGGCCGGGGCGGAGGGGGGCGGGGGGTGCCCGGGGGATGCCCGGGGCGGGGGCGGGCGGTGGGCCCGGCGCTGCCCGCGGCTCCTCCCCGCGCTGCGGTAGCTCCGCACCGGGGCCGCGCCCCCCCCATCACCGCGCCGGGCAAGGCCGGGGGGGCGGCCCCGCAAGCAGCCGGCCCCGGGGGGGCCGCGCCGCAGCCCCCGCCACCTACCCGCAACCATCCGGGGGCCGCCGTCGCGCTGCCGGGCGAGCGGGGCCGGAGCCTTCCTCCTCCTCCTCCTCCTCCGCCTCCTCCCTCCCCGCCCCCGCACCGGGAGCGTCCCCGCCGCAGCGCCGCCGGTGCCCCGGGCGAGGGGAGGAGGCAGAGGAGGAGGAGGAGGAGGCGGGGGCGGCGGCGATGGGGCCGGGGCGCTGCGGGCTGCGAGGAGGAGCCGTGCCCGGCCGGAGTGGGGCTGCGCCGGGGGGGCGCGGGGGGGATGCCCGCGCTGCTCTGCCGTAGGCGCCGCCCGCCCGCCCCGCTCCCGGGCTTTATTTTTATTTAATTTTTTTTTTTAATTTTTAGAAAATAGATTTTTATTTTTTTTTCTTCTTGCCTTCCAAAAATACCCATCGCACCTCCGCCACCCCCCCCCCCCCCCCCCCCCCTCCCAGCCCCGCCACCCCCGCAGCGCATGAGGCCGGGCCGGGCGCGGGCCCCGCGCTCCCGCCGCCCGTCCCCGCCGCCCCGCGCCCCCCGCCCCGCAGCCCGGCTCCCCGCCCGGAGCATGGCCCCCGGCAGCGCGACGGAGCCGGAGCGAGGGTGACCGCCCGCGGGGGACACTGTGCCGCTGGCCTCGGGGAGGCTTTTATTATTATTATTATTATTGTTATTATTATTATTATTGGGTTTTTAAATTTTTTAATTCTTTCGCGGGGCAGCGCTTTTTTTTTTTTTTTCCTCCTCCTTCGGCGCGGTGGAAAACACACGTTTTAGACCAAAACCCCAAACCAGCCCATCCATCCTCTTTTGCTTTGCGCTTCGCAGCAACTTGGAGCCCGTTAATTGCACTTGGCGATGGTAGGTCCCATGACACTTTCGTTTTCTCTTCTACTTCCCCCCTCTCCCTCTCCACCCCCCCACCTCCAACCCCCCTCCCCGAGTGCGTGTGTTTGCGGGTGCCCCACGAGCAAAAGTTGCTGCCGGGGAGGGGGCGGCGGGGCGAGTTTAATACGGTGGCGGGGCGGGGGGGGGGGCGCGGGGCGGCGGGGGCGGGCGGGGGGAGCTGCCGCCGTCTCTCCTCCCCCGGCCCACCCGCCCCGCGGTACCGGGGGGGCGGAGGCGGCGGCGGGAGCCGCCCGGCGGGGAGGTCGCGGCGCGGGGGGAGCGTCCGCAGCCCGCGGAGGGCTGGATGGAGCTGAAAATGGCCGCTAAAAAAAGGGGCGGAGAGGCCGCCAGCCGCACCGACTTGAACTTGGAAGTGACGCCCGGGAGGGTCGCGCTCCAAGTCCGCGCTGCGCGGGGCCGCCCTGCCCGCACCGGGGAGGGAGGAGGGTGGGGGGGAATCACCATCCTCGATGTGAGAATAAAAACATCCCCCCCTCCCCGGCCCCCGCCGTGTGCGGGGCTTCTCCCGCTTCTCCTCCGTGCCAGGCCACGGGGGGAGCGCGGCGGCGCGGCCCGAGCCGCCCCGGGAGGGTGCGGGAGGATGCGGGATGCGCGCCCAAGTTTGCGCGGAGCCGCCGCATCCCGCGGGAACGGGGATGTCCCCGCGGGGGGAGTGCGGGGGGGTGAACCCCAACCCCGGGCGGGGATCCGGCCGCGGGGGCCGCCAGAAGTTGAGAGTGAAAATCAGTTGTGCGGGGAGAGACGCTGCGGGGGCTTGTCCCCGCAGGGGGGGAGGGGGGGAGAAAAAAGCCAAAAAAAGCGTTTTTCATCTTTTTGGGGAACGAGGCAGCGCTGGAGCCGCGGCCCCGCGCTGGGAGCGGCCGCGCTGCGGGTCGGGTCCCTGCAGGGAGCGGTGTCCCCGGGTGCGGGAGGGGCGCGGGGTGCAGCCCCCCCCCCGGCCCGGGAGGTGCCCGGGGATCCCCTTTGTGTTCCGCCCGTGGCGCTCCCCGCGCGCTCTCTAATTAGCGTCATTAGCGCCCGCGGATCGGCCGGGGCCGGGGGGGTGCGGAGCGAGAACTTGCGGTTTGGAGTTTGCCGGGCGCAGGCTCCGCTTTTTTTAATCTCCTTCTCTCTTTGTGCGGGGGGCGGGGGGGGGGGTTGCGGGGCTGCCCGGGGCGAAGCGGGGGCGGGGGGCTGCCCGTGGTGCTCCCCCCCCGCGTGATGCTGCCGGTCGTTAAATAACGCGGGGGGGGCGGGGGCGGAATAAGCGTCTCCGCGGGATGAGCGGAATGCGGCGGAGGCAACGCGGAGCTGGCGGGGCGGCCCCCCCCGCACCGGGGCTGGGTGCGGGGGGTAACACCGCTACCCTTCCCCCCCCCCGGCCCCCCCCGTGCCGGGGCCGCTGCCCAGAAGTTGCACATGAATCTGCAGGTTTTTTTCCTCTCCCCTCGCCGGATTGGCTCCGTTTAGTAAAAAAAAAAAAAAAATAAAAAATAAACCCCCCAAAACACCCAAAGCCGGGAGCGCTCGGCGCTGGCCGCGCCAGGGCGCGGGGGGACTCGCCACCCCCGGGGGGGGCCGTCCCTCCCCCGCCCCCCCCTGCCCCGCAGCGCCTCGGCCCTGCGAGCCAAAGGGGGTTCCTACATCTTTAAATGGGATGTAATATTTTGGGATGGGCTTTTTTCATAACGTCACTTCATTCCTCGCTCCTTTTTTTTTTTTCCTTCTTTTTTTTTTTTTTTTTTCATTTTCTCATTCTTTCTTTCCTCCCTCTCTCCGCTGCCCGGGTCTCGGATGGAGCCGCTTCCCCTCTAACTTCCCCGCCGCCCGTGCCTGCAGGCTGGGTGCGGACCCCCGAGCCCCTCCCGGGCGAGGATGACCCTTCTGCCTCTTTAAAACGCCCCCCCTAAACAAACAACAACAACAACAAAAAAGCGCTTTATTTTTTAAGGGGGGGGGG
>NW_020897983.1:184236-224394 GCF_003984885.1 Neopelma chrysocephalum | reverse complement strand
AGTTGGAATTTTTTTTTTTCCTCCCCGCCCCCCCCCCCCCCGGGGGCCCCCCCCCCCCTCCCCGGCTCCCCCCCCCCGGGCCCCGCAGAGCCGCTCCGGAGGAGAGAGAGAGAAAAAACGCCCGGACTGCTCCAGCCTCCGAAATGACTCAGTAACTTTTACGCCTCGAGTCTCAGCCCTGCAATTAGGCACTTTCCCAGCACGGCTCGGGATGTATTCGTCTCCTCTCTGCCTGACCCAGGTAACCGGGACCCCCCCGCGTCCCCCCCCCCAAATTTGCCTCTTTCGCCGCAACGGACTTTAACAGTTGCTATGCAAAAAAAATTAGAAAAAAAATAAGAAAAAGCAAGAAAAAGCAACAACACCCCCCCATAAAAATAATCATAACAGGGAAAGGCGGGCTGGGGCCGTGCAGGGCTGCTCAGAGGAGCTGCGTTTCCCTCTTGCCCACCCCCCCTCCCGTCGCCTTTTGTAGGGGTTTTTTTTGGGTGTTTCTGGTGCTTTTGGGGGTTTTTCAGCCTTCACTTTCACTTGGGGCGTGGGGGGGGGGGGTTGGAAGGTTGCGTTGTGGTTTGGGTTTTATTTTTTGTTTGCCGTGCTCAGAGGTGGGTGGTGCGGGGAAGCCGCCGGCTCTGGGGGTGCAGGGGGACACTGTGGGGTGCAGGGGGTCCTGGGTGGATTCGGGGCGGCTCGGGCGGGACTTGGCACTGCGGGTTTGGCCTCGGCCGTGCTGCCTCTTGCGTAGCGTGAAACTTTTTCCTTCCCCCCCTCCAGCCTGGCTGCACATGGTGGGGTGCAAGGGGTGGGGGGGGGCACAGGCTTTTTCTTCCAAATCCTCTGAGTTTGGGACAATTTGCACCCGTCCGTGCCGCGCCGCGCTGGCGGGCGAGAGGGCGGGAGGGGTCGTGCATGACAGGATATGGGGGGCACCCCTTCAGCCTCGGAGGCAAGGGGGGCGATGCCAGTCCCCACCTGTGTGTCGGGGTGTGGAGGGGCAGCCCTGAGCCGTGCTGGGGACGCTGGTGTCACCCCAGGCCACGCCAGCACGGTCCGGTGGCACGCGGCAGGGCGGCCGTGCCAGGGCCCGCGGTGCAGGCGAGCGGGGCGCCCCCGAAATCTCCCCCCCAAAACAGCCAGTGTGGCCGCGGGGGAGAGATTCGGGGACCCCCCCCCCCGCCTTGCCCACAGCACGACCACTGCAGCTCTGCCTTTGCTCTGTGCTTATTGATCGCTGATATTTATTTAATTATTGAGCAGCTTTCCCCGGCTCGTAACCTCTTCCCTGCTGGCAGCAGCCGCTGCCTGCTCCGAGCCCGGCCTCGTGCTGCACCCCACGAGGGCTCTGCTCTGGGGGGTGTGCTGCTGTGGGACCTCCCTGCCTGTGCCCAGGGTTCTCCTGCCAGACCTCATCCCTTGGGCTGGAGCTGCAGGCGGGCTCTGGCTCCACCTCAGAGGCTCAGCTGCCTGTGGGGGTTTGGGGGGGTCCCCTCGTGGCACCTGTGTGGTGTGGGGGGCAGTGTGGGGGTCTGGCCTTGGTTCTCCCCAGGTGCAGCGTGAGGCTGGTGGGGGCACAGGCAGGGACGTGGGTGGGCAGCGCTGGTGCTGCTCAGATGACCCTGAGGATGGTGCTCCCTGTTGTGTGGTTGACTTGACAAGGGTCACACCTCAATCTGGGTTTTTTTCATCTCTCTTTCTTTCTTTTTCTCTTTTTCTTTCTATTTTTTCTTTTTATTTCCTTTTCTATTTTTCTTTTTCTCTTTTAATTTTTTCTTTTTATTTTCTTTCTTTTTTTCCTTTTTTCTTTCTGCTTTTAATTTTTTTCCTTTCTTTTTTTCTCTTTCTTTCTTGTTTTTTTTTCTTCTTTCTTTTTCTTTTTTATCTTTTATTCTTTTTTTCTTTTTCATTCTTTTTTTCTTTTTCATTCTTTTTTTCTTTCTTTCCATCCCTCCACTCCCACCTTGACTCCATCCCACCACCTCCCAACCCTTCCTAGTCTCCAGCTGGTGCTGGGTTGGCAGCGCCTGTTGTTGCCAGCTCACGGTGCTGGTGTGATGTGGGAAGCTGTGTGGTCGCTGGCCTGACTGGGACTGGCAGGAGCCCTTCTCCTCACAAACCTGTGCTGTTCTCAACGCTTCTCCCGGCCAACAGCAGGGAGCTGGTTTATCCTCCATGGATCCTCTGCTCCGCTGCCTTGGCACGGGGAAGGCTCCGGTGTCCTCCCTCTTGCCCTGGCATAGCCTCAGCTCCCAGCCCGGCTCAGATAGGACCAGACTTCGTCCCCCAGTGCCAGCCCAGCCATTCCTGTTCCCGTTCCCATCCCACCCGCGTGGCGGGCAGGCTCGCCCGGGCTCGGGAGCTGCGGATGGTGATGTGGATACATTGGAACGTGAGCGGGAGCCGCCCTGCCTTAGCCTTTGTGCATCTCCCCACTGCCACCACCGCCAGCCCCTCGAGCCCAGCACGGCCACGGGGACCCCGGTGACCCCTTAGGCAGCCGTCCTTCCCAGCCGGAGCGGGTCCAAGCTGGAGAGCCCGGTGGCACCGAAATAGCCCTGGCCGAGGCATCGCCCGTGACACGCTCCTGGCTGCAGCCTCGGCTGAGTCTCCCGGCAGGCAGGAGGGTGGCTTTGTGCCCTCCCCAGCTCAGTGTCTCTGCTCGGACACTTCCTCTCACTTCCCCGGCTCACCTCTATCCCCCCTCAGGGACAGGCCGGGAAGTCAAGAGGGAGCTGCCTGGATTAGCAGGGAAGCGGCACCGGAACCGCCGCCACGCACGAGGCCTCACCCTGCCCACGGGGAAGCAGGGGGGGGGAGTCCGGCTGCCAGGGCTCCAAAATAACCCTGGAGCTGAGCACCTGCCAGGGACCCGCACGTGTGTCCCCAGGGAGCTGCTGCTGAGGAGCCCAAGGGATTTCCAGAGTCGTAACAGTTATCCCTGCCTCCTGGATCTGCAACAGTGGGAGATTTGGGATGTTCTTGTGAAGGGGGAAATGTGCAAATTTTGTGACTGGTGATGCTCTTACAAACCTCTGGCTCATGCCTGGCACCTGGCAGTGCCTGCAGTGTGCCTTGAGACCCCCACCCTGGTT
Organism: Neopelma chrysocephalum; assembly: GCF_003984885.1. NCBI lineage: Eukaryota > Metazoa > Chordata > Aves > Passeriformes > Pipridae > Neopelma > Neopelma chrysocephalum. The sequence goes on along the minus strand of NW_020897983.1, from coordinate 221,305 downwards.
CCCACAGGATGGGAATGAGGTGAGATGGGCACCAGCCTCCGAGGCAGATGGAATGGCGGGAGTTGTGCATCCTGCCAGGGTCTGGCCAGAGACCCTCTCCCCTCTCCCACACCCCATGCAGGGGATGCAGAGGCTGATTTTGGGATGGCAGAGGTGATGCACCCAACCAAGAGCTGGCAGCCAGGCACAGACCCCCGTGTGTGCCATATTCAGTGGCTCCCAATCCAAGGGGTGTTGGGGAGCACCCAGCTAAGCTGGCCTGGCACAAACCTCAGTACCAGCAAACAGGCACAGCGTGGGGCCCAGGGGACAGAGCTGGGCTGCCAGAGGCATTGTGGCCACGTGGCGTGGTCACAGCCACATCTCCAGGAATCCAAGGGGATCCCACCTCTCCCCAGCCACTGCCGGGCTCCCCACATCACCTGGCTGCCACCACTGCTGTGGGCATGTGGCTGGGGCAGGGAGCTGCCCGCTGGGTACACCTCATCGGGCATCCTTTGGTAAAACCCCTTCCCAAAAGTGCCGGGGCTTTTCAGCGCCGGTGTTCACCCCCTCCACCAGTAGCTCTGGCGAACTGGTTTCCAGCCGGGAGCTCAGATCGACTGCCAAAGGATGGGAGCAGCAAGCTGGGCACGGCGGGGGAAGAGAGGGAAGGTTGCAACACACTTTCAATTCTCCCATCTGCTGAGTATTGTTTGGGAAAAACAATGAGGCCGTTCTTTAAACGCAACCTTCGGGAGATCCTCGCTTTCCCCGCGGCGCCCGCCGTGCCCGCCTGCCCTGGCGAGCCCTGCCCCGCTCGCTGCTTCTGCCTGATCCCGTCTTAAATCCTCACCCAGGAAAAACAGATCCTGTTTACAGTGAGGTTTACGAGGCCGGATCGGAGGGCTGGAATGGGGGGGCGGGTGGGATAAGCCCAGCTGCACGAGGGGCTGGTGGCCGGCGCTCACGCTGTGCTGCTCTTCCCCCGCATCACCTTGAACTTGGCTGGGGCCTCGCCGCAGTAAATCAGCCGCCCTTCTCCGAGGTGCCCGCCGATTCCTCCCCTTCCTGGGCAGCTCTGCCCTGCCCACGGTTCCCTCCCTGACTGTGGTTGAGGTCCCTCATGCCCGTGGTTCGCTCCATGCCGGGGCAGGGAGCGATCCCACCGCGTGCCCGGCGCTGCGGGCGCGTGCGCGCCTTTGCAGCTTTGCTGAACAAAGCCCAGCTGCCAGGGCCCAGCGTGCTGCCCGGAGCTCTTGGAGCAACTGGGAATAGCTCCCTTTGGTGCTTTTCTATTCCCCTGAGCCTGGGTAGGCTGGGGGTGGGTGCTGGGAGCTGTAGCCTGATCCTGTTTTGACCCGGCAGTTTCCCCCCCATTGCAGGGGTGGCTGCGGCATGGTCGGTGTGGCCGGGGCAGTGCCGGCGTGGCAAGGCTCGGTGGCAGAGGAGCCGTGGCGAGGGCCAGCCCAGCCGGACATGCTCTCCTTATCCAGGCACAGCAAAGAGCGGGAAAGGCGGCTCTCCCAGGAGCTCTGGGCAGCCCTGGCGCAGGGAGCTCGAGAGCCCGGGGCGAACTGCCACGGTGGCACCGAGGGATCCATCCTGACCCGGGGCTGTGCACAGCAGGGAGGGCCTGGATGGGGGTTTGGTACTCACAGGGAAAGGAGGGAACAGTGTCTGCTGCCTTTGGGGGTGGTGGAGGCAGGTCCCTACAAGGCAGGGCTCTCTGGGAATGACCACAGGGACAAGGACAACTTGCCCTGTCTGCTCACCAGCTTTCTTTACCCAGTGCTGCCTATGCCAGCCGTCCCTTTGCCTGGCCCCTGGACGCTTCCCTGCAGCCCAAGGGATGCCCATTGTCTCCCCCTGCCATGACTCCTGTTGTGCCTGCACCTGTCCTAGGGACAAGGCGAGCCCCAGGTGGCAGGGATGGGGATGGTGGCAAAGATGGGGATGGGCAGGGATGGGGAGAATCCCCAGGGTCCCACACTGGAGGGGAAGAAGGAGAGCTGTGGGGGAGGTACAGTCCCTCCCTGTGAGCCTGGCACGTTGCCTGCCACCCCCAGCCGTGCTGTGGCTCCTCTGCACAGGGATGGCAGTGCCAGCACTGAGCACTTCCAAGGGGGCTGACTGCTTGTGGGAGGTGGGGGGGGAATTCCTGTCCCCCCCAGTCCTTTCACCCAAACTGGGAGGTGTAGGCAGGGTCCTGGGGTGGCAGGGATTTGCTCCTTGGGGACCCATGGGGAGAGGATTTCTCCTGCAGCACCTTGGGGTGTGCCGGGCAGGTTGGGGCAGGGTGGTGAAGGCGATGGGAGCAGCGAGGGCATCAGTGGGTGCTGAGCCCTGCCAGCGTCATGTGGCATCACCCGTGATGTCCCCACAGCACGGCTGGGAACCAAGTGTGAGAGGGGCACAGCCTCATGGCGGCCAAACCCATGTGGGTTTTGGGTACCAAAGTGCTTTTGGATGCACCAAATCAGCACAGGCAAGAGCCTGAGCTCGGCCTCCCTCTCCCTGCCCTGGCAGCTGGGCACCGTGAGACCTCACCCCGGAGGAGGGGACGGCGTAGACCCCTGGGACGTGCCAGCTGCAGGGAGGGGATGCACAGGGTCCCCACGGGCATCCCGGGGCCTGGCTCACACACAGGCGGGTGGCTGGGCTCGCCATCCGTCACGTCGGCCCTGGGCAGGCATCCCCCGCGGCCGGGCGCGCTGTGCCAGCTTGGCCAGGGCCCAACACCCTGCGCCGGCCGCCAAGGCCCGGAGCTTCCCAAGTCCTGGAGAGGAGCTGGGAAAGGATCCCGTGGCTCAGGTGCGGCAGCGCTCACGCGCCGGGGGACCTGGGGCCGGCCCCTGCCAAGGATTGATTTCTTGGTTAACTCGCCACTGCTGTAAAAGCGCATTAATCCTCCTTCCCCGGCCGGCAGCCAGCGCTGAGCAGCGTTTTGGGCGAAATCCCCGGGTCTGGGCTCTGGGCTGCCTGCCGTGGGCATCGCCCTCCCCGCCACCACCACCGCTCCGGCAGCGCTGCCTGGCACGGGAACACCAGGATCCAGCCCTTCTGCTGACCCCTCTTCCCTGGGAGCTTGTTCAAGTCTGTAGCCAGGTGGATTTTTTTAAAACCTGGGGGTTTTATCTTGTTTTTTAAGAAGGCTTTCGCTCTCCTTGCAAAGGGCCCCTGCATTCCCTTCACGGGGAAACGGTATTTGACCGGCTGTTGTCCAAAAAAAACCCCCAACATGTTTCTGATCACGAAAAACCAAGAAATATTTTTGCTTTCAAAGGAAAAAAAAAAAAAAAGCCCATGAGAGAGAATGTTGATTTTCCACCCAGACATTTCCCCTTTCCCCAAACCAGCCCCGAAACGAGAGGCACCTCTGCTCCCTCTCCTCTCCCCAGGACGCCATCCTGGGTGCACAGTCCCACTGGAGACAGTGTGGATGTCACCCAGGGCTCATCTGGGCGCTGTCAACGAGGGCGGTGGCACGACCAAGTGTGTGTCCCCCCTCTCTGCTCAGACCCCGTTTTCCAGCTTTTCCCACCCTATGCAGGCACGTGGGGCCGCCGGGAGGACGGCGAGCGCCGGTGACCCGCTGGCTGTCCCCGGGGAGCCACCCATCAGCGTGCTGCAGAGCCCCCGCCGCCAGCCCGCCTCGCCCCGCCGTGACAGGCGACGAGGCCGCCTGGTCCCACGGTTGCCTGGCGGGAGCTGTGATGTGCCGGATCCTGCACCCCCCTCCCGCCGTCCCCTGGCTGCTGCCCAGCGATTTGGGAAAGCGAGACGGCGCGGGCTGAAATGTGACCCCCGCCACGCTGCGCCGCAAAATCTCCTTTAGTAACCTGTGCGCCAGGACAGCGAGAGCGCGGCGTGAATACCAATGAGGGGAAAAGTGCCGAGTAAAGGGTTTTTGATGGAAATGGCATCGCATGAGAAAGGGAGCCGGGAGCGAGCGGGGCGGGAGCGCGCCCCCGAGCCCGCGCCTGCCTTTCCCCGCGCGCGTGTGCGCACCGGCGGCCCGGGGGTGGGAAGGGCTGAGCGGGGCAGGGAAGGGCTGAGCGGGGCAGGGTCGTGCCACCCCGGCGAGCACGGGGGCAGGGGGGTGGGCGCGATGGAGCGGAGGGCTCTGTGAAGCGGCGGCTGAAAGGGGCACGTGGCAGGGGCTTGCCACGGGCAGCGTGGCCGCGGGGGCCGGGGCACTCGCTCCCCGTGGCACAGCGTGGCCCCGTGGCCGCAGGGAACGGCTCCCGGTCCCCCGGCGCAGCGCGCCGCTGATCAAAGGCGCGGGCGGGGAGGGAGCGGGCCTGTGTGAGCAGCGCCCTGGCCCCGCGCCACCCCACCTTCCCGCTCCGCTCCCCCGGGAGTTTGTTAAACAAATTTCTCTAATTGCACAAGCCAAGGAGTTTGTTGGAGAAAAAAGCCGGGGAAATTCCCCTCCCCTGGGCCACCCCTTCCCCGCTCCCCCCCGGGGCAGCCGGTGCGGGGCGAGCAGGTCCTCCCCGCGACCCCCGGCTCTGCGGGAGGCTGCGACCCCGGCGCCTGCGGGGAGCAGCTGCGGGGTGTCCTCAAGTCACCTCTGCCTACTCAGGGACGTCCCCTGCTCGACCTCCTCGCAGCCGGGTCACCCGCATTCCCTCTCGTCCAGCCCCTGGGGTCAGACCCTGTCACCTAACGCGGTGACACCCGGCACCGCCGTCTGCCCTTCCCGGCTGGCGTTCTCCATCGCTTGGCTGAGCACCCCTGGAAACGGCCTTTGTGAGCCTCCCGTGGGCAGCCCCTGACACCGAATCCCGTCGGATTAGCGAACGTACAGGATAAAAGCCTCGGCTTGGCGGCAGCTCTGTGCCGGGTGGGGGCTGTGGCGGTGGCCCTGCCAAGAAAGGAGGATGCACGGCCGGGTCCTGCCCCGGCTCCCGCTGAGGTCATGGCTATAGATAGCCCAGGAGGGCGCAGGGCCGAGGGCAGGACCCGCGCGCCCTTGCCAGCTCCACCGGCAGCCCTGTGGGCACCTACTGCCCTGACGGAGGCACTGCCGGGGCTCTGAGGGTTGCTGGGAAGGGGGTTGGCTGCACCAGCCACTGGCCATCAGCAGGTGACAATCTGGTGCTGCAGGGTGTGACCCTACACCTGCAGGGATGCTCAGCCCCACCAAGTGGCCTAGTGCCACCACCCCCTCTCCATCCTCGGTGACGAGGGGTCCTGCAGCCCCAGCCGATGCGGTGACCCGGGGTGGCTTTTGCTGTCGCTTCCCACCATGTTTCCTTCTTCCTCTGCTCCCAAGCAAAAGCCAGGCTGAGGCATCCCCACCCCCAGGGTGCACCCATGGGTGCAAAGCTGCTGAGTCGAGGAGTGCGGGGCCAGAGTTTGCCCCTTCCAGACACCCAGTCTGGGTGCAGCTCAGCTCCCCACAAAGCCAAGCACGTGCCCAGGGTGCCCCGCCAGCCCCACGGGGCCCTGGAGCGCCGGGGTGGCTGGGGAAGGCATTGTTGATGAGGGCACTAAAAATAGAGTAGGGACTGGGATCTTAATGGGACTTTGTGGGAAACCTGGAAACATTTTCTCATCCCCGTAAATGAGTCCAGATGCATTAACGATGACTGCATCGCATCCTGAGGTACCGCCGGAGGGAACCGGGACGCGCTCGCAGCTTCCTCGCCTTGCGGTGGGGGATTGGTTGGAGAGGGGAGTCGCCAACAGCAGCACAGGGCTGAGCCGTGACCGCCGTGTCCCACGTGGGGACAGGGACAGGGATGGAGACAGGAGCTGGCTGGCTGGAGCTTGCCCGGCATCACCGTGGTGAGGACCCCAGTCCCCATCCCGGGGTCCCTGTTCCTGGTGCCCACGGGTGCTCCCAGCTCTATGTGAGGCGGGAAGCATGGAATGTGCGCGAAGTGTGGTCGTTGCACTGCGGCCTAGGGAGCTCAGGGCTTTCTGGAGCTCCCCGGGGCCTGAGGTGGGCAGTGAGGAGAGGTGAGGTGATGCAGGAGGGCCCCCAGATCCCAGGGCCGGTGGTGCTGTTGGCACTGCACCCCCCTGGCACCCTGGTGCGCCCTGTGGTGGCATCGAGCTGGTGGGATCTGGCCTGTCGGGGGGTTTCCTTCTGCTCCGCCATGGAGTTGGTGACTGGGGTATTGGCTCCCAGAGTGCCTGGCCCCACTCGGGGACCTTGGACTCCCCCGGGGGATGGCTCAGGGCCAGCCTGGGCAAGTAGCCCAGGGCGGGTGGCTGTTGGAGCCCACGTCACGAGGCAGGTTGGCACGGCCGTCTCCGCGGTATGGCAGTGTCACTTAGCGGTTACAGCAGCAGCCCAGGAGGCAAGGACAGTGTCTCCCTGTGCCTCAGTTTACAGCCAGGTGGGGGTCAGCACCCGGCACAGGAGGGGGGCACCTGCCCCCTGTCCCAACCCAGGGTGCAGAGCCCTTACATGGGGGACAAGGGGACCAGCCGCAGCCACCAGCCTCCGCGCCGGGCACCGCCAGAGCCCGGCGTTCTGAACAGAGTCCCTTTGTGCAGGTCAGCCCCCACCCACTTCTGCTGCTTGGGAGGCGTCCAAAACCCTCCCGAAATAGGACCCAGCCGGGCTCAGCCTTTGAATCTCCCCAGGAAGGCTCTGCTGAGCTGCCGAAAGCGGATGAACACCCCCCTTCCCCCTGTTAAACCAGTCCCATCCTTCCGCGCCCGGGCTGCAGGACCCAGCCAGGCTCGGCGCTGAACCACAGGGGACACCCTCATCTCCCTTTGCTCTCTGGGAGAGCCTGTCACCACCCTCGGTTTCCCCATCCCTAAGTGGAGGGTCCTGGCTGGTTGTTCCCAGCCCCTGGGGAGCCAGCGAGGTGCTGGAGCAGAGGTTGAGCCTTTGGCACACCCATGGCACTGCAGAGGCACTGGGGCTGCGGGGGGGCCATGAACTCTTCACTCCCAGGGCCCCGGGGGCAGCCGATCCTCCTGCAAGGTCGCCGACTCCCCAGCAAAAGGCCGGGGCTATTTTTAACTAGTGACTTGCTCCAGGGTTGGATTTGCAGCAGGGTGAGCCCCGTGAGCCCATCACACCACTGCCCATCATGGAGTGCAGAGATACCCCCAGTGCCACCCCGGCGTGGGTGCCTCCGGGCACACCCAGCAGGGAGATGGGGACCTCTCTCTGCACCCCTTTAATGATGCATGACGGGGGTGAATTAATCCCCCTCAGAAAGGCCAGGACAGAGCAGGCAGGGCTAAAAATATGTTAGGAGGGAAATAAAACCTCCTGCGTCAGGGGCTAAAGCCAGGCTCAGAGCCCTGGGCTTGTCCGGGGGGGGCCCTGCCTGGCCCCAGCTCCCTCCATGTTGGGGACAGTGCCCCTTCCCTGGATTGTATGTGGTGCTGTCGGCCCTGGTGCATGTCCTCAGTTTCCCTCTGCACTCCTGGGGGTGCAAACTGCCTCCATCCCTGCCTCCCATCCTGGCTGAGACCCTGGGATCTGGGATGGGGTCTCAGGCACCGCAGTCCCTGCCATGTGCTGGGAGCAGGGCTGGGGGGGGCCAGGCCACCCCCGGGGCCCCACACTGACGCAGGGCCGGGTGGAGGAGCTGGCAGTGCTGGGACCTGCTGGCAAAGCCTTTTTTTTTTCCAGTTCTATGAAACATTTCCCTTCCTTGGAGCCCCGGGGAGGTTTCAGCTGGAAAGCCACGTGGCTCTGGTGCTGCTGGCCACGGGATGCTTCCCGGGGTGAGGGGACATCTCCTTGGCCATGGGCTGTGTCCCCTCTGTGCTTCCCCTGTGCTGCTTCCAGGCCTCTTCCCAGACCCCAGGAGCCACTGTCGCATCCTGCCTGGCAGGTGACAGGTCTGATTTTCCCTATTTCTGGAAAGGCAGCGCCTCACCCTGGGGGCAGGTGGGGTCACTCTGGGGAAGCGGCTGAGCCTTCGGCTCCCGAACCCCGAGGGGGATGCTCGGAGACGGCACCTGGGGAAACTGAGGTGCCTGGGGGATCCAAGTGAGTCTGCAGGAAGGCAGCAAGTGGCCCTAGACTCTCCCACCATCAGGTTTCGCTTGCCAACACCCTCTTGTCTCCTCCACCCATCAGTGCTGGCTGTGCTGCTGCTGGGTGCCATCCCTGGGGAATCCATACCCCTTCCCCGCACACTGGGCACTCTGCTCCCCAGTTTGGGGTGCGTTCGGCAAACCCGGGGACTGGCAATGCCAGTTGTTGCCGGGGTGGGGGTGCACAGGGGCAGACCAGAGGCGGGGTGCTCGGCGCAGTGTCGGGGCACGTACCGTGCCGCCGGAGAAGCCCCCTCCGGCTCCATCCCACCTGGGCCACCCCCAGCCGCCGTCTGCGGGGCGGGCTGCGCTGGCTGGCGGGGGCCCAGGCGGCGCTGGCACCCGAGCCCGGGGCTGCCAAGAGAGCTGCCTTTCTTCCTGCTGTTTTCCAAAGCAACTGGCAGGTTCTCTGCCGCCGCGGCCTCCCGTGACCCGCGGCCCCGGCGCGCTCCCCGCGCCCCCGCTCGCAGCCGCAGCACCTGCGAGGGCGAGCGCCGGCACCGCTCCCGCCCCGGCACGTCGGGCGCGGGCAGGTGGGCACCGGCCCGGCCCCCAGGGGCGGCAGGGACCTGCCTGCTCCAGGGTGGCTAGTGGAGGACCCAGCGGGGCGTTTTTTGGGCAGCGCCAGGTGTGGGGAGCCCAGGGCTGCTCAGGGAGGGGTGCAGGGAACGCCGCAGTCCCAAGTGCGTGGTGAGCACCGGGGGCTGTGTGAGCACGTCCACTCCCACCTGGGCTGGTCCTGAGCGGGGCTGAGCGTCAGGGCAGTAACTGAAGGGTGGGAGCCCCTCTCTGCCCCATCTCTGCTCACCCTCCCAAGAGCCCAAGGTGGGTACGGTCCAGCCCACCCACAGCCCCGAGCCATGCATGGATGTTGGCTGGAGGATGCTCTTGGCTCTGTCGGGCAAAAAAAGCCACAAAAAGATCTGGGGAGAGGAGCTGTGGGGAGGTTGCGCTGTGTCCTGCCTTCACCTGTGCAGGGGTGGCAGCCAGGTGCCCTGGGCACTGGGTCTCTGTGCCCCAGCGTGGGCTGCAGGAGGGGATTTGCAAGCTGGATGAGCCAGGAGCTGGGGGGGAACGTGGCTGTGACAGCGTGTTCTGCCCCACGGGCAGCTCTGCCGTGGGGCCAGGTGTGCACAGGCAAGGCCAGCACAGCTCGTACCTGCCCTGGGAGCTTCAGCTGCCCCCGTGCCCCCTCACTGCCCTCCCCAGTGCAGTGCTGCCTCTCTCCCGGGCCAGGGAAGCCGTGTTCCGAGGGGAGCGGGCCGGGATGCCTGGCCCCGCCACGCCGGCGAGCAGCAAAAATTATGAATAAGCTCTTGTTAATAAATACTTTATGATGAATCCAAATAGATTTCCTCCTCTGGAGCAATTATTGTAAAATGGGCTCTAATAGGGTGCAGGGCGGCCCCGGGAAGGGCTGGGTGCCTTTCAGGGCCTAAGTGCCTCCTTCCATCCCCTCTAATGAGCACTTCCCAATCATTTGCATCTGTCTCGGCAACAGGTCTCATTACCAGGTTAACTTATTACCCAGAACCGCTTCGGAGAACAGTTATAAGCAGCTACCGGAGGCTTCACGGTCTGTGCCAAGGGCGTCCACGGGCTCCAGCGAGGGAAAAGCAAGTCCCCGCTGAGCCCCTTTCAGATTTTGGGATTTTCAGGATTACCGGAATCTCTGTAGCTGCATTTCCCCCTCCCCACCCCCCCCCGCCGCCGCGCCAAGGCTTCCCATGGGGGCACGGCGCCCAGCACACGACTTGCCAGCCCCTGCCCGGGCTCGCCGGGCCGCGGGAAGCAGGACCTGGCAGGAGCGGCGGCCGTGGGAGCCGGCAGCGGTTCGGAGGTGTGTGGCTGCTGGCGGGGAGGCTGAGCATCCTTTCATAAAATAAGCCCTGTGTGGTCTCTGCAGGGCTGGGATGCGGCGAGGTCGTCCCGCGTCGCTCGCTGCCCGCGGTGGGGATGGCATCCCGCTCCTCCCCGCAGCCGGGGCTGTGCTGGGGGGGAGCAGACCCCCCCCCCCCCCGCTCTCCCCCGTGAAAACTGCTCGGGAATTTCCTGAGGAAACGTTTTTTTCATTGGAAAATTCAGGCTGTTTCACTGAGCCCGACCTGTTTGGACAAGGCGCTGGAGCGGAGGATGCTCGGAGGGTGGCCAACCCATGCTGTGGTAACCGAACCCGGTGCTGTGTCCCTGCGTGGCACAGAGCATCCCCCGCGTCCCCAGGGAGGAGGGTCCCCAGGGTGCAGAGCCCTGGCGCTGGCCGAGCCAGTGCCAGGAGCACGGGGAGAGGCAGCGCCTCGGCTGTGCCCATTCCCGCTCCCTGGCGCTGCCAAAACCTGGGCTGCGGAGGAGTTAATCCTCCATGGCATGCCCAGCTCCACACAGAGCATCCCTCCTTCCCCTCCCCGCTCCACCACAGGACAGAGCCGCGCTTGACCCATGCCTCGGTTTCCCCTCGCAGAACCTGGCACGGGAAGTCAGAGCTCCGGCAGCCCCTGGAAGGGGGGTGCAGGGGGGCCCGGAGCGGGGCCGGCAGCGCCCGACGCAGGCGTGCTCCTGCCTGGGTTGCAGGGCTTTACAAGCCTGGGCTGGATGAGGCCCAAGCACAGGCTCTGCTGCCAGATTCCCATCCGGAAATGCCCCGGGAGCAGCCTCGTCTGGGGTATTGCAGCACGTCTCTGCTTCCCAGCCCCGCAAAGGAAAAACAGCAGGAGAAACACTTAACCAGCCCTTTGCCGGAGCTCCGGCTGCTGGATGGGGGGAACCCGGTGGGAATCGGGGACTGGGATGGACAGACAGTGCATCCCTTCCTTCCCAAGTGGAGCCAGAATGGTGTGTCCGGCTGGGGGGCTCACTGGCTGCAGTGCCGGTGATGCAGGGATGGGGACGGCCCCCAAGTCCTCTGGCGTGTCCCCTTATCCCCCAGCCGCAGCCGTCCCGTGTGGCTGTCCCGGTGCCCCCCGGCCGCCCTCGCCTGCTCTGCTAAAGCGGCTTAACCGCGGCATCGCGGCGCGGGATAAGCCCGGCGGGAGGGAAAGTTGGCGAGGGGCTGATTGGCTTTGGGTGCAGCTCCCGGCCTGCCGTAATCCCGGGGAAGGCGGGGGGGGGGATGCCTGCGATGGCTTCGGGGGCACCAAGGGTCACCGAGGGGCTTCTGCACACGGTGGGTTTTGGGGGGGTCTCAGATGCGGGTCCGAATGAGATCTGAACATCCTCAGCACCGTGGCGAGGGGGGGCACCGAGACCAGGGCTCATCCCTGCTGTCCCAAGGCAGGGCACCGAGCACCCTTTGGCCCCTGCAGTGAGCACAAACAGCACCCAAGGGTGCTGCCTTGCCCAACCCGAATAACTTGGTTCCTGCCCTGCTTCCCTGCAGCGGTGCCTGGGGTGGCACTGCCCAGCGGGAGGGCAGGGATGGGGACAATGGCGTGGTGTCCCCCTTGCCCCGTGGCCAGCCCTGCCGCCGGCTGCCTGGGGAGGGTTGCGGGGCCAGGGGATGGCAGCAATTTGTCGGGCTCGTCTGAATAACCGGCCACCAAGGAAGATCAGCCGCCCACCGCCCCGGCCAAGTATTGTTTTTGGAACTCACTGCTGCTTTTTTCGGCTCCTGTCTTACTTTTCTTTGACCTTCTTCCCTGATTTAAGACACATGCCCAGCCCTTGCCCAGCTGCGCTGAATTAGCGGCTGCTGCTGGGGAGGGAACCGGGAACCAGACCCTGTGACCGCCCCGGGAGCAGCCGGCGGGGACGGGTCCTCCGGGCAGGGACGGGTCCTCCGGGCAAGGACGGGTTCTCCTGGCAGGATGAGTCCCCCAGGCAGGGACGAGTGCCCAGGTCAGGATGGGTCTGCTGGCAGGGTTGGGACTCCATGGGTCCAACAGGTTCTCCGGTACGGGAACAGTCCCCTGTCCCTTGTGGGGTATGGGGGGGGACACCTGTGGGGTCACAGCTCTGGGTCCAGAGAGGGGCTGGCGCTCCTCTGTATGACAGGGTCTGTGCTGGGGGGAAGAGTCTGTGCTTTGGGGGATTAGTGGGACTGTGCTGGGGGTTGGTGCTGGCAGTTAATGGCATCTGTGCTGGGTTCGGAGGACAGTGAAATCTGGGCTGGTGTGTCTTGCCAGGTCACAGTGAGGTCTGTGAGGGGGATGCTGGTCCAGGGTACACCCAAGGCTGTGCCACGGGACTGTGCTGGCCATTGGCAGGGTTTGTGCTGGGGGAGCAGGTTTGGGGTTAATGGGATCTGTGCTGGACTTGGAGATGAGTGGGAATTAGTGGGGTCTGTATGGGGCCAATGCTGCAGGGAGCCTGCTTCGTGGAGGGGACACCCTTCCTTCTGGGCAGGGTCGCCCTGGGACACGGCTGCTTCAGCCGGGAAATGGCATCACTGCTCTGGGATTAGTGGGGTCAGCCACCGGCCCCGGGGCACTCACCCCGTCCCACTGCCAGGGCTCTGTCCTCTCCCAGCTCCTGCCCGCAGCCACCTCCTGGTCCCGGAGCAACGCCTGCCCTTGGCACCCTCCCCACTGGGAGGGTGACCCAAACCCGGGCACGGCCCTGCTAACCAGGGCTGTGGCACAGCAGTGGCAGTTGTCACCGGCCACCACCTGCCCAGCCCTGGCACCCTGCCCTGGGTGGGCTCCTTCCTCCTCCTCCTCCTCCTCCTCACCATCATGAGGGACCCCGAGGGTAAATCCTGCCCTCGAGGACCATCTTGGTACCGCCCTGGCCACGCATGGGGATGCTCAACCCTCTCCCTGCTGCTTTCCAAGCTGTGCTGCTTCTCCCCAGGAAGGCTCCCAACACCTTTCCATCCTGTGGGGGTGTTGTGAGCGCCCCCCCAGCCAGGAAGCACTGATTTTTTCCAAACTGGAAAAAAAAAGAAAAAAAATGGGATGCGGGAAGGAGGGGCCAGGGAGGGGGATGCATTTTCCTTGTTTTCTTTTCGGGGCCGGACTCATCCAGCAGCGCTCGCCAAATGGAAAAAGGCAGTCAGAGCACGCCTTGTGCGCCGGGCCGGGCGCCAGCCGCCGGTCTGGCTGCAACTGGGGCAAACTGGGGGAGTTTCCCGCTGGTCCAGAGGGAGTGGAGAGGTCCAAGGCACCCAGAGCTCGAGCGGGAGCTCCCGGCATGCTGGGGGTGTGGGGGACCCGGCGCTGGGGTGTCGTGGACTGGCAGCGCCTGACGCTGGCACAGCGGCTCCGGTGGGCACCATGTCAGGTGGGATTTCAGGAGGGATTTCTGCGCCTGGGGGGAGCAGATCCCAGCACGTGGGGTTGGGAAGGGGCACGGGTCCGGGTGCTGCCAAGATGGCAAACCTTGTACAGGTGCCTCTCCCTCTGTGGCACCACCAGCTCCAGTATGGCCCAACCACCCCCCACGGGCTGTTGGTGGGAGAATTGCAGGCGGTGGGATTTATGGGAGTCTCCTGGGACAGGGACAACCCTGCTGTGTGGTGAGGGGGTCCTCATCCCTCATGGGCATGTGCCTCTGCCACAGCTTTTCCTCCTGGTTGTGCTGGAATGCAGCTCAGTGGGGATGAGCCTGACAGGTCCCCAGGGCTCCCCAGCCATGCCGGGTGGTTGGGAGAGGCCAACCAGGAGTGACCCCCTGTCCCTCTGCTCCCACAGGATGAGTTCCACCCCTTCATCGAGGCGCTGCTCCCCCACGTCAGGGCCTTTGCCTACACGTGGTTCAACCTGCAGGCCCGCAAGCGCAAGTACTTCAAGAAGCACGAGAAGAGGATGACGAAGGATGAGGAGAGGGCGGTGAAGGACGAGCTGCTGAGCGAGAAGCCGGAGGTGAAGCAGAAATGGGCCTCGCGCCTCCTGGCCAAGCTGCGCAAGGACATCCGGCCCGAGTGCCGCGAGGACTTCGTGCTCTCCATCACGGGCAAGAAGCCCTCGTGCTGCGTCCTCTCCAACCCCGACCAGAAGGGCAAGATGCGTCGCATCGACTGCCTGCGCCAGGCCGACAAGGTGTGGCGGCTGGACCTGGTCATGGTCATCCTCTTCAAAGGGATCCCGCTGGAGAGCACCGATGGCGAGCGCCTGGTCAAGTCTGGCCAGTGCACCAACCCCATCCTCTGCGTCCAGCCCCACCACATCAGCGTCTCTGTCAAGGAGCTCGACCTCTACCTGGCGTATTTCGTCCGTGAGAGAGGTGGGTGCTCGTCTACCTGCGGGGCAGAGCCTGGCTGTGCCCTGCCACACCTGATTCCAGCGGGGTTTGTTCCAGCTTTCCCTCCCCATCTTTCCCATCCCCGTCTCTGGCCTGGGGACGCTGCTCTGGGATGTGTTTCCCATTGCAGACTTTGCAGTTCTTCCCTCTCTCCAAACTGCTTTTTGGGTCGGTGCCCCCCACACGGCCCCTCTCCCCCAGACAGGACAGATCCCAGCTGCCCAGGAGTGGGAGGAGGCAAAAGGCCCCTGAGGATGCTCCTGGCTCTGGGTGTCCCCAGCATGGAGTTTTGGAGGGTTAACCCCACATCCTGCACCTGCCTGAGGGGCTGCCTGTGCCAGAGCAGGTGGGCAGCGTGGGCAGGGAAGGGACAGTCTGTTCCTGGCACATCCCCCAAGAGCTGGAGCTGGGAGGGGTCCAGCAGTGCCTGTTTGCCGTGGGTTGCAATCCCGACCTCTCAGTGACAGGGACAAGGGCAGCAAGACCAACTGGGCAGGGAGCAGTGATAACACTGGTGGGGACAAACCCCAGCAGCTCCTGCCATGTCCCAGGGGGATGCTGCTCCCCAGCCTGGGGGTCCCACAGACTTGATGGGAGAACTGGACTGGTTTCACTGCAGCAGGGAGGGTCAGATCTGCTCTCGAAGCCTTGTTGATGAAAAGGGGGAAACTGAGGCACAGCGGGCAGGGCAGGGAGTGGGTCCTGGGTTGGGTCCCTGGGCCATCCAGTTCACATCATCTTCCTGCGTGTTGGGAGGGGAAGCTCATCAGTAAAAATGTTTTCTGGGCAGGTTTGCTGTCCCAGGCTGGTGACGTGCTGGCAGGACACCCTGCCAGCAGCTGGGGTCCCCCACAGACCCCGACCCCCTCCCAACGCCCCCGGGTGTGTGAGGGGCCAGGGGAGATGCTGTGTGATCCCCGCGGGTGAGGGCAGGGCTGTTGCACGGGGTGGTTCAGAGCCAGGGGGGCTGCAACGTGCAACCCTAAGGGACAGTCACAGGGGTTGTGGCCACTCTATGCCCAGGCCAGGCTGCCCAGGTGTGCAGGGACCAGGACATTGGTCCTCTTCTGGCAGCAATCTCCTGTCCATGCCCGCAGCACTGGGTGATGCCCCCCAGCCCCGTGAGCCCATTCCCATCAACACCACGGCAGGGGCAGTGTGGGGCTGGTGGCTCCTTGCCCAGCATTGGCCAGAGCCCAGGGACAGACAGTGACACCACAGAGGCCACCGTGGTGCCAGCAGTCCCAGCAAAGGGGTGCCAGCGCTGTGAATCATGGTGGGCACAGGCTCTGCCCTGTGGGATATGCTGGGTGTCTCTGGGGAAACTGAGACAGGACGGGCATGTGACACCCCCCTGCTCCCCAGGGGAGGGGTTTGGTGGGACCACCAGCCCCTTGTGGCTTTGGGAAAAAGCAGGGCACAGCCTCCAGCGGGGAATAGCCGGGGTCAGATCCTGCCCCAGGGTCCAGGGGGATGCAGGGCGGGTGCAGGTCACATGTGCAGTTGCACACATGTGTGCAGCCAGGCCCTGGCTGCCCAGCCATGTTCCCTGGCGTGTGAGCACATGTGATGCCAGCACCACACACCTGTGCCCACGCACAGGGCTCACCTGCTCGGGGGCAGGATGGGACCCAATGGGGCCTGGTGCCATTGATTCCCAACAGGGGAACGGTGGGTGCTGTGCTTGGAATGGGGGGCCCAGGGTGCTGCCTGGGGGGCTGTGGGTGCCCTGTGTGGCTGGGCAGAATGTCACGTACTGGCCTGAGACACGGCCATGGTGGTCTGAACTGCGATGGGGTACTGGGCTTGACTGGAGTGCTGCAGTTTTGGGGGCACTCCGTACCGGGGACACCCTGTGCTGGCTCAGTGGGAGGTGTAGTGTCACAGTGGGCTGGGGTACTCTGGACTGGGCTGGACTGGGAGCACCCTGACACTGGACTGGGAGCCCTGCAGTGGCCGTGCCAACGGCAGGGACCAGGACCCCCATGGCAGCCGCGATGGGGTCCCCTATTACCACCCAGTGTGCCACGCTGGGGTGCTGTGCCGGCAGGTTCCCTGGCCGTGCCATGGGCAGCTGGTGTCCCCGGGGAGGTGGCTGCCCCTCTGCCACCCCCAGGCCCCCACCAACGACCTTGACCCCAGTGTCTGGGTCTCCAGCAGCCGCAGTCACCTGACTGTCTAATTGGGAACACAGCGGCTGTAAATACTCTCTGATAAGGCCTGGCAGCCTCTCACTTTTGCTGTTAAGGTCGCTCTGGCTCCGGTTAAGGGGGACCAGGATGGGCCAGGAGCCATGGCATGGGACCTCCAGGGTGCTGCTGAGTGGTGGGTGCTCGGCATGGCCCGGCTCCAGCGTGCAGTGGGCACATTCCATTAGGCTGTGCCTGGCAAGGGGATCTCTGGCCTCACACCTTGGTGGGGAAACTGAGGCAAGGAGGGATATGGGGGCAGCCACTGCACCGGTGGGGCCCTGCATGGCATGGCCAGGCTGGGTGCCAGCACTCAGGGGGTGCTGGGGATCACTGTGCTATGGCCTTGTGGGCTCACTGGCCTTCTCCCTGCCCAGCACACTGCCTGCTCCCTCCTGCCTGCTCCCTCCTGCCTGCCTGCTCCTGCCTACCTGCCCATTTCTGACTGCCCCCTCCTGCGTGCCCCCTCCTGCCTGCTCCCTCTCCGACACACTGCCTGCCCGGTCCTGCCTGCCCCCTCCTGCCTGATCCTCCCTGCTTCCTCCTGCCTGCTTCCTCCTGCCCGCTTCCTCCTGCCCGCTCCTGCCCCCTCCTGCCTCCGCTGTCCTGCCTACCCGCTCCCCCCAGCCTCCCGCAGCATCCCCAGACCCAAAGGGGAGGGTCTGGCCCGCGCAGGGCCCCCCGGCCGGGCAGCCCGGGCTCCCCGCAGCCCCCGCGGCCCCCCGTTATCAGCCCGAGCACGTGCGCCCGCGCTCCCCCGCCCCCGCCGCCCGGTTTTGCCGGTGTCAGCACAATTTCCCAGCCGCTGCTCTGGCAACGCCGGAGAGGGGGGAGGATGGAGGAGCCCCCGGCCCTGCGCTCCCCTCCCGCCGTCTGAGGCATCCTCGGGGGTGCCGAGCGCCCGGCCGGCCCACCCGGACCGATGCCAAGGGCGAGCTCTGCCCCTCGGCTCTGCCCCCCCTCCGTCTGCCGGGAAGCGCCGCTCGGATTTCCCTGCCCCCGGATGGGGAAACTGAGGCACGAGCAGTGCCGGGCTGGTGGGAGACCCCATCCCACCCTGCTGGTCCCGGGGGTCGCCGTGGGGTGCAGGGGGTGCCGGCTGCCTGGGTCCACTCCCCAGAGCAGCACCGGCCCCAGCACATCTCGCACCCATCCTGCGCCCAGCGCTGCACCCCCGGCACCTCCAGGCAGGATGGGATCGGGATGGGTGCGGGATAGGAGCAGGGTTTGATGCAAGATGAGTGTTGGATGTGAGCAGAACTCGGTGCAGGATGGATGCAGGATGGGAGCAGGGCTGGATGCAGGATGGATGCAGGGTGGGAGCAGGGCTGGATGCGGGATGGGAGCAGGATGGGTGCGGGATGGGTGCGGGGCTGGGTGAGGGCTGGGCTGTGCACACCGCAGTGGGGGAGGGGACGGCGCTGCAGCCCAGAGCTGGGTGTGCAGCGGTGGGGGGGGGGGCTGGGGGGGAGCTCGGAGGTCGCTGGTGAAAGTCAAAAGCATTGCAGTAAAATGGTAATCAATCTCCCCAGCCGATGGTGCCAGGACCTTGGGAGCATTACGGAGAGATTCCTTCCAGAAGCTCCTGAAAGCAGCAGCCAGTCTGGGGGGGACAGTGCCCCTCCCCCTGCACCCTCCCCTCGGTGCTCCCCAGCTCCACGGACCCCCTCCCTGTGCCCTCACCATTGTGCCTCCATCCCTGTATCCCCATCCCTTCATCCCCATTCCCGCTGTCCTTGCATCGCCATCTTGCTCCCTGGCATCCCTGGCCCCCATTCCCACCCCAGCCGTGGGCAGGAGGCAGGACAGGGTCAGTGCCGACCCCTCACAGCCTTTGGGGTGCTCTGGGCCCCCCCCCAGCCGCCGTGCTCAGCAGGGCAGGGGGTCGAGGCTCCTGACTGAGCTTCCACTGGCAGCGCCCGGTGGCTGAGCCCCCCCGGGCCGAGCGGGGTGGGAGCAGATGGGTGCCCAGGGCAAGCAGGCGGCTGGCCCCAAGGTGGCATCCAGCTCCTGGCAGCCCTGGCCACGCCGCCGCCAGCATAAAGCACGCGGGGAGGGGGGCAGGGACCCCCACGCCATGCCAGCATCTGCGTCTCCCACCGCCTGGCAGCCCCTTATCTCCCCCCACCAGCCTCGCCGCTGGCTGCGGCGCGAGGCAGATGGCACCAATCTGCCGGGGAGCCCGTGCCAGGGCTCTCGTCCCAGGCGCGCTGTGGCCGTGCCAGGCCGGCCGTGCCAAGCGTCTGCTCAGCTCCTCCAGATGGAGGGGGGCAGGCGTTTCCCCGGGCACCGCCGCCCCGCCGGCCCCCGCGCAAATATTTATCGGCAGGGTCGCGGGAAGATTGATGGGGGTTCACAATATTTGGGATCTGCCGTTCGCAGAGCTGGGCACCGGCGGGCAGGGGGGCTGGAAAGCCCCCCACCCCGGCACACAAATGGGCATGGGCAAACCCCTCCCCCTGCTCCAGGTATCTCCGCTCCCAGCCGAACATCCAGGGAGACCGAGGTTGAGGGGAGTGAGGTAGGCAGAGCCCAGCGGGTCCGGGAGGAGACCCCCGGGAAAGGGCACAAGGGTACGAGAGCCCGCAGGGGCTGGGTTCCTCCCCCCAGAGCTGTGTGCTGCAGAGGCGGGGTGGGAGGGGGCTCACCGGGGTGCCACCCCCCAGCCACCCGTCCCGGTCACTGTCACCACACGGGGTCCCTCCGTCCCTGTGCCCGGCCCCGCCGCGAGCCCGGCGCTGGCACGGCCGGGGCGGTTTCCATGTGCTCGAGCTCTCCGGATCGATGTGCCGGCGACCTTGGGGAGGTCAGGGCTTCCCCTGCTCTCCCGCAGTGCGCCGAGCCGCCGGCGTGCCGGAGCCGGCCGGCTTCCCCGCAGTGCCCGCTGCCAGCCCCGGCCCCGCGTCACCACCGGAGCGAGTTGCGCCGTGCTCAGCCCCGCGGCCTCGGTGCCTGCCGGGGGGAGCTGGCACGGGGGGCCCCGCCCGGGGGGGCGGGGGGGGGGGGTGGGTACAAGGGGCCAGAGAGGTTCCCCGCTCCGTTAGGCACCCGATGAATAAAAGATGAGCGAGCCCCGTCTCGCGAGCACCTGCCGTCCCCCGCCCTCGGCACCCGCTGTCCCCCCGCGCTGGCAGGCGCCGTGCCCTCCCCGGGGCCGCAGTTGCCATCCTGGCCGGGTGCCCGGCTTCGTGCTGCGCTGGCAAGGGACAGCTGGGGCAGCAGATGCCCACGGTGCTCCCTCCCGCCGGCGGCCGTGGGCACGGAGGGGCGAACAGATGTCGGCAAGCCCCCGGCGTGCCCCTGCACCCCCGTGCGGGGCTGGCATTGCCAGCTGGGGCCTGGGGTCCCCTGCCACGCTGGCCCCTGCGCTGGGGTCTTGGCCAGCCCTGGGGAGGGCTTGAACCTGCCTCCCCGCGTGGTGGTGAGCCGGGGGTGATGTTGTGGGGTGCCAAGGGGGGCCATGGTGGGGGCCCGTAGGACTCTAGAAGGGGGCTGGCTGTGCTGTGGGGCTGTGCTGGGCTGTGCTGCGCTGTGGGGCTGGGGTTGGTGGGGCAGCAAGATACTGGCAGCATATTTCCCTTTCCCCGTCCCTGTCCCTTTCCCTTTTTTTCCACTTTCATTTCTTCCTTCCTTTTTTTTCTTCCTCCCTTCCTTCCTTTCTCTCTTTTCTCTCTCCCATCCGTCTCTCCTTCCTCTCACCCCCTCACAGCAGCTGCACCCCCAAGTGCCCCCAGCCCAGGGCGCAGGGGCTGGGTGCCAGCACCTCGCAGCGGGAGGGTCCCAGGGAGGGAGGAGGGGGGGAGGCTCAGCCATCCCTTTGTCTGCCCCGCTCTCCCCGTCCCTTTGCCCGCTGCCATCTGTCCCCGCTCGCCTCCGCGGGCGCCGGCAGCCCTGGACGGAGCCCAGGCCTGGCAGGGCTGAGCGAGGGGGCGGCCGCGCCGCCCGCCTGGGGGGGTTCCCCCCGGCCGCTGCCATCTCCCCGTGCCGGCCGGGGTCGGCCGAGGACAAACCCGCTCGGCTCCCAGCGCCGCTCGCTCGCAGCCGTCGGCCAACGTGCTCTCCCCTCCCAGGCTCCCGCCCGGGCCAGCTGGCCGCGGCCGGCGTACGTGGCAGCGGGGCGCGTCCGTCCCCCCCCGCCACCGCCCCGCCACCTCGGGGGATGCCTCCGGCCAGGACCTCCCCGGGGCTTCGCTCGCCGGGGGGAGCAGAAGCTGCCGCCCCCGCGAGCGCTCGTGGCTGAGGCCCAGCAAACTCATCTCACCCCGGGCATGGCGGGGGGTGCCGGGGGGGGGGGGAGCGGGGCGTTGTGAGGAGCAGGGAGGAGGGGTCCCGCGCCCCGGCGCGCCGGCCGGCCCGGCTGAGCCAGGATTTACCCGGCACACGCGGCGGTTCAGGGTATTATATAAAGGAGGTTACACAAGCGGGACTGTTCCGGGTTTATGTAAGGGCCACCCCAGCCTGGCGGCAGCGGGATGGGCAGTGGGACAGGCAGAGCCGCTCGGACCTGGGGGGCCACTGTGGGACTGGGAGATGCTGGGGGTCTGACAGGGCCCTCCCGATTCACACCCCTCCCACCCCAGCCCTCGCAGTGGGATCACTGCCCCACGGCACTCTGGCTCCCTCAGCTCTCCAGGGGTCTCCCTGACCAGACAGGGTCCCTCCCTGGCAGCTCCTGACCAGACTGTTCACTCTGGGCCCCACTGACTCCCGCTGTGGGGAAGGTGGCTGGACACGCACCTGAGGAGGTGCCGAGGCTGCGCGGCCACCAAGCATCAGGCGGGGGGGGGGCAATTTGCCCCCAAAGCCAGCCCCAAGGGAAACTGAGGCACGGGGCAGGAGCCTGCAGGCAGCGATGGTGAACCCTCGTCCATCTCCTGCCCTCGGCTGGCAGGGCTGGAGGAGGAGGAGGAGGAGGAGGAGGAGGAGGAGGAGGAGGAGGAGGAAGGCTGCTGCCCTCATCGGGGGGCTGGGGCCGCACCCAGCGGCGCCAGCAGCTCCCCCAGCCCCCATCATCCCCCCGCCTGTGCGCCTGCGCCCACAGCGCTGCCGGTAACACCGTGCCCTGTTACCGTCAGCGCTCGGGCACCGAGCCAGGGCTCTCCCGCAGCTGCGCCAGCCCCGGGGGGCACCCGGCCTGCAGTGACACCCCCCAGGGCCGTCCCCGCTGCCCGGGGGTCGTTCCCACGCGCCGAGGCCGCGGGCGGGTGCCGCCGTGGGGCCGGGGGCACCCTGCCAGCCAGCGGGGCCGGGGTGCGGGATCCATAATTCAATGGGTGGCACGGGGCCAGGCTGCCAGCGCGGCCCGGAGCCCAGGCACCCGCTCCCCCCCCCCCCGGGCACACACTTGGCTATTTTTGAAAGCGATTGGATCGACCTGTTCGGGCACTCAATGCTCTCCTCCGCCGTGGCGGGGGGGACCCTGGCACTGAGCCCCCCCCTCCCCGAGCTCCCCGCAATGTGGCACCAGGGCCCCCCCAGCTCCGTCCCCCATCCCGGCCCCAGCGGGGTGCGGAGGGTGCAGGATCAGTGAGGCGGGTAAGGAGGGGCTTCACAGGCTTCTTTCTCCTTCACGGTGCAGCCGAGCCACTTGTTGGGTCCTGGATTTGGTGCCCCCCCCCAAAAACGCCCCTTGGGGGGAGCGAGGAGGGGGGAGCCCAGGGCTCCCTTCGCCATTTTAGCGCACGCCAGCCGCAGGCAGCCATCACATGGCGGTGAGAGCAGCGCTTGGCCCGGCCGCCCCGCGCCGAGGAGGCAGCCAGAAATCTGCTGGCGAGCTCGCCCGCCCAGCCACGAGGATCGCCCGCAGCCGGGGGTACCGAGCCCGCGGCCCCGGCCTCGCCGCCTCCACCGGCGGGGACACCAGGGTGCAGGGAGGGGCTGCTCCTGCTGCCAAACCTCGGAGCTCGGGAAAGTCCCCGGTGCTCCTCGGGCTGCCGTGGGTGGGACTGGGGTGCTGGGCTTGGGGGCAGGCCCTCGAGGTGCCCCCCCTGGGAATGGGGTGGGTGGCGTGGCATCGATGGTGCTGGGTCGGGGGGATGCTGTGGGAGGGTGTGGGGGTAAAGGGACATGGGGAGCACCCGGGGGGTGCTCAGGGTGAGTGGTGGCCCTACTGGGTGCCCTGGGGGAACGGAGGCCAGGCTGGGGTGGTTTGGGGGGACAAAGATCCATGCGGGCCATCTCGGTGTGAGCAATGGTGGGGGGTCCCTGGGCTGAGCCGAGGGCTGTGTGGGGCACCTCAGAGCCACCGGGTGAGTGCATGGCCTGGGGGGCTGCCGAGAGAGTGAAGACCCCAGGATTGGGCAAGTGGGTGCCATCTGGGGGGCAAGCGTGGCACCGGGGAGCCCTGAGGCCACGCTGGGGGGCTGTGGGGAGCCGAGCCGGCCTCGGGCTGTGACCGCCAGCCTCCGCCCCGCGCCTTGGCCAGGCTCCACCACTAACCACTTCCAGAGCCGCCGCCAGATTTGTTGTTTTTAGAGGCGAGGAGGGGCCATGTCCGGCCACGCGGTGCCCGTGGTCGTGCGGGGGGTCCCTCCACCACTCCCCCGTTCCCAGAGGGTTTGTGCCATGCTCGGTGCCACCGCCCGCTCCCCCAAACGCTCGGGCACGCGGCAGCTTCAAAATGGGGGAAAGAGGGAAAAAAAGAAAAATGGAGAGAAACGGGAGGGGAAAAACCCCTGCACCCGTTCCCGGGGGAGTCTCTGCTCCCTAAAATGGCTGCCTGGAGGGAGCCAGGGCTGCGGACACGGGGGGACTGGTGGCAGGGTGCCACGGGGCTGCCGGCGTGAGCGGGGTGCCAGGCTGGCACGGGATGGGTGGAGGGGAACGCGGCAGCTGGCCAGGGAGACAAAATGGCTGATTCGGCGTCAGTGTTGAGCAGTCCCGGGGCGGGTGCGGGCACATGGGAGTGCTGGGGTGGGAGGTGGCGTGGGGGGATGTCAGGGTGGGGAGTGGCACAGTCCCACTGCCCGCACGGATAACCTGCCCGGTGGGCAGCACGCAGAGGTGTCGGGGTCGGGGGGGGCACGGTGCTGCTGCCCACAGGGTTAACCTGCCCAGCCAAGGATAACCACCCCGGGAGCCACGTGAGCACGAGAGACTCAAGGGAAGAAAGGAAAAGGGGGAGAAAAAGGGGGAGAAAGGGAAAAATCCCAAGGCGCACAGGTGGGCTGGCAGCGGCGGCAGCGTGGTTTTGATGGTGTTTTTGGATTGTCTCAGCCCTTTCCTGGCATCTGCCAAGGCTGCGAAAGAGAAATGCCGAAGGCCAAGGGGTGGGAGGAGGAGCAGGAGGAAGGAGGAGAAGCTGAGAAAATGCAAGGCAAAAGTTTTGGAAGGGCTTTGGGAGCAGCCAGGTGAGGAAGGATGCTCCTGAGCGCGGCGGCTGTGCCGTGCTGTGCCGTGCCAGGGGGTGCCGGGGCCGCTGAGCTCAGCGTCTGAGCCAGGTTATTTTTAGCCAGGATGGAGCGGTGCCGGATGGGGCTCCAGGGGTCAGAGCAGGTGCTGCCCTGGAGCCCTGCTGCCCTCCGGAGGGCTTGGCAGAGGCAGGACGAGGTGCCACAGGTGATGCCATGCTGTGGTGACAGTGCCCAGTGGGGCGACGATGGATCACAGATGTGGCTGGAGGGAGGAGAGGAGGCAGGAGGGCAGGAGCGGGGCCAGGGACCATCACTCTGCCCCGAGGGCAGGTCGAGCACTGGGGGTTTCCCTCCTGCAGGGAGCAGTGCCCAGATCCTGCAGTGCCACCACAATGCCCTGCCTGCTCCTGTTGCTGGCAGGGAGGCCGAGGTGGTGCCACTCAGTGGCTGTTCCCCAGTGCTGGGGACGTGCCAGCTCAGTGGTGGCCCTCCTGTGTGGTGGGAGCTGCCCGTGCCTCAGTTTCCCCCCATCAGAGCAAGGAGGGGGCAGTCAGCTGGGGGGCAAGCCCAGCTCCCACCAGCACGGGGCTCACCCCGGGGGGTTTTCCTCTTGCAGATGCAGAGCAGAGCAGCAGCCCCCGGACAGGCATCGGCTCGGACCAGGAGGACAGCAAACCCATCACGCTGGGTGAGCAGGACAGGCAGGGCTGGGGCCAGGGGACGAGGGACACCCCAGCCCAGGGTCCCTGCCATGGAGGGGCCCCCTTGACTGGCGGTCGTGCCCCCCGTGCTGTGGCTCTGGTGCCCCCCAACCCCAGCCAGGAGTGCCGGGCACCTTCAATGAGCTGGGCAT
The DNA here is from genome assembly GCF_003984885.1 of Neopelma chrysocephalum. Classification (NCBI taxonomy): domain Eukaryota; kingdom Metazoa; phylum Chordata; class Aves; order Passeriformes; family Pipridae; genus Neopelma; species Neopelma chrysocephalum. The sequence continues at coordinate 196,736 of NW_020897983.1, read as the reverse complement.
GACCTCAGCCTTGTCCCACAGCCAGCTGGAGCCACGTCCCTTGGGGACAGCAGCTGCCATGGGGGTCCCATGATGGGGGTGCAGCCCCCAGCCCTGCCAGGACTCTCAGCCACAGGGAAACCAAGGCACAGGGCAGCTCTGGGGTGTCCTTGGCAGAGAGGACCAGTCAGAGTGGTCTCTTGCTGGATCAGGGAGTGGAGTGGAGGCTGAAGACAGGGGCAGGTGGGGATTTGGGGATGTTGGGGTGCCCTCAAGCATCGCCACAAGGCAGTGCAGGATGGGAGGGGTGGCCCTGTTGCCCCCTCAGCGCTCTCTCTTCTCTCCTGCACAGATTCCACAGACTTCCAGGAAAGCTTCGTCACCTCGGGGGTGTTCAGTGTCACCGAGCTCATCCAGGTGTCCCGAAGTGAGTGTCACGGTGATGCCACAGCCCACCCCCCTGGCTGCCCGGGCACAGCAGTGTCCCAAGGGCTCCCCTCCCTGCCAGGCCCCCCTGACCCCCCTCTCTCCCCACAGCGCCGGTGGTGACGGGCACGGGGCCAAACTTCTCCCTGGGGGAGCTGCAGGGCCACCTGGCCTACGACCTGAACCCCTCCAGCACTGGCATGAGGAGGACGCTGCCCAGCACCTCCTCCAGCGGGTGAGTGCCACCAGGGCTGTGCCAGGGTGACACCAGGGCAATGCCAAGGGGATACCAGGGCCAGACCGGGCACAGCCATGGGGAAGGTGGGTGTGCTGACCCACGACAGGCTGGGAGAGCTGGGAGTGTTCAGCCTGGAGAAGAGAAGGCTCTGGGAAGACCTGAGAGCTCCTTCCAGTGCGTAAAGGGGTTCCAAGAGAGATGGAGAGGGACTTTATACAAGTGCCTGGAGGAACAGGACAAGGGACAATGGCTTCCCACTGCCAGAGGGCAGGGTTAGATGGGATATTGGGAAGGAATTCTTGGCTGTGAGGGTGGGGAGGCCCTGGCACAGGTTTCCCAGAGCAGCTGTAGCTGCCCCATCCCTGGGAGTCTCGAAGGCCAGGTTGGATGGGGCTTGGAGCCACCTGGGCTAGTGGAAGGTGTCCCTGCCCATGGCAGGGGGTGGGACTGGATGGGCTTTAAGGTCCTTCCAACCCAAACCATTCCATGATTCTGTGACCCTTCCCTGCCCTCAGGAGCAAACGGCACAAGTCGGGGTCCATGGAGGATGACATTGACACCAGCCCGGGGGGCGAGTACTACACCTCCTCCAACTCCCCCACCAGCAGCAGCCGCAACTGGACAGAAGACATGGAAGGGGGTAGGTGTCACCTCCTCACTGGGGCCCTCCCGCTGTCCTTGGGCCCCATCCTGCTCCCAGCATTCCACAGGCACCACTGCCAGACCCCCCTGTGACCACCCAGCACTGTCTGTGCCCCGGTGTCCCTATGGGCCCTCAGGTCACAGCACACGCTGGCTGTGGAGGATGTGGTGTCGCCCTCGAGCCCCCCAGAACATCCCTGATTCTCGCTGGGGTCTGTGGGGTTGCTGTAGAGCCCCCTGATTTAGGCACGGGCTCTCCATGGGTGCCCAGGTGCCTCCGTAGCCCCCCACTTTGGGCATCGGCTCCCTTTGGGGTCTGCAGGGTTGCTACAGAATCCCCCCATTTTGGCACAGGCTCTTGCTATAGGGCCATCTCAGCCTCCAGCCCCACAGCAGCCTCCCCCAGCCCCACAGCAGCCTCCCCCAGCCCCACAGCAGCCTCCCCCAGTCCCACGCTATCTCCCCCAGCCCCACGCCGCTGTGGACAGCTTTCTGGCTTGGCGGTTTTTTTCCCTTTCCTGTCTAGACAGCCCCAATTAGCTGTTCATTAAGAAAAGGGGGGGCTGGGCTAATTAAAGCGATGCTGCAGGGCTGGCACAGCAGCTCCCACGCCCCGAGGTGCAGGCGAAGGAGCTGCTCCTCTTCCTCCCCCCCCCAGATCTTCTGCTGCCTCCCCCAGCAGTGGGATGGGCTCTGCAGCAGCCCCCACGCCCTGCCAAATCCTTGGGGTGCCCAGCTGGGGGGGGCTGGGGCTATGGATGCTCTTGGGGGGTGGTTTGGGGGAAGCAGGTCCAGCCCCAGGGCTGTGCCCCGTGTGCATGGGGGGCGTGCCCCATCCTGCCCCATGGGGCTGGTGATGGAGGGCAGACAGGGGGGCAGAGGTGGTCCTGGGGAAGGTGTAACCCCCTCCCTAAAGCAGTGCATGGAGGATGGAGGGAGCCGTGCCAGGGTGTCTGTCCCCACCGGTGGCCTGACCCGGGCAGGGGTGAGGGGGGCCGGCAAGGGGGGCACAGCTGTGGCATCAGGGAGAGGGGAGGGGGTTGGCAATCCCGTACGGGATGTTCTGGGAAATCCTCCTAACGCCCGGCTGAGAACGAGCTAAACCCATTACCGGGCCCGGGCCAAATGGCCGGAGCTAAAGCCACGGCGGCGGGGGATTAACGCGCCCGCCGCCCCCCCCCGCCCGGCCCCTGCCCCGCCGTGCCCTCGGGCACCCGGGCACACGGTGCTTCCAGGGGTCACCCCTCCAACGGCACCTTCCACCCTCCCCAGGAGCTCCTGTGGCCCCCAGCCCCCTGTGCCAGGAGGGGTGGGTGCCCAGTGGAGGCTGCAGGGTCACGGGGGGGCACATGTGAGGGCACCCACTGCTGCACCCGAGGTGGGCAAACACACACACAGACACACAGACACACAGACACACACACAGAGCTGTGTGCACCCACAAGCACATGTGTGTGCGCTTGCACACACAGATGCAGCACTTGTGTACATGTAACACAAGTGCATGTACACACACACGGGTGCGTGCAGCCCTGCTGGTGCACACACATGATCGTGTTCACATGCACACCACGTGCATGTGCACAGGTGTGTGTGCACACTTGTGTGCTGGAGCACACACACACACACACACACACTTATGCCACACACCCTCCCCATGCCCACCTTGACCCCTTGCCCCCGAATGAGCTTCCCAACCCTGCACTGGACTGGCGGCAGCCCCAGGATTTGGGGTCCTGCAGCGGGTCCTGACTCTGCACCCACGTTCCCCAGGCATCTCCCCCACCGTGAAGAAGACAGAGATGGACAAGTCCCCCTTCAACAGCCCATCACCCCAGGACTCCTCGCCTCGGCTGAGCAGCTTCACGCAGCACCACCGTCCCGTCATCGCCGTGCACAGTGGTGAGTGTCCCGCTGGGGAAGCCGAGGCACGGAGCGAGGGCCGAGCGGGCAAGGGGCTGGGGGAGCTGCCAGCGAGTGACACAGGTGTGTGTCCCCTTTTGCTGTCACCTGCAGGTATCGCCCGAAGCCCGCACCCATCGTCTGCGCTGCATTTCCCCACCACCTCCATCCTCCCCCAGACGGCCTCCACCTACTTCCCGCACACGGCCATCCGGTACCCGCCTCATCTCAACCCGCAGGACCCGCTCAAAGATCTCGTCTCGCTGGCCTGCGACCCGTCCAACCAGCAGCCCGGACCGGTAAGGACCCAGCCCCGCTCCCGCACCCATTGCCCACCTCGCCGCGGGCACCGGGAGCTGCTGCCAGCCGGGCTGCCCGAGGAGGGTCCCCTGGACCGGCTGCCACCACCACCATCACCGCCACCGCCGCGCTGGGGAGTCGGGGTGCTCGGATGGTGCTGTGGGGTGTTTGCTGGGGCTGAGCTCCAGCCTTGCCGTGCGTCAGTTCGGGACCGTTGTTGCTGCGCCTGCTCCATGTTGGCACCGTGTTCCTCCAGGGATGGAAGTGCCATTCCCCGGCTCAGCACGGGGCACCAGAGGTGTTGGCGTACTGGGGCTGAGCTGTCAGCCGGGGTTTGGGTGTATGGTGGGAGCAGGGGGACTGGCAGGGGTGTGTGACATCGCCCAGAGCCACCAGCGTGCCCGGGAGAGCGACGGGCTCGGCGTCCCCGACCGCCTGCGCAGCCCACGGGTGACCCGTCAGCTCCTCACTGCGCCGTGTCCCAACGTCCCCACGGGGGTGGCAGGGCCACACTGTGCTGCTGTGGGCCTTCCTTTGCCCCAGCACCCCACACACCCGACATCCAACAGACACAGCACCCCACACCTCACACACACAGCACTCCTCACACACTGCACCCACTGCACCCCACACACCCAGCACCCCACACCCCACGCAACCAGCACCTTGCACATGCAGCACCCAGTGCATGCAGCACCCCAAGCCATCACCCCACACGCCCAGTACCCCAGGTACTGGGGGCCAGGGGTGTCTGCATTCCTATTTCCATGGCCCTCCCGTGCCCCACTCTGTCCCCCTGGATGCACAGCTCTGGGGGAGCCCCTCTGACTTCTGCCCACCACCCATCTGTCGCCCCTCACTGGTGAGGTCTGATGCCAGGATGAGGGGCATGGCTGCTATTCCCCCCTGCAGTGGCCCAGTGCTGGGCTGATGGACACCGGACCGGGAGCAGCCACTGTCGAGTCGGGCACAGGGCACTGCCAAGGAGCCTTTGAAGGCCCCTGTGTGCCCCTGGCAGCACTTCAAAGGCTCCCCTGCTGCTGCAGAGAGGAGGGTCCAGCGCCCCAACTCCAACGTGTGCCACCACGGGGCACGGTCCCCATGGGGCGTGGCCCCCACAGCCCCCCGGACCCTCCTGCCCCGCTGTGATTTCCCACCTGCCGCCGGCGCCGACCGTTCAGGGCTGCTCTGAGACCCACCAAACTCATGTGTGCAGTGAGGGATGCCCCGTGCCCGTGCCGGGGGGCTCCCCGGGGCTCCCCGGCCGTGCTGCTGTGTGCCTGCATCCTAATGGCTTTGTGCTGTTTGTTTTTTGTCTGTGTTGTCCCCAGTTAAATGGAAGTGGTCAAGTGAAAGTGCCCAGCCACTACCTGCCCACGCAGATGCTGGCGCCGCCACCTCCCCCCGGCATGCCCCGCTTGGCCGTCTCTCCTGACACCAAATCCACCACGACAACTTCCGAGGGAGGGACGACCTCGCCGACATCACCCAGTAAGCACCCGCGGCGCCCACCCCGCTCCCCGGCCCGGCCGGCCCCCTCCTCTCGCAGCCCCCCCAGGGTGTCCCCCCTGTCCCGGTGCTGGGGGGATGTTGGCGGAGGTGGCCTCCCCGCAGCCGGGGAGAGGGCGGCAGCTGGCACGCCATGAGTTTGCTGGGTCTCAGGCAGGTCGGAGCGGGCAGGGTTTTGTGGTGGCCGCCCATCAAGGGGGGGTCCCGTGCTGGTCCCAGGGACCAGCCCGAGCCCCACCTCCCTCTGAGCACAGCTGAGCCCCCGTGGGGCTCCCCAGACCAGTGTCCTGCCCCATGCCCTGGTGTGGGCAGTGCCGTGGGGAGGCTGTGGCCTCTCTGTGGCTGTCACCTCACTGCAGTGGTGGCAGTGATGCCCGGGACCCGCTGGCCCGCGGGTGGCACTGGGACTAAGAACAGTGTGCCTGGTGCGCCGTGTGGGCTGTCGTCCTCTCGCTGCCACGGGGGTCCCTGGTGCTGGGGACCCCGGTTTGGTTGGGGATGTGAAGTGACGCCGGTGCAGGGACTGCGTGTGTGACCCCCGGAGCGCTTGGCTGGTGGCACCTGGGGGTCTTCGTCAGTGTAGGGGCTGATGAACTCTTGCCCTCCACTCCTCCTCAGGGGCCATTGGCGCCTTGGCCGGGAGGATTTTGGGGCGCTGGGCCCAGGGACCAGAGGGGAGCTGGTGTTGCCCCCAGACTGGCACTGGGGCACGTGCTGTGGTGGTGGTGGGACGCTGTGCCATCACTGCACTCTGTGAGGGGGTTGTCCTTGTTCCTGCAGTGCCAATGGGAAACTGGCACCCTGAGTGGCTGCCATGTCCCCACAGGGTCGAGTCCTGCAAGATGCCACTGTCCCCGGGGAACAGGCCACAGCAGGGTGCCACCAGCTGGCCGTCTGCTGTGGCGGCCCTGTGGCGTGGAGGACACAAGGCATGGCCGATCTGGAGGGGACCTGGGACATGGCATGGGGTGTCCTGGCCAGTGATGGGCTCACAGCCAGGAGGAGGGACGGAGCAGTGCCGGTTCCCCCAGGCTCTTGACAGGATGTGTTTGGAGGACGCTGGTTGTCCCCAAGGGGTACAGCTGGCTCCAAGTCCCCCTTCCCCTCTGGCAGCACTGCGCCTCTGAAGGGGCTGAGCCCAGGAGCTCAGCGGGGCTGGGGGTCCCACTGCTGGACCCTCAGCTGGGAGGTGGAGGTGACGATGGAGTGACACATCCGAGTGGAGCGGGTGGCTCCCATCACACTGGCCCCGTGGCAGCTCAGCTCAGGAAGCCACAGCGTGGGCACGGCAGGGAGCACCCGTCTGTGCCCGCGCCCCATGGCACCGCGCCCCCAACCTGCCATCACCCCGAAACTGCGGGCGGCACCGACCGGGCACAGCACCCCAGGGGCACAGCACCCCTGGGGCACAGCACCCCTGGGGCACAGCACCCTGGGCTCCGCTCACCTGCCGTCAGGCCACAGCCAGGGACGGTGCCCAGGACTCCTGTCCCAGCAGCGCCAGGGAGAGGGCCGGGCCTGGCCCCGGGGGGGACGATGGCAGTGCCACCCACAGCCCCGTTAATGAGCTCTCGTTTGTTCCCCAGCCTACTCTGCACCAGGCACGCCCCCTGCGAACCGTACCTTCGTGGGATTAGGACCAAGGGATCCTGGGAGTATCTATCAGGCACAGGTGAGAGCGGGGATGCTGCTGGGGGGACACTCCTGCCCTCACCCCGGGCACCCTCGCCATGGCATCACCGTGGGCATCACCGTGGGCATGGCCAGTGCAGGCATCACCATCATGGCTGTCGCTGCCATGACATTGCTGACGTGGGTAGCCCCACTGTGGCATCCTCACCGTGGCATCACTGCCACTGCCGTGGCATTGCTACCCTGGGCATTGCTACCATGGCATCACTGCCGTGGCATTGCTGCCATGGGCATTGCTGCTGTGGGCATCGCTGACAGCATCACTATCGTGGGCATTGCCACTGTGCCATCGCTGCTGAGGGCAGTGCCACTGTGGGTATAGCTTCCCTGGGCATCACTGCTGTGGTATTGCCACCATTGGCACAGCCATTGCAGGCACTGCTGTTGTGGGTGTCCCCACCATGGCATCCCTGCCAAGGCATTGCTGTAGTGGCATCACTACCATGGGCGTTGCCACCATGGGCATCACCACTGTGGGCATCACTGCCATGGACACCATCACTGTGGGATTGTTTCCTCGTGCAGTGCCACCATGGCCATCGCTACCTTGGCACTGCAGCTCTGGCACTGCTGCTGTGGGCTTTGCTGCTGTGGGCATCACTGCCTTGGCATCACCACTGTGGCCCTGCTCCCATGGGCATTGCCACAGTGGCATCCCCACCATGGGCACCCTGTGCCAGAGCCTTGGGCACTGCTGGTGGCTCAGGGCCACCACGAGTCCTTCAGAGGGAGGTCACTGCCATGCTCCGGTTGTGCCCTGCCTGGCACCACCTGGCACCACCCTGTCCAGGTGCCCACAGCATCCCCAAAGTAGGAGCACCAGGACTGTGTGCCCCCCTCCATGTGGGCACAGGCCTCTGCCCTTGCCCAGCTGTGCCCGTGGCTGCTCCCGCTGCACTGGGATGTCGTGTGCGCCTTTCCAGGGGCTTCCCGGTAGTCCCAGGTGTTTTCTAACCGGTGTTTTGGGAGCCAGCCCTGGCAGTGCAGGCAGTGCCGTGGTGCCAGGGCAGGGGTGCCAGCTCCCAGCCTCACCTGTGACACGAGTGGTTTGTACTCAGCAGTCCCTGCACGGGCAGGAGAGGTGGCTGCAGCCTTGCCCGGTGGGTGACAAGGTGACAGTACAACAGGATGGGGGTGTGGATGGTGCTGTGCTGGGGCACCCTGGGGTGCTGCCCTGGCTGAGGGGGAGTACTCAGGGTGCTGAGCTGTGCCAGAGCGTGGGCACTTGGGGACTGTGAGCTGTGCCACAGGGCACCCGAGGGTGCTGTGCTGTGCCAGGGTGCGATATTTGGGGACCATGGGCTGGGACACTTGAGCGTGCTGTGCCGTTCCAGGGGACAAACACTGGGGACCCGGCTCTGACCACAGCCCCCGCCCTGCCTCAGTTTCCCCAGTCCTACACGTGGGCAGAGCAGCGTGGGGTGGGCACCCCGAGGGCGTTGGGTCCCTAAAAAGGAGAGCTGGGGCAGTGCTGGGAGAGCCTCAGGGGAGCAGGGGGCTGCCAGGGTCCCTGTCCGGACCCGGGGGTCACGGCCGTTTGCAGTCCCAGGACCTCCAGGTGTCCCTGTCCCTGTGTGTGGGTGTCCAGTCACACTCCAAGAGTCTCCCCAGGGCTCACGGTTGCCCTGCCTGGGGAAACTGAGGCACGGGGGAAGGAGGTGGTGCCCCGGGATTGGCAGCTGAGACCTGCCACGCTCTGGTCATGTGTGGCAGGGCCGGGAAGGGTTAAGGGAAGCAGCGGCCCCGAGCTGTCTCGTTTCCAACGGAAACCAGACATGAGGTAATCGGGAATGAACTTGAACTTGGGGCTGGGGGGGAAACAATGGGAGGGTGGCGGGGGGCCACCCCGCGGGGTCCCCAGCTGTGCCACCCCCCTACCTGTCCCCGAGCGGCACCGTTCCCTGGGCAGCGTCGCCTTTGCCGCGGAGGCGCAGAGGGACCGGCCACCGAGGGGGAACGCGAGCGGCCGCCGTGCTGAGGACGGATAAACTCAGTGCGGGAGTGGGGACTCCGGCCCCGTGCGCCGAGCAGGGGACAGCACGGGGACAGCTGTGCCAGGGCGGGGCGGGACCGGCCGGGGACGGAGCGGCTCCGCGGGGCAGAGCACTAACGCCGGCCTCTCTCCTCTCTCCCGGCAGTCCTGGTACCTGGGATAACCGCCGCCGTGCCGCCCCTTCGCCTCCCTTCTCCTCTGCTTTAGGCACCCCCAGAGGAACATCCCCGTCCCCGAGCACCAGGCCCAGCCTTGCGGTGACGACGGAGAGCGCGGCCTCACGACGACGACGACGACGACGACAAGCAAAACCCACACCCGAAGGAAAGAGCGAGGGAAAGGAAGAAGGAAAAGGGTCAAACTGTTTTAAAAAGGAAACAAACAAACAAACAAAACAACAACCCATCCCAGGAGGACCTTGCCCCCCACACACCCCGGCGATGCGCCAGAAAACAAAGAAACAGGAAAAAAAAAAAAAAAGAAAAGAAAAAAACACTATTATTTACCCCGTCGGCCGGCGCCGCGCTGAGACCTGACACAACTCGTGCCAGCAATGCCTCCCGGAGCGGCTGCAGGGCCGCGCTGCCGAGCCCCGCCGGCCGCTCGCCGGATATGCAAACGGCTTTGACTCTCTCGTTCTTGCCTCTATGTGAGTAGAAAAGATCAAAAAAAAAAAAAACCCTCCGCCGCCCCCCCCGGCCCCACGCAGACTCTCGGGGGGCCCCGGGGCTGGGGCGCGGCGGGGCGGGCTGAGGGGACCCTCCTGCCACCCGAGCCCCGCGGAGCGGCTGCGCCCGCGGTCAGGGCGGGTGATGCTCCGTGCCGTGACAGCGCCCCGGGGGTGGGTGGCATCGTGCTGCGGTGACACGGTGGCACGAGCGGGTGTCACAGGAGGAGGGGGCTTTTGGCCGCGGAGGGTGCGCGGGCGCGGCCAGAAACGGTTGCGGTGGCGGTGACACCCCGGTCCCCGCGGGGACACAGCGTGGGGACCGTCCCGGCTCGGCCCCGACAGGACCCGGGCGGCCACCGTCACTCCGGGGCACGGGTCGCCGTCTCTCTGGTCGCCTTCCTCCCCCCCCCAGCCCGCAGCAGCCCCGGCCCCGCGTGTCCCCACGCGTGTCCCCGTGTCCCCCGACGTGTCTCCCGGCGTGTCCCCGCGGCCGGGGGGGGGGCCCGTGGGGCCGGGGCGGGGGGGCCCGTGCGTCCGTGTGTTTGAGCTATGCATTCCTGTGGACAGGTACCAGGTGGGAGGCAGGAGAGGGTGCGCTCGTGTTGCACATTTTGTAGGAAATGCACTTTTAAGAGGGAATCGTCAAAAAAAAAAAAAAAGAAAGAGAAAAGAAGAAAAGAAAAAAGAAATCACAAAAAAGGAGGAGGAAGAGGAGGAGGAGGAGGAGGAGGAGGTGGAGCCCCCGGCACTGGCTTGTCGGGACGGCTGGTTTGGGGTTTTTTGGGCTTTTTTTTTTTTTTTTTTGGATACAAAAGGATGGAGCAAAGGAGCCCGAGCGAGGGCGAGGGCAGAGCCAGCCCCCCGGAGCCCCCCCGGAGCCCCCGGCCCCGCGTCAAGTGCCTAAACTGCGGCGGGGAGGGGTCCCGGCCACCCTGGAGGAGCCCCCGGCCGGGGGCAGCACGGGAGGAAGCCCCCAGCCGTCCCCGCCCCGCGCGGTGGCACTGTGGCCGGGAAGGGGACACAGGGATGTGGCAGTGCCTTAGAGCAGAGGGACCCCCGCGACGGCCCAGGCGAGGAGGAGGAGGAAGAGGACGAAGGCACCCGGTGTCCCCAGCGAGATGGTGGCGGCCGCGGAGGACACCGGTCCCCAAGGGATCCCCCCCGCCCAGGGGACACCCCACGGGCGATGACGGAGAGAAGGCACCGTGGGATGTCCAGGAGCTGGGGATGTCACCGCCACCGCCCGCCTGGCCCCCTCCCCTGGCACCCAGAGCCGCCCCAAGGACCACCGGCATCGCATCCCCCATCCCAGCGGCCCCCCGCTCCCCCCCGCTTCCCACCCCCCGGGACGGCACAGCGAGGCACCGGGAAAGGGCTGACGCAGGAAATCCCGGGAGACAGAAAAATAATCAAAAAGGAAAAGAAAAGGAGAAAACCCACAGGAAAAAAAAAAAAAAGAAAAGAAAAAAAAAAAAGACAACAAAAAGCGCTTGGCAGAGAGGGAAACCTGTTTTTTTTTAAAGATCTGAGAAGAGAAACACATGAAAAAAAAAAAAAAACCACAAAAAGACACACACAAAAAAAAAGACAAATAAACTGCATGGTGCTTTAACAGGATCTGGTGACCTGGCTCAACCCAGCCGCGGCTGGCTGATGCTGTGCATGGCAGACTCTATTAACCGGCTCTACCTTCCCCTTCAGCAAAAGAGCCCACAGAAAAAAAAAACATGGAAAAAAACACTCAAAAAAAAATTGGGAAAAAAAAAAAATAGGCTTCGAAAAAAAAAAAAAACACAAGAAAAAAAATTCCATGTTTTCCTAATTTGCACGAAATTTTATACCACATGATGTGCCTTGCCTTCGAAGCCTAAGTATTACTGGACCCGATATCAGTGCGAGGGAGTCGCTGCATGCCCGGGGCTCCCGGGGGGCCGGGGGGGCCAGGGGCGGCTGCCCCCCCCTCGCCTCCTGCATGGCTTCTTCTCGGCCGGAAAAGTCCCTTTTTCTCTCTATTATTCTTCTTTTTTAGCCGATTTTCCCCCTCAGAAACGTCTTCCAGTTGGTAATACCGATGCATCCTCTGCGCCAACACACCGGAATATGCAATAGCTGCGGGGGGGGGCCGGCCGGGGGGGCGGCCACCCCTTTGCTTTGCCTCTCTTTTCTTTGTTTTCCTTCCCTTTTGGGGGGTTTTTATTTGTTTTTTTTTTCTGCTTCCAGCAACCAAAGGCAGCGAGGCGGGAGGCGGCAGGGACCCCCGGGCCAGAGCCCCCCCAGAACGCTCGGGGGGGGGGAACCCAGTGTTCGGGCGCGGCAGAACGGACGGGGATGTGGTGGGGTCCGTGCGGGGAGGAGCAGGGATGGAGACCCCCATGGCTGGCCCTTACGGGGGGCCACAGCGTCCCACCCCCCCCTTTAGGGGATCCCCGCTTTTTAATTGGTGTTCAATGGGGCGCAGGGCCAGGAGGGCTGAGCCCGGCTGCTCTCGTGACAGGAATGGAACCGTGTGAATGTAGCTGTGCCCCCCCCACCCCGGGCTGGTGTCGGGGGGGGTCACAGCCTCCCCCTCACCCCCATCCCCATCGGCTTCATCCCCGGGGGTCCGGCTGGCGCAGCAGGGAATGGCAGGAGGTGCCCTCTACCCGCTTCTCCCTGCTGTGCCCGCTGCCGAGCAGGGGCCCGACACCCCCAAAAAACCCAGAATTTGCCTTAAAACCCCAGCGTTCCGCCGGCCGGAGGGACCCCCCGCACAGCCCTCTGAGGCTGACGCGGGTCGTGACACCGGTGGGCGGGTGGTACCGGCATCGCTGCTGCTCGGGCATGAAGAAACGTCGTCGTCAACAGTTTTTAAAATTTTTAATTTTAATTTTTTTTTTTTTTTGGGGCCCAAAAGTATTGGGGGGGGGGGGGGGGGGGGGGGTCGCGTCCCGCCGGGTTTTGCCCACCGGTGAGGCTGGTGCGGGGGTCCCCCGGGGAGGGGAACAGCCTTGGGAGCCGCTTCTTTATGCAAGGTGCAGTATTGATTTCTGCAAGGACAATGCAAGGAGGGAGCGTGGGGGGGGGGGGGGGGGGCGTCCAGTTGGGGGGGAGGAATGAAAAATAGAGCTACAAAAACGAGACAAAATTAAAAAAAAAAAAAAAAAGAAGAA
>NW_020897983.1:173271-184136 GCF_003984885.1 Neopelma chrysocephalum | reverse complement strand
AAAAAAAAAAAAAAAAAAAAAAAAAGAAGAAGAAGAAGAGAGAAAATTTAGAAAAAAAAAAGAGAAAATTTTAAAAAAATAGAAAAACAGAAAACAAAAAAGGGGGTTTAGGCTGGAAAAGACTCAGCTCAAAGAAAAAAAAATAGGAAAAAAAAAGAAAGAAAAAGCATTTTTCAGCGGTGACAGTGACAGCGGAGGGGGGGGGCACCGGGGCAGCCCCCCCGGCAAGCCCTGGGGAGGCGAGGGGCGCTGGCGCCCCTCGGGCCTGGCCCCCGCCCCCCCGCCCCGAGGAAGCCCCCAGAGCCCCCGTCCCCGCGGGGACACCACCGGGGCCGTCCCCTGCCCCCCTTTTGCTGCCTCCCCACCCCGGGCCGGCAGCACGTCCGGCCGGGCTGCGGCCGCAGCCCCCCAAAACCCGCCCTCGGCAAGAAAAGCACCTTAAACCATGTTTAAAAAAAGGCAAAAAAGAATCAACTCGACGCCCCCCAGGCCACAAGGCGGCAGCGGGGGGGCCGGGCCGGGGGCTTCCCCTTGGGGAGCCGGGGAGCCCCCCGCGCCCCCGGGGTCTTTGCACTGCTCCCCCGACACCCCCCTGGGGCCGCAATCCCGGCTCTGCCCAAAGGGAATATGCAACACCCCCCGGTCCCTCCCCGGGGGGCACCACTCATTTTTATTATTTCTATTTTTTTAATCATTCTCCCTTTTTTTTTTCTTTTTTTTATCCCCCGGCGGCCTCGATGGCCGCGGTCGGGGTGGGCGCAAAGCCGCGGGGGGGGGGGGACACACACGCCCCATCCCTGGGGATGCTCCGGGGGAGTCCCCCACAGGATGGGGACACGAGGGGGCTCCGCTCGACAATCACCGCGGGGGTTTCATGCACTACAGTCTCTCCTAGAGGGTTTTTAGTCGGGCTCGTCGGCTTAAAAAAATTAATTAAAAATAGTCCTTGTGACCTATAAATAAAACAAATAACCTGTACATATATATATATATATATCTCCACATATATATATATGGGGCTGCAGGGCCGGGGGGGCGCGGGCCCACGGGCCCACACACAGTTAAGGTACTTTAAATCGCAAAGGAATATATATATATATATATATATATAAAATCCCCTATATATATATATATGTCTTGTTTGGTGGGGTTTGGGTTCTTTTTTGGATTTTGGGGGTTTTTTTGTAGTTTTGTTTTGTTTGTTTGTTTGTTTTTTTGTACTCGGAGTTTGGAATTTGCTGCTTTCTGCCCCCAGCCCGGGGATCCCAGCGCCGGCTGGGGACCCGCTGGGTGCCCCCGGTGGTGGGTGCCCCGCGAGATGCCCACGGGTGACCCTCTGGGTCTCCTGTGCGGTGCCCGTGGGTGTCACTCTGGGTGTTCCATGTGACGCCCACGGGTGCCCCGAGGGGTGCTCCTCTGGATGCTCCGGGTGATGCCCGTGGATGCTCCTCTGGATGCTCCAGGTGATGCCTGTGCGTGACTCTCTGGGTGCCCCGGGCGGTGCTCACAGGTACCTGCTGGGTACCCCGAGGAATACTCGCGAGGGTCCCTCTGGGTGCCCACGGGGGTCCCTCCGGGTGCCCATAGGGGTCCCTCTGGGTGTCCCTCTGGGTGGTCCAGGTGGTGCCCCTCTGGGTGCCCCTGAAGATACCCGTGTGTGCCCCGGGTAGAACCACGGATGCCCCGCTGGGCGTCCCGGGGAGACCCCCAGGTGCCCCTCTGGGTGCCCCCGTGCCCCGCTGGGTGCCCCGCGCGATGCCCGCGGGCAGGCGGGAGGGAGAGCCGGGGGTGTTGGGGTGCAAAACCCACCCCGGGGCAAAGAGCGGCAAAAAGGAGAGAAACCGCCCCAAAAAGGCGCCGAGGCGGCAGCCGGCCGGACCGCGCCTCACCCAAACCAAAAATCCCGCCGCAGTGCCTCCGCGCCGCCGGCTGCCCCCGCCCGCCTTTTCGGGGGTCCCCGCTCCCCCCGGGGGGGGCGGGGGCGGGCCCCCCCGCCTCCCCCCCCCCCGCCCCCCCCGCCCCCACAGCCCCCCCCCCCGAGCCCCCGCTCGCCTCCCTGGTGCTTCACGATATTTGATTATACCATTGTACGCAGCCATTACCGATAGCGCCGCTCCTGCCTACATACACTTACTGACCCTGATACGGATTTTTGGGGTTTTTTTTGGTTTTCTTTTTCGTTTTGTTTTCTTTTGTTTTCTTTTAGTTTTGGGGTTTTTTTTGTTGGGTTGTTTTTGGTTTTGTTTTTTTTTTTTTTTTTGGTTGTTCCCCCCCTCCCCTATGCAAAAAAGAGAAAAAAGAGACAAAAAAGAAGAAAAAAACAAAAAAGAAAAAACTGACACACAAAAAAAAGATTAAAAAAACGAAAAGGAAAAAAAAAAAGACAAAAAAAAAATGTATAAAAATTAAACAAGCTATGCTTCAACTCCAGCTCGCCTCCGCCCTTCCTTCGCTGCCCCGGGAGAAACTGAGGCACGGCCGGGGACAGAGCGGGTGTCCCAGCGGGGGGGTGAACTGGGGGACACTGGGATGTACTGGAACAAAGCTCTGCCTGGCAGTGGGCACCCATCACCCCAGAGCAGGGACGCCCACCCGTAGGCGGACGGGGCTGCGGGGGGGGGCAGGGAGGGGACACATGGGAACAGGGACACGGGTGGGGGCAGCCGTGGGTTCACGTGGGGGGTTCAGAGCTGCTGCCACTTCTTCTGCGTCGGGACCTCGGCCACGCGACGTCACTGCCTCGTGCGCGTGACGTCATCGCATGAGAGTGACGTCATCGCCCACACCCCTAGGGCACGGAGCCGCGCGGTCACCCCTCCTTGTCCCCATCGTCCCTGTCCCCAAGCGCTGCTCAGGACAGCCGGGGGGCGAGGCCGCCCGCCCCCCTCCAGTGCTCCTCAGCCCCCCGACCCCTCGGTGTCCCCCCTCGGCCCGGGCTTGTCGGAGCAGCGGCGTGGCCGGACAAGGTGTCTCGCCGTGCCGAGGTCGCTGAGGTCTGGCAGCTCGGAAACTGCCACCGTCCCCTGCCCCGGGGGTGCCCCCACTGCCCCCCCAGCACCTCGGGGTGCAGAACAGCCCCCTCCCCAGCGCGGTGACACCAAACGTTTGCCGCCGGAGCAGGCTGGGGACCTTTACTGGGCACGGCTGGGAAGGGGGCTGGGACCCACCGCCGGCCAAGGGCTGGGGGGGTTAGGGGGTCCCGCTACGGTTCCCGGCCACCGCCCTCCCCACTCCGCTCCGGCGGACGGAGAATCCATGCCGGGTCTTGGTCGCAGCCGGGGCGGCCGCGGGGCGGGAGGTGCCACGGTGGCCGCGGCTGCCTCCGAAACCCGGCGCGGAGCCGAAGCCGCGGACGGGGTGAGGGCGCCGTGCCCGGCGGCGGCGCCCCGGGGTGGGCAGTGGGGTCAGGGGGGCTCAGAGGGACGTGGCCTTGGATCCCTTCTTGCCGTCGCTCTCCTCGTCGCTGTCCTCGGCCGCCGAGTTGACTTGGCCGACGCGCTCCATCCTGCGGGAGGGAGGGAACGCGGGTCAGCCGGGCACGGCCGCCCCGACGGCACCGGCACTGCGGCCGTGCCAGGGGCACGCGGGGGACCGCGGGACCACCGGGACGCCACGGCACCTCCAGCACGTGGCCACCCTCGGGGGGATCCAAACCCCACCGGGGAGGAGGTCCCGGTGCCACCCCGCCGCCCCCGGGCCGTGGTACCTGTCAGACCCCGTGGTCTCCGAGTGGTCGCTCTGCTTCCTGCGAGGCAAGAGAGGGGCTGAGTGGTGCCTGGGGACAGCCCTGTCCCCACCCCATGGCTTCCTGCCACACGGCCCCCCTGCCAGCACCCCCCGGCCCCCCCACCTGCGCTTCCTGACGCTCCAGAACCGGTTAATGATCAGCACCACGAAGACGATGAAGAGGAAGACGACGACGGCCGTGAGGCCCAGGAGCCAAGGCTGCAGCACCTTTGGGCCGGTGCCTACATGGCAGGGGAATGGGTACAGGGGTGGCAAAAGGTGGGGATGGGGACAGCTTCAGAGCAGCTCCATCCTGCAAGGGATGGGATCCCCCAAACCCTGGTATGGGGGAGCACTCTGGGGACACCAGGGGACATTGGCAGACACTCATCATTCCCCCCTTCCCGCTGTCCCTTGGGTGCCAAGGAAGCCACCTCCCGACACAGCCCACTCGTGCCCGGCAGAGCGTGGGGAGCACTGGGGACAGAAGGCAGGTGCCCCCAAATCTTTCTGCTCTGCCCCCAAAAGGGTTGCTGCAGGAACAGACTGCTCCCACCGGGAAGGTCTCTCAGATGCCTTGGGGTGGGCACGGCCACTCCCCCAGGTACCCCAGGGGCACGGGAGGGGCACGGGGCACCTACTGGTCTGTCCCCGGGCGGTGGCGGCGAGGACGAGCAGGACCAGGAGCGAGAGGGGCTGCGAGGGCTGCGGCATTTTCGGGCGGAGGGCTCGGGCACGGCTGGGTCCTGCTCCTCCAGATGAGCTCCTGTCCCCGCCGGGCTGGGCGTTGTCTCCGCGCCGAGGGCAAGGGGCACCTTTATTGGCCTCCCGGGGACAATTGTCACCAAGAGCCATGGCAACGTGACTCCTGTCACCCGTGGGAGGTGGCACCTCTCCCCTGGCTCAGGCACCTCAGGGACCACGGTGGTACCCCCGTGCCCAGGACTGGGAACCACCCTGGGGGTTGGTGAGTGGACGGAGGAGAGGATGGACGGATGGACATTAAGGTGGGTGGGGGGTGGGAGGACAGACTGGTGGGTAATGGGGTGGATGGGTGCCCACCTTGCCTGCTGCCCCACCTCAGCCTCCCCTCTCTACCTATGGGGTGCCACTTCACCCCCACTGGCAGGGCTGGGGCAGATCCCATGGGGGTGGGGCAGCACAAGGGGCAGTGGGCAGTGCCAGGCCACCCCCAGCCCTTCCCCAAGCCTCCAGAGGATCCCAGCTCGTGCCAGGGGGACCCCATCCCATCCCAAGGAGTGCCTGGTACTGTCCCCAGCTGAACATTAATGGTGTCATTGGGGAGACCACCAGGGCACAGGGGAGACTGAGGTTTGGGGTGGCCAGCAGCACCCCAGGGATGGACAGGGGGTTTTGGCAGGACCACCCTGACTGTGGTGATTCCCTGAGGGGTGAAGGAGCCTGGGGACACAAGGACAGGGGCCCCACTGCAGGGGTGGGGACAGGGGATCCAGCCCCAGCCTGGGTTTAAGGCAGGGGGTGTGGGTCCATATGACAGCCCCCATCCCCAGTGCCCTCACCCTGGGCCACAGAGAGGCTCACGGGTACTTTGACCCCAAGACTGGCTTTGGACCATCTGTGGGTGCCAGTGGGCACAGCCTGGCAGTGCCAGGGCACCAAGGGGGGGCAGGGCAGCATAGCCTCAGTGTCTGTTTGTCTGTCTGTCCATCCCTCCCTGTGTGCCTGTGCTGATGTGGGCCCCCCCTCGAAGGTGTTTGCATCCGTGTTTCCATGTTTCCATGTGCACACCCGTGCCTGTGCCCCCTGCCCACGAGTGTCTGTGCCCCCATGCCAGGGGTTTGCACCGCTGAGCACCCACCCTTACACACCCACGTGTGTCCACGTGTGCACCCACACACGTGTCCCGCCCCACGTGCCCATGCCCAAGGGTGGCACGGCTGTGCCAAGGGGTGCTGTTACCCCCGGCAAAGGTTCGGGTCCCAGCCCTGCCACCCCCCGTGCCGTGCTGGGCCAAGGGGCGAGCGGGGCTGGGGCAGGCAGCTCTGTGGGGTGAGGACCTGGGGGGAGCGCTGGGGCTGGGCAGGGAGGAGGAAGCCACGGCAGCATCTGTGCTGTGACCTGACAGTCGGGCAGGGCTGTGGGGTCCCGCTGGTGGCAGGGGAGGTCCCCTGGCCCTAGAAGAACCTCTTCTTGGGGGAGTCGGCGAAGGAGACGGAGCTGCGCGGGGCCAGCAGTGCCAGCGGGACGTCCATGCCGGGCAGGACCCCGGCGCCTTCACCCTCCACCTTCCGCTCCACCAGCACCTCGTCCTCCTCCAACCACTCCACCTCCGGCACGGTGCCCTCGGCCATCACCGCCTTCTCCTCCTCCGGCTTGGGCCCGAACGCCCAGTCTGCGGGGGCAGGGACGGAGCCATCAGCGGCACAGCCCCGCCGCGGCACAGGCTCCGGGCTTTGGGGGGGATGCCCCCGGCCCCCCCCAAAGCCCGACCCCGCTGTGGGCAGCACTCACCGGCAAAGTCGTGCACCAGGTCCTTGATGAGGTGCCCCACGATGGCATAGGCCACCACCAGCACCAGCGTGGCCGCCATCACCAGGTACAGGACGTAGCGGGGCAGGCGGATGCTGTCCAGGGCCGGGGGCTTGTAGTCCACGTACAGCACCCCGTCCTCCTCGGGGGGGGGACTGCAGCAAGTGCCGCGGCCCCCACGCTCCCCCTGCCAGGGCCATGGCCAGCTCCCCCCACACCTCTGCCGGCGGCTCACAGGGACAGCGGTGTCCCCATGGCCGGGGGCAGTGCCACTCGCCCTCCGTGCGACGGGAGCTGTGCTGCTGAGGAGGAGCTTAGCGCCCGCTAATCCGGGCACAGCCCAGCTGCCTCAGCCTGGGGGGGACTGCTGGACTCCGACATGGGTCGGGGTACCCCAAACTGCCCCTCTGGCAGCACCGCGGGTACCCCAGTTCCCCCCTGGGAGTGGGGAATCACCTGCAGCTGGAGAATTCCCAAAGGCAGGGATGGGGAGGGATGCCCGAGTCATCCCCTCCCTCCCCCGGGCTGGGTTAAATCCGTGAGCAGGCCTCGGATCCCCGGAGCAGATGGTGTGAGATCCAGGAGGACACAGTGCCCTCGGAGCTGGGAACTGATGGGCAGAGGGGACAGGGATGCAGCCCCAGTCAGGGGGGCTCCTGCAGGACACCCTTCACTGGGTGGTGGAGCAGCCCACGGTGAGGGGCTGTCACCTTTCCAGAGCTTCACAATGGCTGTCACACGTGGCATCTCAGTGCCCAGTGTGCCCCCAGTGCCCAGTGTGACTCCCCCAGAGCCGAGCAGCCTGTAGGGGGGTGTGGGGTCCAGACACCCCCCAAAAGCAATTCCCCCCACACCCAGGAGGATGGGGTTTGGTCAGGACCAGCAGCAGCTTTGGAAAAACCCTTCCCAGCACAGGCTGGATAGATTCGGTGCCAAGCCAGGACTCAAGGCCCAGTCCTGCTCCACTCCAGCACCTCCCAGCTCTGCTGCACCAGGTCACTCTACCCAGATATCAGCCTCAGAAATGCATTTCGTTCCAATATGGGCTTAAAAGATGTTTGGGGGAGCAGAGACAAACACGGTCACAGAAAGACTGGGAAACAACCCTGCATGGTCCACGTGAGTCACCTGTGGAAAGGCTGGAGATCAAGGGCTGGGTGATAAGTGGGAATAAACACAGCAGCAGAACAAAAACAGCAGGGAAATGTGCTGGCAGCGTGCCAGAGCCCGTGTGCCAGGAAGGGGACGGTGGAAATGATAACACAGCACGGGGGAAATCACCCATCCCACTGTCCTGGGGATGGAGATGGGCACAGGGACACCCCAGAGTGCCAGAAGTGCCAGCAGGGTGCTGCCCTCCACCCAGGGGCTATGGAGGGTGAGGGAAGGGGGACAAGAAAGCCCATAACAGCTGCTGACTCCAAACAGTGTGAGAACACCAGGTGTCTGTCCCCAGTGCTGGGGAAGGGAGGTTCAGAGCCCCCCACCCTCCATGTCACACACAGCTGACCCCATCCACAGAAACTGGGCACGTGGGACTGACTTGCAGTGGGTACAAGTGATCAAAACTGGTCACATCTTGAGTAAGAGCCCCTTCCCTGGGGTCCTGAACTGGGTCAGACTGGGCCATGGCCAGGGCTGCCCCTTGCTTGTGTCCCTGAGCACCAGAGCCCTGGAGATGCTGAGCCAGCCACAGGGACTAAGAGGATTGAGCCTGGGAGTGACTCGCAGGGAGCCCTTGGACAAGGGGAAGAGCCAGCCATGCCCAGAAGGGTGCCAGGCCCTCTGGACCCCAGTGGGTCCCACTGCCCCCTCCGTTGGGCAGTGCTGGGGGGGGCTCCTGGGGCACCCCATGGGCAGTGTCCACCCTCCTCCCCAGGGCTGTGGGGTTTTACCCCACACTAATAGGCACCCCACTCCCTGCTCTCTCCTTCCACCACAGCTGGACTCTATTAGAAAGACCCCTTCCAACTTTGATGGTTCTATGATTCCATTACAGCAACCCCCGGGCTCCCCGCTGGGGTCCAACCCCACGGCACTGGGGGCACCTCACACCTGGGCACAGAGAAATCACAGTTCCACTCACTCCAGATCCCTGTGCCAGTGCTTTATTCCCTGCCAGCCCCCCCCCGGTGCCCAGGCTGGGCTGGCCACAGGGTTTGGGTTTGGGTGCCAGCAGCAGCCTCAGCCCTCCCAGCTCTGGTTAAACACGAGGGGATGCCCAGGCAGGCTCTACCTCACCCTGCCCGCCCTAATGGCAGCACCATTCCCTGCAGAAAGAAAAAACAGCCAAATCTTCCCAACTTTGCCATGAAACAACCCCCATTCCAGGGCAGAGGCTGCCACAGGCTCAGCCCTGGCCTGCCCCAACAGGAGAGGCCAAACCCACCACAGGGGTGAGGAGGGCCCCGGCTCGGCACCAGCACCAAGGGCAATTTAGAAGCATCCCAACACCACAACCCACAGAGCGGGTGCCCAAAGCCCATCCTGGCCCCCAGCAAAGCTCAGGTGGGGAGAACAGAGCCGTTTCATGCCGAGCCGACGTGGCAGCACCAAGGCAGAGCAGCCTCAAGCCCTGCAGAGCCGCGGCAGGCTCCGACCTGCCGAGCAGAGCCCACCTGGTCCAAGCCCCAAGCCAGGCTGCGGGCAGGCAGCGCTGATCCTGGCAGGGAAAACAGGGGCAGATCCAGGAAACAGGGGCTGGTGGGAGGCAAGTAGCAGCTCAGCCTGGATTTGGAGCGAAAAGGTGGTTGTAGGTGTGCCAGCGAGAGCAAATCCACCAAGTTCCTCCTCCGCCTCCGCGTGGCAAAGCCAACGGGGGTGGCCACAGAAGCACGATCGGCAGCGGGAGGGGGCAGGGGGCAGCGTGTTTCCCCCGGGTGCCCCCCGTGCAGGCTCAGGGGGAGGCCTGCAGCTTGCAGAGCCCGTCGGCGTACTGGAACTGGGCGCCGTTCTCGTACTCGTACATGTCCAGGGCCACCTGGCAGCTCTCGCGCACCACGCGCTCCCCGTCGCCGGCGAAGGCGCGCAGGGCTCGCAGGCAGGACGGCCGCGCGATGGCCCCCAGCGCCTCGGCGCACTCGTGCCGCACCATGGGGCTCTCGGAGGGGCTGCGCAGCACGGCCGTGAGCTGAGGGACGCACGCCTCGTCCTGCAGCTGCCCCAGCACGTACCCGACCTCGTGGCGGAACAGCGCACTGCCGCAGCGCAGCCCTGCGGAGAGGGGGCGGGGAGAGGGGGCAGTGAGATGAGACGCCCCTGAGGGGAAGCTGGGGGATGCCGTGGGTCACCACCCCACCCCGGGGAAGGGGTATCCTGCTCCTTGATCCCGACCTTGCTCCGGTGCCCTCCCGTGATGGCAGCACCCACCCCCCCAGCAGAGCTGCCACGCCCCGCCTGCCCCAGGCCCTGCCCCACCACACGATTTCCAGCAGGACTGGCAGCCACAGTCTCCAGCCTTCTGGGACAGAGCAGCTGGAGCAGGAGCTGACAGATCCTATCTCACAGACCTGGAGGTCCCAGATGGCTGGAGAGCCTCATCCACTTCCCTCGGGCTGGGGGGGTTGGTCCAAACAGTTCCTGGGCCATGGAGACATTTGCTCCCCTCTCCAGAGCTACTCCCAAACCCCAGCAGCCTCTGACTTTCCAGGCCAGGAGAGCAGGACCCCAAGACCCTGGGGCCAGGTCAGACAGGCTGGTCCTGGGCCATCATCACAGCCTGTGCCCTCCCACCCCGACCCTTTAGGGAAGGGGGTCTGGAGGGTGGCGAGGGGGCTCTGGAACACACCAGAGACCACCCAGCACTCTGCGATGTGGCAGGGGGGCAGCAGCTCTGGACACAAACATGTGAGAGCAGCTCTGGCAGCCCTGGACTTGGGAAGGGCTCATCCCGGATTAACCTGGACAGACTCACAGCAAGGACAGCCCCTCACCTTCGGCCAGTGCCAGCACAGCCTCCTGGCCCCCCAGGTTCCGCAGGGCGAACATGGCGCGGTACCGCTCGAACAGCTCCCGGGACTCATCCAGGAGGGTCTCACGGAGTTTGGCAACGTCCGTCTCCTCGGCAGGGGGAGCGGGATCCACAGAGAGGTACGGGCTGGTGCCTGGCTTCTCCTTGTTCTCCTGCAGCCACTCCAGCCTCCTCACGGCCAGCTGGCACGTCTCTGCCACCTGAGGGACAGGGACACGGCTCTGGCTGTGGGACTGCACTGGGAGGGCACCAGCACGCAGCAGGATGGCACCACCCAGGGGCAGGGGCTGCCCACGAGGGACCTGCCTCACCCTCCCAGACCAGCAGTGCTGCATCCCACAGGAAATGACCCCCCCAGGATCCTCACCTCGACCACGGGGTCCTCGGAATAGCGTCTCAGGATATCCAGCACCTTGGGGTTCCCAATAGCGCCCAGGGCTTCACCTGAAAGAATGAAAGATGTGTCAGGACAGGATTGGGGTGGCTCTATGAGGAGGACCCTGCTGTGTCCTCTGGCAAAGCCTTGCCCTCCTCTGAAATATGGACAACTGATCCCAAACAGGACAAATGTGGACACAGGCCTGACTGACCAATTCCAAATGGGACAAACGTGGACACAGGCCTGACTGACCAATTCCAAATGGGACACACGTGGACA
>NW_020897983.1:168117-173261 GCF_003984885.1 Neopelma chrysocephalum | reverse complement strand
GGGACATAAGTGGACATAGGCCTGACTGACCAATTCCAAATGGGACAAACACAGCAGGAGGGAGCCTGGCCAAGAGGGAGCCTCCTGTGGAACAGGAGGGCTCGGCCAACCAGTCCAGCCAGGCCTGGCCAGAGGATGTGGTGAGGCATTCCATGACTCAGGAACTGACAGCCAAGCCGGACCAGGCCCCCATGAGCTGCTCAGTACAGGGGGGGAAGCACCCCCAAGCCCCACTTGCCAGCCCTTCCCCGCCCCAGAGCCACAGGAGCTGCCGGACCTGCTTCGTGCCTGACCATGGGCTCCTGTGCCGTGTCCTCCAGCACCTGGATGAGCACGGGGATGGCGGCCTCGTCCTGCATCTGGCCCAGACAGAAGGCCAGCTCGTGCTTCAGCAGCGCCGAGCCATCCCCGAAGGCGCGGCTGATCCAGTGCACGGCTGCAGGGCCACCCAGGTTCCTCAGGGTGAAGAGCGCCCGGAACCGCGCGGGCAGAGGCTGCGCCGCGTCCAGCAGCACGCGGCCGATGGCCTCCAGCTCCTGCTCCGTCACCATGGCGGGGGCACGGTCCGGTCACACGAAGTGCGCTGCGGGGGCTCCTCGGTCACCGTCCTGCGCGCAGGGAAGGGAGCGAGTCACGGGGAGCCCTCACCGCCACCGGGTCCCGGGGAACGGGACCTCGGGGCCGGGGCTGAGCCCACAGCGAGTGCTCGGATCCCAGTTCCCCAGATACCCGGGACGGACACGAACCCCCTGCCGCGATCGCGCCGGGCCGGGCCCGAGGGAACTGGAGCCCGAGGGGAGACACAGAGGGTCAGGGAGAAACAGAGGGACTTCCTGGATGGT
Organism: Neopelma chrysocephalum; assembly: GCF_003984885.1. Classification (NCBI taxonomy): domain Eukaryota; kingdom Metazoa; phylum Chordata; class Aves; order Passeriformes; family Pipridae; genus Neopelma; species Neopelma chrysocephalum. Next base: position 172,419 of record NW_020897983.1, on the reverse strand, counting down.
GCCAGGGGGTCCGGGGGTGACCAGGGAGGACTGGAGGGGTTCCCGAATGGTGCCAGGGGGGGTGTCCGGGGGTGACCAGGGAGGACCGAAGGGACGGGGGGGATGTCCGCGGGTGACCAGGGAGGACCGGAGGGACTGAGGGGGTTCCAGGATAGTGCCGGGGCGGTCCGGGGGTGGCCGGGAGGTCCCAGCCATGCCGGTGCCACACTCACCGCGCGCCGCCATGTTGCCGCTCCGTCACGTGACCGCGCAGCGGCGCATGCGCAGCACGGCTCCGGAGGGGGCGCCGACTCCTCGGCCACCAGGGGGCGCTGCCTCCCCCAGCGCCGCCATTTCCCGGGAGGCGGGTCCGGCCCGGCGAGAACTGGGATGGGGGGAGCGGTGTGTGGGGGGGGAAGAGCCGGGCAGGGGGACAGGGACCCCCTGGAGAAGGGCCGGGGGTGCTCCAGGCTGGGCAAAGCCCAGAGAGGGAGCAGGATGGGTAAATCCCTCCAGAGAGGGGTGGGGGTGCCAGGCTGGGAAAACCCCTCTGGAGAGGTGCCAGGGGTGCCAGGCTGGGCAAAGTCCTCCAGAGAGGGGCCAGGCTGGGCAAGGCCCACCCTGAGACAGACCAGGGTGGGTAAATCCCTTCAGAGAGGGGCCGGAGGGTGCCAGGCTGGAAAAAAACCCTTCCACGGAGGGATCAGGGGCTGCCAGGGTGGGCAAACCCCTCTGGGGAGAGGCTGGGGGGTGCCAGGCTGGGCAAACCCCACCCTGAGAGGAGCTGGGGGGTGCCAGGCTGGGCAGCCCACCCCACTTGCTGCAGGAGTTTGCGGGTGCAGTTTCATTCCCTCGGCAAGTCACTGCTGTGCCTCTTCCTCCCCTTCCCCTCCCAGGTGTGTTTACGCAGCAGGTTTTGAACCTTCACAGGAGTTTTGCCTCATTTCAAGGCTCCTGCTGGTTTCGGCCCTGACGAAGGGGCCTCGGGACAGAGGAGAGGGAGACCTCCATTGCCCCATCTGCTCAGCCACGATCCCCACTTTGCTCCCACAGCACACACCACACCACTCAGATCCTGGCAGAGAGAGCAAGGGCACAAAATACATTCCACTGCCTGAAACCTGCACAGCAAACCCGGCACGAGCACGACACGGCCGCCCCTCCCCGCCCCAGGCCCGGATGGTGCGGCTGGTTGGGCTGCAGTCCTGGCACCGCTGGGCCAAAGTTTGCCAGAGTCTCGGAGCAGGGATGTGCAGGGATGTGCTGGGTGGCCCCATCAGCCCTCCCCGCAGCTCTCGAAGTACTGGCACATCAGCTCCCGCACTTGCTCGGCCCCGTTGTCCTCCATGGCAGCCGGCGCGGGCTGGCAGGGCTTGGGCAGCTCGGTGGGCTCGGCCCCCTCCAGCCACTCCTCGTTGAAGGGGTTGTCGTGGGCCTCGCAGACGTTGTGCAGGATGCAGCAGGCCAGGACCAGGGTGGGCAGCAGCTCCAGGCTGCAGTCGTCACACTTGAGGAGGATCTGCCAGCGCGCCTTGAGGCGCAGGAAGGCGTTCTCGATGACGCTGTGCGCCCGCCTCAGGCGGTAGTTGAACTGCAGCTGGCGCTGGGTGAGGTTCTCGTCCTCCTGGTAGGGCTTGAGGATCCAGTCCTGCAGGGGGTAGGTGGCATCGCCCAGCAGCACGTACTTCTGCGCCTTCCCCATGAAGTGCTTGGGAGGGTTGGGGCACAGCCGGCCCTCCTTGGCCAGCACCCACAGGCTGGAGCTCTCCAGCACCGCGCTGTTCTCCATGCTGCCCGGGAAGGCGGTGGACACGTCCCAGAACTGCCCCAGCCCGTCCACGGTGGCCTGTGTGAGGATGGAGTGCCAGCCCTGGCCGTTGCAGTAGTCGCTGGCGAGGCGCAGGGGCGGGTGGATGGGGATGTGCAGGCTGTCCAGCGCCCCGATGCAGTGGGGGAAGCCCCAGCGCGTGCGGAAGATCCGCACCATGTTCTCCAGCTCCTTCTCGCTGGGCAGCCGCAGGTAGAGCGGCTTCAGCAGCAGCACCACAGCGTAGCTCACCTCCCTCACGCAGCTCTGCACCGTGGAGGGCCCCACGCCGAAGAGCGGGCTCAGGGTCTGGTACCCCACGTTGGTGGCCAGGTGCCACAGGGCCACGGCCACCCTCTTCTCCAGGGGCAGGGTGGGGTGGAAGTGGGCGCTGTGCGGGGCCAGCCCGGGCCGCAGCTGGTTGCAGACGTAGAAGAAGGTCTCCTTGGACATCCGGAACTTCTCCAGCCAGTCCTGGGGCCCAAACTCCTTCAGGACCACCCGCTCCCACCAGTCCGAGCTCCTGAGGCTGGGCCAGGCGCGGGGGTAGAAGCAGCAGCTGGTTCTCCTCCGGTGAGCGATCAGGAGCTGCAGGGGGAGACAAGAGGGGTGTGAGAGGGCACCTCCCCATCCCCACCCCGCACCTCACCAGGATGCCCCTCTGCAGACCACCCAGTTCAAGAGACCTGCTCAAGGCAGGGGGTGACCCAGAGCCAGGTGGCCCGTGGTGCCAACCAGACAAACGCTGGGTCAAATCTTCCTCAGAAACCTCACTGCGAACCCCCCCCAGGCAGTAGTTGTGAGCCTGGACAAGATGCCCAAGCACTGCAGACAAGGAGCTTTCTGCAAAAGTGCCTTTTTGGGGTGCCCGCTCCCCCCGGGACTTTATATTTTAACTACTGTTCCCGGATTTCCTGCGACCAAGGGAACTGTGGGCTCAGCCCCGATTTGGAAGGGGGAGCGAGCACCCCTCAAAAGTGGAAGTCATGATTTGGAAAGGGGAGCTCCTGGTCCCTCCACAGGAATTGTTTTTCTGTTATTAAATTCTAAAACCAACTTTAAGCTGAAAAGAGGTTTTTTTCCCTTTCCTTGGCCACTGCCAAGGGCAGTGAGTCCCCCAGGTTCCCCCTCCCAAAGCTTGTCCTTGCTGCCCTGTATCACTTGTATATTCAGGCCTTTTGTATCCCCATCCTTTGTGTCCCCCACCTTTGATGTCACCCCCTCCTTCATGTCCCCATATCCTCTGCATCCCCCATCTTCTGTGTCCAGGATCATGTCCTGTGTCCTTCAAGTCCCCTGTCCCTCATGTCCCCCCATCCTTTGTGTCCCACAGAGCCCCCACATTCCCCATCCTTTGTGATGTGTCCATGTGTCCCTTCTGTCCCACATCTCATGGTTTGGGTCCCATATGTCCCCCACCCTTTATGTCTCACTTGTGACCTCCCCATGCTCCCCATCCTTCCCACCCCTGTACTTTGTGTCCTGCACCCCCTGCTCCCCATTTTCTGTGTCCCTGTGACCTGTGTACCCTTGTGCCCCACATCCCTCCTGTCCATGTGTTCCATGTCTCACACGTCCCCCTTCCTATGTGACCTCTGTGTGTCTCCCAAATCCCCCCATCCCCCTTATCCCTATGACCTCTGCGTGTCCCCATATCCCCTTTTTCTTTGTCCCCGTGTCCTCAGTGCATCCCCATGACACCCACACCCTTTGTGTCCCCGTGACCTCTGCATCCCCTGACACTCCCATCCTCCATGTCCCTGTGACTGCCTGTCCCCCATGTCCCCTCATCCTTTGTGTCCCTGTGACCACTGTGTGTACCCTCTATCCCCCCATCCTGCATGTCCCCGTGACCACTCCGTGTCCCTCATATCCCCATCCTTTGTGTCCCCATGTCCTCAGTGCATCCCCATGACACCCCCATCCTTTGTGTCCCTGTGACCACTGCGTGTCCCCCATATCCCCTCATCCTTTGTGTCTTCGTGACCTCCGTACATCCCCCGTGACCCCCCCATCCTCTGAATCCCCACAATCTCCCCGTATTCTCCCACCCTTTGTGTCCCCACAATCTCCCCGTATTCTCCCACCCTTTGTGTCCCCACAATCTCCCCGTATTCCCCCACCCTTTGTGTCCCCACGATCTCCACGTGTCCCCCGCATCCCCCCATCCTCCGTGCCCCCGTGTCCCCGCGGGCCGTGTCCCCACGTCCCCTCCGGTCCTCCCCCATCCCCGGCCGCGGCCCGGTCACCGTCATGAGCCGTTTCTGCCGCTGGCTGTAGTAGTGCCGGAGCCAGGCCCGCCGCTGCGGCCCGTCCCAGCCGCCGCCGGTGCCGGTGCCGCTCCCGGTGCCGTTCCCGGTGCCGGCCATGGCCGCCCCCCGCCGCCGCCGCCGCCGCCGGGCCAGCGCGCACAGCAGCACCAGGAGCCGCTCCCGCATTTTCAAATCGGGAGCCGGGGCCGCCCTGGAAGTGATCGGCCCGCGGGGTCACGGCGGCACCGGGGGCGGGACGGGGCG
>NW_020897983.1:120991-163117 GCF_003984885.1 Neopelma chrysocephalum | reverse complement strand
GGGCGGCCGCCATGTTGCGGAGCGGCGGGGCCGGCGGGCGCTGACGGAGGAGGCGGAGCGGGGCCGGGCCGGGCCGGAGGCAGCGGCGGCGGCACCGCGACCGGGCAGGTACGGCCGGCACAGCGCCGAGGGCACGGTGCGGGGCACCGCGGGGCAGGGGGACTGCGGCCGGCTGGGCCCTGCGCCTTCCTCCGCGGGCAGGGGCCTGTGCGCCCCGGCGGGGCCGGGCCGGGCGGGGCGGAGGGGCCGGGCCGGGCGGGGCCGGGCTGGGGCAGCGGCGGCTCCGAGACCGGTTGGGGGTTCCTTCCCTCCTGCTTTTCCTCCGTCCCTCCTTTCCTCATACTCTCCCACTCTCCCTGAGTGCCTTTCCTCGTTCTCTCCCACCTCCCTCTGTCATCCCCACCCCGGTCGCTGAACGGCCCCGCGGGGCCGCTTCTCTTCCCCTGATGTTCATGACAAACAGCAAGGAGCAGTCGGTGTTTCCGCTCCGTCGCGGTGCGCTGTCAGCCCTGGCAGGACGGGCCCGGGGCCGGCGAGCCCCCAACGCTCCGGTGCCTCGGGGGTGTTTGGTAACGGGCACGTCCCGCATCTGCACCCGCAGCTGGAAGGTCGCGCTGTCATCCCCTCCTTCGGTCCGTGTGCCCTGAAAGGCACGGAGAGCCCGAGCCTGGCTCGGTGTGTCCTCACCAGCTCCTTCTTGCTTCTTGGTCAGACTGATGATGCGGATGGCAGAGGTGTCTTTTTTGTGGTGTGGACTTTGTTCTTAAAAACCTGCCAGGCTGCGGCAGGAACTTCGCCCAGCAGTCCCTTGTTTACGTGCAGCACCGGTGGATGTGCCCCTGCCCCCCTGGTGGCTCGGGGGTCTGAGGGAGCTCGTTTTACCACCGTGTCTTTTATTCGGGGGTTTTTAACGTATTGCTGACGTTTTGCACGTGGGATATGTGCACACCATCAACAACTGAGCTCTTAAAAACCTGAGCCGAGTGTCTTCCTGGTGGTGAGAGGGTCCTGCTGGGGCAGGGAGGGCTGTCAGGTCACCTCAGAGTCACCTTGTGAGGTTGTCGTTGGGTTCATGGTGTGGAGGATTGCTTTCCCTCGATTTGTAGCACTCTGGAGGGTTTTATGCCTGTTGTCTTTGTGAGTGCTGGTGCTTCCTGAATGTGTTTAATGATGCCACCCCAGTATTTTGTGGTGAAGATTCTTCAGAGAGCAGCTCCACTGTGGGCAACAAAACCTCGTTGTAGCCTTCCAGGACCTAAAGGAGCAAACAAGAGAGCTGGAAAAGGACTTTAGACAAGGGCTTGGGGGGACAGGACAAGGGAGAATGGCTTCCCACTGGACAGGGTGAGATGGGATATTGGGAAGAAATTCTTCCCTGTGAGGGTGGGGAGGCCCTGGCACAGCTTACCCAGAGAAGCTGTGGCTGCCCCATCCCTGCAAGTGTCCAAGGCCAGGTTGGATGGGGCTGGGAGCAACCTGGTCTCATGGAAGGTGTCCCTGCCCATGGCAGGGGGTGGGACTGGATGGGCTTTTAGGTCTCTCCTAACCCAAACCAATCTGGAATTCCATGACTGTACAATTTTTGTGTTAAAGACTGATTTTGATTTATTTTATTATTATAATTAATACAGAAGCAGAATTTTCCAGGGCTGTTGACTGAGGCTGCTGTGTTTTCTAAATTCAATTACTTTCTTTCATGGGTTGACCAGGGGCACTGTTGCATTTTCAGTAGTTTAAGTATTATGATGAAGCAGAGTTTTGGATGCCTGACCTTTCAGTAAAGCTCCAGAGACAAGGCTGCTGGTGAATTTTTAATCTTTGCTTTTAGTGCACTAACTTTTCCTTTATTGGAAGCCTTGTCAGAGCTTTTATCTAGAGCTGGTGCTTTCAGCTGTCTGTATTGCACTTGGAATTGTAAGTCAGCCTGACAGCTGTATTCCGTGGATTTTTGTAGCTTTCTGAAGGGAAACTGGATTTTATTAAAGTCAGTAGCTTTGTGAAAAATTGCCATGCTCAGACAGAGCATAGAAACTACCAAACACAAACGAGAAGCCCTGAAGGTTCTCAGAGATGTTACAGGGGTGACCTGCTGGGGAGCAGCTGTGGAGAAGGACCTGGGGGTCCTGGTGGACAATGAGCTGTCCGTGATCAGCAATGTGCACCAGTGGGATCTGGGGGTGCACTGGGAAGAGCATTTGCAGCAGGTCAGGGGAGGGATCCTGCCCCTCTGCCCAGCCCTGGGCAGGCACATCTGCAGGGCTGGGCCCAGCTCGGGCTCCTCAGCACAGCAGGGCCAGGGAGCTCCTGCAGCGGGGCCAGCGCAGGCTGCGGAGATGCCCAAGGGATGGAGCAGCTCTGGGAGCAGCAAAGGCTGAGGGAGCTGGGGCTGTTCAGCCTCCAGGGGAGACACTGAGAGGGGCCCTCCCGAGGGTTTCATCAGGGGGCAGAGGATGGAGCAGGCTCTGCTCGGGGGGCCCAGCAACGGCACAAGAGGAACGGGCACAAACTGATGCCCAGCACAAACCTGCTCTTCACCCCAGCCCTCAGCACTGTCCCCAAGCCAGGTGACAGCCAGCACAGCCCAGGGGTGCAGGTGCAGCTCCACCACCTGCCTTTGCCAATAACTGTGTCTCTAAAACCAGAGTGTTTCTGGTGCTGCCTCTTGTTTGTTTTTCTGTTGTAACAGATAAACCTCTTACAGGACTTGCTGTTAATTAGGGAGCCTTGTGCCCCCCCGGGCAAGAGGTGCCACCCAGGTGACCCCACGTGTTGTGTTTTGTTTCTCAGTGCAAGGTTTCCTGCATGGCTGGAGAGTTTGTGCTTTATTTTGGATTCCCTGGGAGCAGGTGTGGCCCTCTTTATTTATGGAGCAGCATGGCAAAAAGGTGAAATAATCACTACCTGCAGGCAGTAAAAAGGAGTTTAATGGTGGTGATTTTCTGAGAAATCCCCTGCTGAGTGTGTGGTTGTCGTGTCTGCTTGGATAAACCCTGCGCTGCAGTGGGATGTGTATTGAATGAAAACGTCATCTAGGAAGGCATAGTAACAATTCTACAATTCTTCTGACTTATTTAAAGCTGGCTGAGGCAAATTTGGAACCCCCTTAGCAGGGCCCTGGCTGCTGCATGGGTACAGTGGCAGGGGGGCTGGTGGCTCTGAGCTCTGTAGTTGCCCATCACTTGCATTTGAGTTTCAGTTGAACAGCTGAAAATATCCTGGTCTTTGGAGTACAGGCTTGACTGTTGGCTTCCCCTCTTTTCCTTCAGTTGTGGAGAGAAGTGGGATTTAGGAAAAACATCTGTGCTGAAAGTGGTGGTGACACCTGAAGCATCATCCATGTGGGAGGCAGCAAGAACAATGTTTCTGGTGGACTTTCCAGGGCGTTCCCCTCAGAGGAGGACTTGTGCCTAAGGGCAACTGTTTTGTATAAGAAAATCCTTATGGAAAAACTTTTAAGCTTGTAATGGTGTACAGAGAAAATTTATTAGATATTAGGAAGAAATTATTGGCGGTGAGGGTGGTGAGGCCCTGGCACAGGTTGCCAAGAGCAGCTGTGGCTGCCCCTGGATCCCTGGAAGTGTCCAAGGCCAGGTTGGACAGGGCTTGGAGCCACCTGGGCTAGTGGAAGGTGTCCCTGCCTGTGGCAGGGGGTGGCACTGGATGGGCTTTAAGGTCCCTTCCAACCCAAACCATTCTGGGATTCTGTGATTAGTGGAGGGGGTGTTTATCTTTGGTAAAGGCTGTTCCAAAGACAGATTTTGCTGTTTCCTGAAGGCCTTACAACCCTGAGTTTCCGCTGGCACGTGACAGCCCAGGCCACAAACAGAGCTCTGTGTCACGAGCACTCTGTCCTTGGCTCCCGCAGGCTTCCTGCAGCCTCGCTCATCAGAGTGCCCTGAATTCCTGTGGTTTGCTGCTCAGAGTCCCTCTGTCATCGTGGGAGGACTGCATTGCTTTGGGGTGGTGGACATGAAGCCTTACCCGAGTTCTGAAGCTGTCTTGGAGCTTCTCCGTGAGCGCAGGTGGAGGTGCAGAAAGTCAAACACTTCTCACCTCCAGCCTGGATTGCAGGTTGGGCCCGTGCCTATGAGGAGGGGGAGATGTTTTCTGCCTGTGAGGGAGATATTTTCTGCCATGGGAGGTGAGAGGAGGCACGGATGGATCGCTGTTCATTTTGCTTGTCTCCCAAGCTTAGTGTGGAACTGCAGCATGTCCAACTTCTGTACTCCCGTTACAGCCTGGCAGGAGATGCAAACAGTCTCTTCTCTTGGGCCACTTTGCCTCCAAATCCAACTGGAGTTCAGTTTGTGCCTATTTCTGGTCACTAAAAGTTGGTGTTTTTGGAACAGGGGCATTGTAGAGCTGGTAGTGAGTGCATAAAGGGGTGTGTGAGTTCCCTGGGCAGGACGTGCTTCTTGGCAGGAAAACATGGCTCGGAAAAGCAGGAAAGTGTGGAATTTTGCAGGACCTTCAGTGAATAGTAGTCACCTCCATCTTACCCTCTGCAATACACTGCTGGGGTGTGATGGCTCTGGCAGTAATCCAGTGTCTTGGTGGACTATTGAACCTTCAGGAGTGTGAGGACTAAGGGTGCAGATCCCACCTGACACCATAACACTGGAGTAATTTTGTTGTTGCCATTAGTGTGATCTCTGCAGTACAAAGCCGTGAACAGGCAAGGCAGCAAAGGTTATATTTTGTTTTGAAATAAAGCTTTACCTGCTTCTATTGCAGAGGGGTTACTTTTGTAAATGGCTGATTTTATAAATGCTTTTCACACTGATACCTTTGTAAATCGTTAAATAAAAATTTATATCCTTCTAGCTTTTAAAAGGTGAATATTGGTAAAACACAAGGCTCTCTAGTCCTCAAGTCTCTTTGTCCTACTGCTGGTTTGAAAGGAGGCCAGTTCCTGGAAATTTTTGGTGGGTTGGCATAAGATATAAACCCTCTTCCTCCAGGTTAAATGTGCAAAAGTTCTACTTTGGGTTGGCCTAGTGCAGATTATCCTGCTCCTTGTCAATGGCTGCTCTGTATTCTCCATAGCTAAAATGCTTTGGTGCAGCTTTTTTTTTTACCTTTTTTTTTTTTATTCCTTCCCCTTACAGCTTGTGTAAAAGAGAAGAATCTGTAACTGGAAATGCTCTTACAATACTCCAGGTTGAGGAGGAGGAGGTGATGCTTGTTAAGCCATATGAAAACATCAGCCCTTTGGGGCCAGGTTAGGTTTTTGTGTGATGTGGCCAGTGAAGGCTGGAGGTCCCTGGAGCTGCCAGGGACAGAGGAACTGCCATTCTGCTGCCAGCTGAGGGCTTTACCTTATTTATTTGCAAGTGTTGTGGTTGGTTTCAGATAAATCATTAAAAGATGAAAACTTTGGGTTTGGGGAAGCAGGACATATGGGTTTGATTTCAAACCCTGCTGCTCACGACTTGAAGGACTAAGTACTTGTGTACTTTTCCACTTGGTAAATGATGGAGCTTTTCCAGAGAGCTTGGAAATACTCAGCACCCCAATAATGACATTAAATACAAACCCAAAGAGCAGTCAGCATTTCTAGGTTTGGGTAGTCTCTTGCTGACTCTAAATTTGGGGTCTGTTTTGTGCTTGTTAGTAAAAAAAGCTCCAGGCAACCTTTTTCAGATTTGAGGTGCTTCAAAATAAAGCATCAACATAACATTAATGGTATTTGAATTACCAAGGCATCTTCTACCCCCTTTGGCCCTGTATAAATTAGGAAATATATTCAGCTCTACATTTAAATTTATCCTGCCTTTGGTATTCTGAGTCTCCCACTTCCATCAGCACCTCTCCTGTTGAACACTTACCCACCCAAATACTCTGCAGTTTTAAGAAGGACATGAACAATTTCTGGAATAAAAAAGGGTTCATCCAGCTCTGAATTGACAGAGCCAACACAACCTGCATCTGTCCCCCCACCTTCAGTGTGTGCTGGGGAATCCAAACAGGCACAACCTGCCTCAAACCACAGAAAATCACTTTGCAAAATAATTGCCCTCGTTTCCCAGCCAGCCCTGGCATTCTGCATGCTGGCTTATTACAAACACATCCATACCAAGAAAAAAACATTTCTGTATTTGAATACTTGAAGGTTGGGTCAATAAAAAGAACAAAAGGCACTTTGTTCAGCACCATAACTCTGCCTGGAAGTGTTGTTCTTAAAGTAATGGGCTGTGAGACAATCCAGAGACAGCACATAAGGTGCATAAGAAAATAAAGTCAGAATACAAATTCTTCCTTAGGAATCCAAAATCTTCCACCAAACCCTACATTTCTTCTCCAAGCATAAACTGCATAATTAGTTACAAAGTATTATACAAAAAGAATATGTAACACATGCAGCTCCTCAAGATCTTTTATTTCTCCAATTTAAAGAGAACTTATAGCCCACGTACCCCGGTCATAGAATCACAGAATCACTAGGGTTGGAAGAGATCATCAAATCAAACTGTTCCCCAGCACTGCCAAGGTTACCACTAAACCATGACCCCAAGTGCCACGTGGCTTTTGAACACACTCCCAGGGATGGTGGCTCCACCCCTGGGCAGCTGTGCCAGGGCTGGACAGCCCTTTCCATGAAGAAATTTTCCCTAATATACAGCTTGAAGCTCCCCTGGCGCAATTTGAGACCGTTTCCCCTTGTCCTGTCCCTTGTTCCCTGGCAGCAGAGCTCAACCTCCCTCCTGGCTCCCCCTTCCTGTCAGGGAGTTGAGGAGAGGGAGAAGGTCCCCCCTGAACCTCCTTTTCTCCAGGCTGAGCCCCCTCAGCTGCTCCTGGTGCTCCAGACCCTTCCCCAGCTCCATTCCCTTCTCTGGACAATCTCCAGCCCCTCAATGTCATTGTTGTTGTGAGGGGCACAGAACTGACCCCAGGATTTGAGGTGGGGCCTCAGCAGTGCCAGCACATGGGGACAGTCACTGCCCTGGTCCTGCTGGACACACAGTGGCTGGTACAAGCCAGGTGCCCTTGGCCTCCTTGCCCACGTGGGCACACCTGGCTCATGTTCAACTGCTGCCAACCAGCACCCCCAGGTCCTTCTGGCAAAGCCTTTTTTACTTGCTTCAGGGGGAAAAATCCACTGACTTCTGACAGACAAATTTGGAGTTGGCAAGAGCCTACCCCAAACCAGAGGTGCTGCCTGCTCCTTGGGTCTGTGGAACAGGTTTTAAGGTAAAAATATGTCATTATTCAGGTGTTGAACATTCACTGCTGTGTTCTGCCTCTGCAGTCTCTCTGTTGGACACCCTGTGCTGTGTTTCTGAGTGGAAGTCGTAGTTGAAATTGGGGCAGATGGGAACTCAAATGAAAAGCTCGAGAAGCGAATGTGTTTCAGGTGCAGAATTAAAAATGTCTCTTTGCTTTGTAACTGGATCTGGATCTTGCACGAATACTGTGCTGAGCCATTTTGGGAGGACACTTCAAATGTGTGGTGTTCCCTGGCTCATCACGCTCCTCATGTGGGTTCTGCAGGCTGAGCTCATGGTGTTAAAACAACAGCAACCCAAAAAAAGAAAAGGGGATTGGGGTGGGGAAGGGTGTGCATTTTGTTGAGCTGTTTGATTTGAGATACACATTTGATGCTCGTGGGTTGGTAACGGTGCTAAGTGAGGGAGAGTGTTTCATGTGGCATGCACTAATTGTTGGTTTTTTTTAACCTCCTTTATTAAGAGCATCACAGATTTTTCTGACTTTACACTCCAGTAGTGCCATCTCTGACTCTTTTCTTCATTTGGTGGAAGCTGATCACTGTTAAATTTAGGAGCTTTCTCCAGTTTTGCCTCTGAAAGAACATATGGGAGAAATGTATTAAATGAAAAAAGCTTGGGGGAGGAGGTGGCAGAGGTAAACAGGTGTGCTCAGAACCAACTTGGCACCGTCTATTTCAGGGATGCTCCTGTAAAAGTGTTGGCAGGCTTAATGGCAAGGAAGAAAAGCATTTCAGCATTTGTAACAAATCCAAGTTTCAGTACTAACAAATGGCTTAGATCAGAGAAGCACAGAATCTCCTGAGCTGGAAGGGACCCACAAGGATCATCCAGTCCAACCCCTGGCCCTGCACAGACACCCCAACAATCCCACCCTGTCCCTCAGAGCGTTGTCCAAACGCTCCTGGAGCTCTGGCAGCCTTGGGGCTGTGCCCACTGCCCTGGGGAGCCTGGGCAGTGCCCCAGCACCCTCTGGGGGAAGAACCTTTCCCTGAGATCCATCCCAACCCCCCTGGCACAGCTCCAGCCCTTCCCTGGCTCCTGTCCCTGGTCCCAGAGCAGAGCTCAGCGCCTGCCCCTCCGCCTCCCCTCGGGAGGAGCTGCAGCCCCCGAGGAGTCTCCCCTCAGTCTCCTCTGCTCCAGCTGAACCAGCCCAGTGCCCTCAACTGCTCCTCAGACCCTTCCCCTCCAGACCCTTCTCTGCCTCCATGTCCCTCCTTTGGACACTCTCCAACAGCTTCAGATCCCTCTGACACTGTGGCCCCCAAACAGCCCCCAGGACTCGAGGTGAGGCCGCCCCAGGTCAGAGCAGGGTGGGACAATCCCCTCCCTGGCCCGGCCGGCGATGCTGGGCCTGATGCCCCCCAGGACACGGTGGCCCTTTGGGCTGCCAGGACACTCTGCTGACTCAGATCCAACTGACCACTGACCAGGACCCCCAGGGCCTTTCCCCTGGTGCTGTTCCCCAGCCCCTCGTTCCCCAGTCTGTCCCTGCATCCAGGGCTGCCCATCCCAGGGGCAGGATCTGGCATTTGCCTTTGTTAAACACCAAGCAGTCGGGGATTGCCCAGCCCTCACATTTGTCAGGATCTCTCTGTGGGGCCTCTCTGTCCTTGAGGGAGTCAGCAGCTCTCCCCAACTTGGTGTCCTCAGCAAATCCACTGAGGACCTTCCAGTCCTGCATCCAAGTCATTTATGAAGACATTCAAGAGAACTGGCACTAGGATTGGAGCCCTGTGGAACCCCTCTGGTGCCTGGTCACCAGGCTGATGTCACCCCATTTGCTGTAACCCTTTGAGATAAAAGGCTGTCAGCTCTGCAGGCTGAGGGACAGCTCCAGTGCACAGTGTGTGTGCTTTGTCTTGTTTTCAGGCTGATTTCACAGGCTACTCTAACACTTCATCACATCTTGCTGAATGGCAGCACGTGCTGCTGGCCCCCCCACAGCTTGGTAACTTGCCCCCAGTTTTTAACGACAAACCCTGGGTAGGTTTTTGGTTCCTGGAGGGAACCTCTTCCCAGCAGGTCATACCGGAGGGAGCAGGAGGCAGTGCCTGGCAGTCCCTGAGTGTGGCACTGTGCAGCAGCACAGCCTTTGTGTACTTTTGCCTCCTGGATTTTGCAGCAAGTTTGTATCTCGAGGCGACTCCATTGGTGCAGCCGCGACTCCAGCCAGGAGCCATAAACGTTTATGCAATAACAGGAATGAAAATCCCTCTACGTCCTGCACAGCTTCCAGGTGCCTGTGTGTTGTGGGGATTTGCTTGTGTGTTAGCTTCCACCTTTCCCTTTGGACATGTTTATCTTGGGTTGAAAGACCAACTTGGCGTCTCTGTTCTGGTGTCAGCGTTTTTGTGCCCGTGTCAGCCGTGGACAAAGCACGAGGTGTGCATGAGGGGGGAGGGAGGGGCCCTGGGCTTGCTGCTCTCTGCCCTCAGGGCTCAGGGAGGGCTGTGACTCCCTGTCCTCACACAAGTGTCAGCTCATTTATTTTTTATTGATACACGGTGTCATTTAGCAGCCAGATCTCAGCTATGAAGCAGCCCTGTCCTTAAATACATTCTTAAAATGTGTGCTTTTTAGGCTGTGTAGCTGCGAGTGAGCTTTGTGCCAGCCAGGAGGAGTATTTGAGACAGCATGCACATCAGATGTGGAATGTTCACTTGAGGGCTGCTGTGTGTTCCTGCAGTGGGTGGTGTTAAAAGTCTCCAGTACTTCTGTAAAGTCTGAAAGCATCTCACCCTCAGCACTGCTGCCCCTGGCCTGAGGGGTGGGACAGGCTTGATAGAACCTCAGGGTGCTTTGGATTGGAGGGGACCTTACAGTTCATCCAGTGCCACCCCCTGCCATGGGCAGGGACACCTTCCACTGGCCCAGGTGGCTCCAAGCCCCGTCCAACCTGGCCTTGGACACTTGCAGGGATGGGGCAGCCACAGCTGCTCTGGGAAACCTGTGCCAGGGCCTGGACAGGACAGGCTACAGGCACCTGAACTTCCCAGGCCTGTTTCCTGAAGGTTTGGCAAGCTGTGCTGCTGCAGGGCCTGGGGGCACTGCCTGCTCCAGTGTGGGGGGGACCTGCTGAGGTCCTGTCAGACACAAAGTGCTGGTGCCTGCACACGAGAGTCAGCAGCCGAGGGCAGTAATGAAAGTGGGTTCTGCTGTCAGTTTGGGATCAGCAATCTGGGTAGGAAAAGTGGTCTCAAGTTCAAAGAACAGGTTTAGGAAGCTGAAGAGGCTGTTTCAGTGTGGAGGGGTGTAACATTTTGATGTGTTTCTCCCCCTGGCTTTTGCAGGTGACTAATTACTGCTTGGAGTTCGCAAACCCAAATTCCTGAGCCTGCTGGTGTCCCCAGCCAGCTTCCCACCATGGACCAGGACTACGAGAGACGTCTCCTACGCCAAATCAACATACAGAATGAGAACACAATGCCTTGTGTGAGTACAGATGGGCTCAGGCTCACTGTTATGTTGTTGTCTGTCTGGCCTGGGACTGTTTTCCTTGAGCTTTTGAAAGACCTGGGGCCTCTTCAAAGCAAACCACAGTCTTTTGTTGGGCTGTGAGCAGGTGTGAGTTCCTGAGCTGTTCTAGGAATACCCAAGTAACTTGACTTCAAGAGAGCTTTTGAAAAGACAACCCCAGTTCAGGTTGCAAAAAGGAGTGAAGATATTTTTATGGAGCTCAGTAAATGACTTTTTACTACATAATCTCAGTAACTATGTGTGTAATGTAAAAAATTGGGGGCTGACAAACCAACCAACTGATTGACAAGAGTAAGTCTAATGTCTTTTATTCTTTAATTCAGGTAGCAGAGATGAGAAGAACCCTGACACCTTCCAATTCCCCAATGTCTTCTCCTAGTAAGCACGGTGACAGATTCATTCCCTCAAGAGCTGGGGCCAACTGGAGCATTAACTTCCACAGAATAAATGTAAGTTTTGATCCCTTCCCCTACAGCTCAGCCTTGGAATTGTGGAAATAGTGCCTTTTGTTTGGGCTGGCATGATTGCTCTGCTTATCCCCTGTACCATGGGCTTCTACTGCCCCAGGAGAGTTCATTTGAGTGCATGTCCTCAAACCCTGTGCTCCAGGAGCTTTCTGGATTTGCTGTTTTACCATAAATCCTGAGGTTTCTGTATGGTGATGGCGTGTTTCTCTATTTCAGGAAAATGAAAAGTCACCAAGCCAAAACAGAAAAGCAAAGGATGCTACATCAGACAATGGCAAAGGTGAGAACCCCCATCTGCTGCTTGAGCCATGCCCAGAGTTCTTACTGCATGATGTTGGGGAGCTTGGAAATTAAGACCACACTGACACTTTCATCCTTATGCCAAAACTCGTGCTGCTGTTTTGGGAAATGCCCACATCATGAGTGAATACCAGCTCACTGCTTCTGATGAGTGTCTGGGAGGCAAGAGGCTGTTTCTATCCCGTGGTTTACTGTGCCAGGGAAGCACTTTCCTGATGAGGGAGAAGGAGGGAAAGCTTGCTGCTAATCTGGCTTCTAAACAGGGGCCCCAGGCTTATTAAGACGCTCTGTGAGTGTACAAGTCATAGAATCATGAACTGATTTGGGTTGGGAGGGACCTTAAACCTCGTCTTATTCCACCCCCTGCCATGGGCAGGGACACCTTCCACTAGCCTGGGTGGCTCCAACCCCTGTCCAACCTGGCCTTGGGCAATTCCAGGGATCCAGGGGCAGCCACAGCTGCTCTGGGCAACCTGTGCCAGGGCCTCCCCAGCCTCACAGCCAACAATTCCTTCCCAGTTTCCCATCTAACCCTACCCTCTGGCAGTGGGAAGCCATTGCTCCTTGTCCTGTCCCTCCAGGCCCTTGTCCAAACTCCCCTTCCAGCTCTCTTGGAGGCCCTTTAAGCACTGGAATGGGCTCTGAGGTCTCCTTGGAGCCTTCTCTCCTCCAGGTCAGGCAGACACGATCCTGGCTCTCCCTGCAGAGCTGTTGCTGCTCGGAGCTCTCTGCTCAGTGCTCATTTGGGTTCACAGATGGCCTGGCCTACTCTGCCCTGCTGAAGAATGAACTCTTGGGAGCAGGGATCGAGAAGGTGCAGGACCCTCAGACAGAGGACAGGAGGCTGCAGCCATCCACCCCAGAGAAGAAGTCTCTCTTCACTGTGAGTCACTTACTTGCACTACAACCAGTGCAGGTCGCCCCGTGGGTCACAGGAACGGAGCACACGGCCCTGCCAGGCTGCTTGTGCAGTGACTTGCTGCTGGGGCTTGGCTGAGATAAGCTCTTGATAACAAATTTGGTGGCCTGCAAAGAGCACCTGAGTGTGCAGCAAACAACGTGCTTCCTGTGTGTGTGCTGGCAGGAAAGCTGGGTGGGGCTTTTTGGACAGTGTGGTGACGGATCAAATCAGGCTTTTTGGAATTCAGGGGAGGTGAGGGGAGGTATGCAGTTTTGGAGTGCCTGAGAGAGGGAAGAACTGAAAAATCTGGGCAATCTGACTGGGTGTTAAGAGTTGGATTGGGACCAGTGCACAGGGGAGTGATGCCCCAGGCCCCAGGGTGCTTACGAGGGGTGTTTTCTTCGTGCAGTACTCGCTCAGCACAAAACGCTCCAGCCCCGACGATGGCAACGAGGTCTCACCCTATTCCCTGTCTCCTGTCAGCAACAAAAGGTAACACTGATCCTCCACAGGCTGTGAGAAGGGAGGGCCTGGGGCAGAGGGTTCAGCAAGGTTCTTGTAGGGCTTTTCTCCGAGGCACCCAGAATTGCAATGTGAATTGGGTTTGGAAATCTGGAGAGATCATAAATAGGGACAGTTGAATTCTAAGGCTTTCTGCAGGTGCCCAACCTGCCCGTGTGCTTAACATGTCTTGGCCAACTCTTAGTAATCAGTTTACCTTTTTGCTCCCTGGGTCCTTTGTAGGAGCAGAACCTAATTCCTTCCAGTCTTGCTGCTGGAAAGAATTGTGCAGCCTCTTTGTCCCTGCATTTCTATGGAAATGCTGTAAAGAGTGGCTGCACCTGTGGCTCCCATCTGCTGTGGTGTGCAGGATCCTGTAGTTGTTTTTCTGTCTGTTTTTGTAAACAGTCAGAAGCTGCTAAGATCACCTCGGAAACCAACTCGGAAAATCTCCAAGATTCCTTTCAAAGTGCTGGATGCCCCAGAGCTGCAGGATGACTTCTACCTGAACCTGGTGGACTGGTCCTCTCTTAATGTCCTCAGTGTTGGCCTTGGGACTTGTGTTTACCTGTGGAGTGCTTGTACGAGTCAGGTAAATGGTCATCACTGAGGAGGGAAGTAGCTGTTGCTGTAGGGCTTTTCCAGCCTTCCAGAGCTATGGAATGTGCCCTGTGAGGGGTTCAGCACTTGTCATGCTCTGTGCCAAACGAGGCACTGGTTTGTGAGACAGCCAGTAGTGCTGTATGACAAAAACTTGTGTTTCTTACCCCATTGTGTCCTCTCTGAAGGTGACCCGGCTGTGTGACCTCTCTGTGGAAGGAGATTCCGTGACATCCGTGGGCTGGTCAGAACGGGTCAGTATGGCACTGTCAGCAGGGACAGCTGAGACACTTCTCACCTAGGCACTGTCATCATAGCCATGGTTAACTCCTTGGCTTATTCTCCTGAATTCCCCCAAGCTCCCTCTGTACATCACCAATCAGATGTGTTTTCCTGTCAACACTTTTTCTCTGCTAAAAGAAAGGGGTTAGAGAACAGCCTCTTGTATCTCGAGGTTCTCAAGGCATTGCTAAGAGGAGTGGGAGGGAGAAAAAGCCAGATCTTCTCCAGCTCTTGACAATAAAATGTTACAATAAATATATTCCAGCCAGGCTGCATGGGCCTCTCAGCAGGGAAAAGCATGTAAGATGGAAGAACTCTGGATGCTTTCCCTCTCGTGGGATTTATCCCAAGTCTTTTCCCTCAGCTTCCAGCTTGTTTTCTGGCTGTACTTCCTGGCTGTACTGATGCTGGCTCTCTGTTTGTCCAGGGGAACTTGGTGGCTGTTGGCACTCACAAGGGCTTTGTACAGATCTGGGATGCAGCTGCAGGAAAGAAGCTCTCCATGCTGGAGGGGCACACGGCCAGAGTCGGTAAGGAGGGGGGAGGCAGAGGGTTCACGGGGTCTGTTCCTTCCTGATTGAACTTTGTTAGCCAAGGATCTGCTGGAAACAGAAAACTTGGAATACCAGAGTTGATATTTATCCCCTGCTATGTCTTGAGCAGTCTTGAAAATATTATAGTCTCATAACAATGGTGTTCTGATCTGGGTGTGATGGTGGTTGGGTGTTGCAAGCAGGTGTTTGCTCCATGTCTGAGGCATTTTGGGTTTGGTTGCAACATCCTTTCACTGCCACGGGCTTCCGGTTACAGTCCTGCTGGCAGCTTCTCACTGAGATTTCCAGTTCCTTTTTTCAGGGGGGGAGCTGTTTGGTTTTTTTTCTGCTCAGAGCTGTTGTGAAACTGGACTCTGGGATGAGATTTGGGAAATCCAGGCACTTCCTGAGATCTGTCCCTGTGCTTTACTGCACTGTGAAATGGGGTTGGTGATTCCTGCAGTCAGTCTGTGCAGGTGAATCTTTCTTTGTGCAGGGATCTAGGACTGGATGTAGGGGAGATCTGTAAGGTTTGGAACGGGGTTTCCTTTGTTTGGGGTTTTTTTTTATCCCTTGGCAACTGTGGTGGTGGCATTCTGCTTACCTGCTATTGCAGGGCTTGAGAGGTTGGGCTTGATATTTTGTCCAGCAGGACGAGGGCAGTGGCTGTCCCTCTGTGCCACACCTCAAATCCTGGGGACAGTTTTAGGCCACAGGAAAGGCATTGGCTGTCCCCCTGTGCCACACCTCAAATCCTGGGGACAGTTTTAGGCCACAGGAAAGGCATTGGCTGTCCCCCTGTGCCACACCTCAAATCCTGGGGACAGTTCTAGGCCACTCACGACAGGAAAGGCATTGAGGGGCTGGAGCATGTCCAGAGAAGGGAACAGAGCTGGGGAAGGGTCTGGAGCACCAGGAGCAGCTGAGGGAGCTGGGGGGGCTCAACCTGGAGGAAAGGAGGCTCAGGGGGGAGCTTCCACTCTCTCCAGCTCCCTGACAGGAGGGGGGAGCTGGGTGGGGTTGGGCTCTGCTCCCAGGGAACAAGGGACAGGACAAGGGAAAACGGCCTCAAGTTGTGCCAGGGGAGGTTCAGGCTGTATATTAGGGAAATGCTTTCATAGGAAGGGTTGTAAAGCAATTGGCACAGGCTGCCCAGGGCAGGGGTGGAGTCACCATCCCTGGGAGTGTTCAAACAACGTGTGGTTGTGGCATGTGGGGACCTGGTTTAGTGGTGAACACGGTGGTGCTGCGTTGACAGCTGGACCTGATGATCTTAGAGGTCTTTTCCAACCCCGATGACTCTGTGATTCCATGACTCCCACAAACACACTCTGAAGCTGTGCCCACGTTGCAGGTGCCCTGGCATGGAATGCAGACCAGCTCTCCTCAGGGAGCCGGGACAGGATGATCCTGCAGCGGGACATCCGCACACCCCCCCTGCAGTCCGAGCGCCGGCTCCAGGGGCACAGGCAGGAGGTCTGTGGGCTCAAATGGTCCACGGATCACCAGCTCCTGGCCTCCGGAGGGAATGATAATAAGGTACAGTCACATGAAATCTCAGACCCCCCTTTCTTTTTAGGACAAGGGGAAATGGCCTTAAGTTACACCAAGGGAGGTTCAAGTTGGATATTAGGAAAAATTTCTTACTGAAAGAGGGGTTAAACATCAGAACAGGCTGCTCAGGTCAGTGGTGGAGTCACCATCCCTGGAGGTGTTGAAAAATATGTGGATGTGGCACTTTGCAATATGGTTTACCGAGCCTGCAGGGATCAGGTTAAAGACTGGACTTCATCTTGAAGGTCTTTTCCAATTCTAATGATTCTGGGATTCTTTAAGGATGTTTGGCCTCTCTGAAAGGGGCTTTTGTTTTGGTTGTTGGAGTGTGACCAACATAAATCATGCTAAGCTTCTATTCAGTCTTCTCTTCCTAATAAAATTAAAAAGGCAAATTTAATTTGCTTCTGTATGTGGCTAATTAAATCTCTAGCTTGACTCTGGGGCTTGAATTCAGTAAAGTCACTGCTAAGCTGCCCTTCCTGACTTCGTTCATGCAGTGTGTGGTCACGTTTATTGCAGTAATGTTTGTGTGCAGAAGGAACCTGAGGCAGAGCTCTGTGAGTTCTCCTACCTGTAACACAGGCTTGTAGCTCACTGAGCACCATATGGGAGAAGCATCTGTCATGGAGAAGCAGTGTTCCAAGCCCTTTGGAGTGGGTTGCTAGGTAGGGAATGTGCCCATTGCCTGTGTGACAGCATGGTTGGACTGAGTTCCTCCTGCTCAGAATAACTCCTAATGAACTGAGTGGATTTCTAGATGCATTCTGGAATGATACACCCAAAAAACAACAGAAGGGTCTGGGGTTCCAGTCAGGGATGCTGTCTTTGGCTCTGTGCACTTCCCTTAGGGACTGTTCCCTGCCTCGTGGCCCAGGGGTAGAATGGCTCCTCAGCTGAATGTAGTGGCTGGATGGGACTGGCACTGGTTGCCCAGAGCAGCTGTGGCTGCCCCATCCCTGGAAGTGTCCAAGGCCAGGTTGGACGGGGCTTGGAGCAACCTGGGCTAGTGGAAGGTGTCCCTGCCCATGGCAGGGGGTGGAACTGGATGGGCTTTAAGGTCCCTTCCAACCCAAACCATTCTGGGATTCTGTGAAGTGCAGAGTGGAGCTGAGCGTGCCTGGGCAGAGCTGTGAGAAATCAGATTGTTGCCCAGCTGCCCTCATTGGCCCCATCACGGCTTGTGGGTGTTGTGGACACATGACTGCTGCACAAGTTTGATCACGTCCCTCCTCTCTGCCAGCTCCTCGTCTGGAATCACTCCAGCCTGAGCCCTGTGCAACAATACACAGAGCACCTGGCAGCAGTGAAAGCCATCGCCTGGTCCCCACACCAGCACGGGCTGCTGGCCTCGGGCGGGGGCACGGCCGACCGCTGCATCCGCTTCTGGAACACGCTCACGGGGCAGCCCCTGCAGTGCATCGACACCGGCTCCCAGGTGTGCAACCTGGCCTGGTCCAAACACGCCAACGAGCTGGTGAGTCCTCCCTGGGCAGTGCTGCTGCCAGGCTGGCCCCTGGGGGAGGTGGGGCTGAACGTGAGCCAGGTGTGCCCACGTGGGCAAGGAGGCCAAGGGCACCTGGCTTGTACCGATCACTGTGTGTCCAGCAGGACTGTCCGCCTATGCGGGGCACTGCTGAGGCCCCACCTCAAATCCTGGGGTCAGTTCTGGGCCCCTCACAACAAGAAAGACATTGAGGGGCTGGAGAGTGTCCAGAGAAGGGAACAGAGCACGGGAAGGGTCTGGAGCACCAGGAGCAGCTGAGGGAGCTGGGGGTGCTCAACCTGGAGAAGAGGAGGCTCAGGAGGGACCTTCTGGCTCTGCAACCCCCTTGACAAGAGGGTGGAGCCAGGTGGGGGTCGGGCTCTACTGCCAGGGAACAAGGGGCAGGACAAGAGGAAACAGCTCCAAGTTGCACCAGGGAAGGTTTAGATTGGATATTAAGGGAAATATTTTCAGAGGAAGGGCTGTCCAGCCCTGGCACAGTTGCCCAGAGCAGCGGTGGAGTGTTCAGATGACGTGTGGATGTGGCCCTTGGGGACATAGTTTAGTGGTGAACTTGGTGGTGGTGCTGGGTTGATGTGTGGACTTGATCTTAAAGGTCTTTTCCGACCTTTATGGTTCTATGATGCCTGTTTCCCTCTCCCCTTCCAGGTGAGCACTCACGGATACTCACAGAACCAGATCCTGGTCTGGAAATACCCCTCGTTAACCCAAGTAGCAAAGCTCACGGGGCACTCCTACCGAGTGCTGTATCTGGTGAGTGATGGCCACCTCTCGGTGTGTGATGGCTTTGACTGCTGCCAGATGCTCACCTGGCTGCAGGTGTGCTGAGATGGGACCCACAGCAGCAGTGCCAGCGGCACCATGAGCTGCCTGGAGTCTGGGTGGGGATGTGAGCGCTGCCCACGAGCGGCGGAAAATGCTCTGTGTCTGGTTTCTGTGCCTGCAAGGGATGCTTTGATTTGCTGCTATGGAAATGTGAGGCTTTGTTAATGATAGCAAAGCCTGCCAAACTCTTCAGAGGAAATGTCTGAGCTTTCTTTTGAGAAAACTCTTTTGAGCCTGGAGAAGAGAAGGCTCCAGGGAAACCTTAGAACCCCTTCCAGTGCCTAAAGGGGCTCTAAGAGAGCTGGAGAGGGACTTGGATAAGGGCCTAGAGGGACAGGACAAGGGAGAATGGCTTCCCATTGCCAGAGGGCAGGTCTAGATTAGACATTAAGAAGACATTCTTGGCTGTGAGGGTGGGGAGGCCCTGGCACAGCTTACCCAGAGAAGCTGTGGCTTCTCCATCCCTGGAAGTGTCCAGGACCAGGTTGGATGGGGCTTGGAGCAACCTGGGCTAGTGGAAGGTGTCCTGTCCATGGCAGGGGGTGGAACGAGGTGATCTTTAAGGTCCCTTCCAACCCAAACCATTCCATGATTCTGTGACCCTGTGAAACACAAGCATCTCTCCTTGTTCCCTGAAGACTTTCACAAAGAATTTGCTGCTTTCAGCCCCCCCATTTGTCATTAAACACTTGGTGCAGGTAATGCCCAGCAATCTCATAGCTGCTCTGTTACTGGGGCTTTCAGCAGTTCACAGCAGAGCTGACAAATACTGCTGCTGTTTTGGGAGGTGGATTCCAGTGTAAGAGACCAATACAGCCAGCAAATCCAGTCATGTCACATTTCCTGCCTTAAGGCATGTTGATAATCCTGGGAGGAATATCCTCAGTTACACATGGCTTGGATGTCTTAACACAAGAACCCTTTCCATGATAGTCCCCCGTGTGTGTTCCGTAGCTTCACCAGTGAAGTGCAAGTGCCCAAACTGCCCCTGAGGCTGGATGAGGCACCTGGGAGCAGAGGAAGTTGTTTGGCTTCTCACTGCCAGCCAAGTAGGAAGGAGAGTTAAACCTCTCTCCTGCATTCCAATGGAGGTTTGTTTTCAACCTCACAAGTGTGGCAGATGGTGAGGGTTGTTGTCTTGGCCGCAGGCGATGTCCCCTGACGGGGAGGCCATTGTCACAGGAGCTGGGGACGAGACCCTGCGCTTCTGGAACGTCTTCAGTAAAACTCGCTCCACAAAGGTAAGGCCGTGGGGGGGGGGGGGGGGGGTGCTCAGGGGGGGAACTCGGGGCACGTTGGCTCTGCTCTGCTGCCTTCCCTCTGATCCCTTCACTGCATCCTGCAGATCAAGGGCCAGGGGCAGGGGAGGGTTCAACTTTGCTGAGATTTAATGGATTTGTCATCAGATGAAGGAAAAGGTCACCCCGTGTGCCCAAGGCAGTGTGACACAACATCCCTGTCCAGGCTGGTCCAGGGCTGCTGAGCAGCGTTTTTGGGGGGCTCACCCTGAGCCCACCATCTTCCTGCTGGTGTGTGGCTGTGAGCTGAGCCCTCAGGGGTGACAGCAGGCTGGGACCTCAGTCTGGAGAAGAGAAGGCTCTGGAGAGACCTGAAGCCCATCCTAGTGCCTAAAGGGACTCCAGGAGAGCTGGAGAGGGACTTTAGACAAGGCATGGAGGGACAGGACAAAGGGGAATGGCTTCCCACTGCCAGAGGGCAGGTCTAGATTAGATTTCAGGGAAAAACTCTTCCCTGGGAGGGTGGTGAGGCCCTGGCACAGGTTGCCAAGAGCAGCTGTGGCTCCCCCATCCCTGGAAGTGTTCAAGGCCAGGTTGGATGGGGCTTGGAGCCACCTGGGCTAGTGGAAGGTGTCCCTGCCCGTGGCAGGGGGTGGGATGAGATGAGCTTTAAGGTCTCTTCCAACCCAAACCATTCTGTGCTTATCCAGTGGCTCCTTATTAAACTTCTTAAAATAGGATTTTGGATGGAAATGGGGTCGTGGATGCTGCCAATGACAGTTCACCATCACCAAAGGCGGGTTGTGCCTGGTGTTCCGAGAGCTTTTCTGGGCAGAGGGATCTGGAGGATGGGGCTGGGGGGAGCTGGCACTGCTGCTGGGGGTCCCCCAGTTGCTGCCTGCTCTGGGACAGAGCTGCCTGCAGAGCTGTGGGAACAGCACACTGGTCTGCTGTGCTCCTTGTTATCAGTTGGAAGTAACCCATGGGAATATTTATGGTGTTGGACTTTGGATGGTGAGCTGGGATCGTGCCCTGAGCTAGAGATTCCTCCCCAGATTAAAAACAAACCCAAAAGCACGTGGAGTTACAGCTGTGGAGGACTTACCCCCTGCTTTGTCTTCTCAGGAGTCTGTGTCCGTGCTTAACCTCTTCACCAGGATACGATAAACCCTCTCCCTGCACCCCAGGAACCTACAGCCTGACATTCCAGGATCAGACCACTCCCTCGGCCTGCATGGACCCCCGGAGCCCAGCCGAGGGGAGGGAGAGCTGAGGGACTGGAGGAGGACCCAGCTCAATAAATACGTGCTTGTGATCCACGCTGGGCAGTATTGGGGATGGGGTGGGGAGGGGAGGGAACTGCCAAAGGTTTGTGGATTCATCTTTCATAAAGGGAAACGGGTACAAGAGAAATGTTAACCCAGCATCCTCCAGCCCTCCGGATGGAACCGGGGAGGACTCGTGTGACATGGACCACTGAGACCGGACTGAGGCCATCCCCACGGCCGTGGTGTCCCTCCTGGGAGAGAGGAGCATATCCTTGCCGCTGTGGGAAGGGGTTTGACGTGCTGCTCTGGGTCCCTGTGTCCTTGGTGACATCTCTGGAGGCAGGAGCCAGCCAGACTGGGCCGGTACCACTGGTGCAAGTGGACACGGCTCCAGCTGGGCATCGAAGGGCTTTGTTCATAGCCTTTGTTCATCCCCATTCCAGGAAGAAACTGGAGAACTGCCTATTTTCCTTTGTTTTTTTTTCTTTATTTTTTCACCCAGACAGGTACTGTAGTACTTGACATAATCATTCCCATAAGACAGCTTGATTTTTCTGGCGTGCTTGGCAGCTGCCTCTGAACAAATACGTTTTGGGGCTCTAAACTTCGGAGGAGACTTGGAAAAGCTTTACCTCCGAGGGAGCAGATTCGGGAAGTTCTGCAGGTGCTCTTGCATGTTCTGGGCTGATCCTGTGAGTTACCAGAGAGGAGAAACAAGGACTGTATAAAAAAAGAAACCCAATCCCCCCGTGCATGTGGAGCTTCCCCCAGTGCCTTGCTCCAGAGTCTCCCTGAGGCCAGAAGCAGTTGGGATATGTTTGAGAGCCAAAACAACTCCCAAGGATCTGATTTTTGGGGCGAGCAGGGCCTCTTCTGGCTGGAAGAGGGGTTCTAAAGCAGGGCTGCGTTGTTGCTTTTTGCTGTCTCCAAGTCCCAGCCAGGGCCCTGCTGTTGGGTTTTGGTGTGTGGTTTTTAGGTCATGTGGGACGAGAGTTCAGCTGGTGTTGGAGCCCGTGGGGTGACACAAACGCTTGTGTGTGTGTGTGTTGCTTTTAATTTAAGAGGAGCTGTGAGGCTGCACAGCCTGTCCTGTCTGACGTGTGTATGTGCCTGCCCTGCCCGGGCCCTGCCTGCCTCCTGCCCTTTCCCAGCACTGCTTCCTGTTCCCGTGTGGAATTCCCTGGCTGTGTATATAGACCTTGCCCTCTCTCTGTAGATTACGTAGGTAATGCTTTCCTCTCTCTTTCTTTGTTGGTTTTCCTCCCCTCCCTTCTTTCCCTAAAACCAGGCAGTAGGAATACGATTGCCTTTCCCCAGTACCACCAGTACCCTTAGGGTGAGCTGGTACAGCCTGTTCACCACAGCCTTGACCACACGTGCCATCACAGCAGTGCCTGGATCAGGCTCTTGGTGCTGCCCCCGTGTTGCAGCTGCTGGAGGCACTGGTGAGGAGCTGGTGTGCTGGGAGCCCCCTTCTCCATACAGCCTGGCAGCTCTGAGTCTCCCAGGCCCACAACCCACCTTGTCATCTCATAGTCTTGCTTGCCACTAGGATGGATTTTCCATGGAATTTCTGAAACACAGTTTGAACACAACTGCTTTAGTGTAGCTCTGGCTGTGGGATTTGGGGCTCGGTGTGAAGTGACACCCCCCCATCCCGGGTCTCTGTTCCTTTCACAGGCACTGTTCCACATCACTGTGGGTTGGGAGCACCCAGGAGTGTTAAATTGAGTCAGATCATTAAGTTGGGGAGTAGGTTTGAAGGAAAGGTTCACCTGCAGCAAGAGGTGGTCTGTCATGGGTGTCACCACTTGGGAGTGGGGCTGTGCACAGGGGGCCTGGGGGGGCTGGTGGCTGTGCTGTGGATTTTCCTGTCTCTTGTGCATTGCCTCCTGCCAAAATCCCACTGTGCAGACCCCCAGGACACACTGCTTTCTCCTCTGGGAAGGAGTAGTCACTTGGGATGGGGGCACACAGGAGGTCTCAGCCTGGTTTGTGCCCGTGCTGGAGCAGGAGAGAGTTGGGTCCCAGCTGGAGCACAGGGTGGGTGATGCTGGTGGGGCTCCCCAGTGTTCCAGGGCTCCTGCAGGGATGGGTTTGCCTCTCAGCCTGTGATGTGGGAGCTTCCCCAAGGAGCCCCAGGAGTTGCTGGGGTGGGGGGCAGTGCCAAGTGGGCGCTGCAGCCTCTGCCCAGTGCTCCCAGCTGCGCCCCAGGATGCTGCAAAGCAGGGACACCCCCTTGTCACTGTCCCCCACCATTGTCCTCTCTGGCCAGGGTCTTTCCCAAACTACGTCTTGCTTCCATGTCGCGCTTTTCTCTGCCTTGGGAGCAGGATGGCTCGTGATGGCTTCTCTCATTGCACTTGGCAGCGAGGGCTGGCGATTCCCAGGCCAGGGCTGTCCTGTGGCCACACGTGTTACCCTCGTAGCACGGCGAGAACAGGCTGCTCACCCTGCCCTGGCTGCCAGAGCCCAGCACAGCCGCCTTCCCCCCCTGCTCCCAGCTGCCGAGGCAGGATGGAGCTCCCAGTCGTGTCCGTGTGCGGATGGGTGTGTGCGTGTGTGTGTCTGCAGCTGGCACTGTGACACTGTCACTGGCTGAGGGTTCAGCAGGGAAAAGGGCAGAGCTGAGGTGGTGTGTTGGGGTGTGACCTGTGAGCGCTGACCCGGGCACAGGGTCCTCCCGTGCCGGTGACAGAGTCTGCGGCCTCGTGGCGTTGTTGTATCCCAGGTGTCACATGGTGGAAAAAAACATGGAGTGTGCTGTAACTTTTCCATGTAAAGCAATCGAACTGGCATTAAAGAGGTTGTGAATTTATTGGGATTGGGCTCTGTGGCTCCACTTTGATTCTCTGTGGCAAGGGGTGCAGTGAGTCCCTGGGCCCCCCCGGGTCTGTCCCACAGCTGCTCTGCAGGTACCAATTCCTTGGTACAGCTCTCACCTGAGGTTTATTGCTCCCAGCTGCCCACTCCTGTTTGCTTTCCTGCTTCTGGGAAAAAGGAGAGGCACAGCCTTCCCCCCCACCCCGCCATGCCTTATGCCCCTCAGCATGGACAAGGAGCTGGCAGTGCCTCACTTTCCCCACCTTGGTGGGTTGGGGAAGCCCCAAGGCCCCTTCCAGCCCAGAATGGGACTGAGCTTCAGGGCTTGGGGTGGATCCTGCTGTGCCCCCCAGCTCTGCTCCCACCTCCAGTGCCTGTGGGACCTCATTGTCCCCACCATGTGCCTGGATCCCTGCATCTCCTGCAGCCCCTTCCTCTGCCAGGTGGGCCCTGTCCTGGGGCAGGGTAAGAGCTGGGGACCTGGTCGGCTGCAGGGCCCTGGGGCTCCCTGCTACACCACCCCCTTCCCCTCTGTTCCCTGTTGTCACCTGCACCTGGGGGCTGCTCAGGGTCTTCTGCTGCTTCCTGGACCCCCAGAACATCAGGACCTGGAGCTGCCTCCCCCCACCAGCCAAAGCCCCTGGTCCTGCTGCGCCCTGGCCCATTCTGGGTAGCAGGGGGACTGTGGGGACTGGTTGGTGCTTGTCCTGTGGCATCTGGCCCAGCAGATAATAAATATTAATAAAGGTTTTATTAATTTTTATTAATAAATAGTTTGTTCTCTTTGCCCCTGCGTTGCCTGGGCCCAAGCCCCTCTGCCTGCCCCTGCTGGGCAGGGAGGGCTGGGTATGAGGTGGCCCCAACCCCTCCCCATGTGCTGCTCATGGAACCCCTGGGACTCCCTGGGTTCCCTCCTGCTGCAGCTCAGGGTGGGAGACACAGGGGGAGCGAGACAGAGCCCCACACCCCCTCTGGGCTTCCCAGGCACCATGGGAAGCTGGAAGGCACTTGGTGATGGAGCCCCCTGAGAGGCAGAGGAAGGGGTTGGGGCAGCCCCTGTGCCCCCTGTCCAGGGCATCGATGACGGTGGGTCCTCACTGGCCTCACGTGTTCTTGTACCTGGGCAGGGGGAGGCAGACTGAGGGGGGTCTCTGCTGGGCACAGAAGGCCCCCCACCCCTGGTCACTCACTGCTGTGGTGGGTTGGGGCGTGGCTGAGCCCCTGCAAATGCCAACTGCTGCTCCAGCTCCATGATGCGCAGCCCGATGTACCCCGAGGACACCAGCAAGGCCACCATGCTGGGGGACAGCCAGTGTCACCCGGGGGGCACACTGGGGGGCACAGGGCTCAAGCAGTGCCACAGCCAGGCTCCTGTGTGCTCGCCCTGGGGATGGGTGTCCAAGGGGGGAGTAGAGGAACCCGGGGCTGCCAAGGGGGATGAGGACTGAGGGTGTCCTGAAGCCCCAAGGTGTTTGAGCAGGTTCTGGGGACTCACAGCAGCAGGTAGATGGTGATGATGATGTTAAAATGGTTCAGCTGGGGGCTCATCCGGGACCAGAGTGCAGTGGCCTGGGACCAGAGCATGGTGTGGGGTTCCCCTGCCAGGACAAGGCAGTGTCAGTGCCTCTGCCAGAGCTGAAGTCTCAGCAGCACCTCCCTCCCCAAGCCCCCTGACCCACCCCAGAGGCTGCGTGTCCCTGCCCAGGGCACCCGTTTGCTGCTGCTGGGGGTCAGCAGGGCCACCTTGTCATCCTCCTCCTCTGCTTCCCTTGGCCTCGGGCTTGGTTCATCTGTGGATGACCAGGAGGCATTCATGAGTGTCCCAGGGAGAGGACTGGGGGTCCCAGGGGCACACAGAGCCACAGAGAGCTAATCCTGCTCTCCCTGGTGCCGCGGGAGATGCTGGTCAGGGGGCCAAGGGCTGTGTGGTCCCCCCAGACCGTGTGTGTCCCGGGAGGGGGAGCAGAGCCCAGAGGGGCCAGCAGGGCAGGGACGTGGGTGAGGACACCAGCAGGGCTGGGACCATGCAGGGAGTGCACCAGGGTGGCTGCTCACCCAGGCACTCGTGGAGGCTGTTGGGCTCCGGGGTGCTCTGCTCCGGGTCCGACTCGCTCGAGGTCTGGAAGAGGACAAGCCCCAGCCATGGTGTGTGTCCCCAAGGCACCCCACGGCCATGGGGACATGGGCAGAACCTGATGACACTCATGAGGAGAGAGCTCTGGGGGTCCTGGGGCCTGCACTGCCCCGGGCTGGGGCTTTTCCACTCCACTCTTGCCCCAGAAGCCTTCCTAGGGGCCACTGCCCCCAGCCCACCCCAGCCAGGGGGGTGGGACTGGGACCACCCCTCCCTCTGCTGCATCCCCCTGGACGCAGGCCCGCCATTCCCCGGCCTTACCAGAGTCTTCTCAGGGGTTCCCTCGTTGTTCACCGAGTTCCGAGGGCTCTGGCCTCTGTCCTGGACAAAGAGAGATGAAGGGAGGTGCCCTGCAGTGGATGGACGGAGCTCCCCCCATCCAGCCCCCGCGTACCTGCAGCTGTTTGCAGACCGACCTCAGGAGCTGGTACGTGGCCTCTCGCTGGCGCAGCGACACGAAGAGGAACTGCCGGGAGCGGGGAAGGGGCTTTGCACTGGAGCTGCTCCCTCGGTCACAGCCCAGGGCCCTCGGGGACCGGGACACCCCAAACAGCCCCGGGCGGAGCCGCTCCCCCCCAGCACCGCCCCCGCTCTCACCTTCTCCCCCTGGGCCGTGCGGATGCTGAGCGCGTTGGGCACCAGCAGCGCCGTGTTGGTCTTTTTGAGGGCTGAGATGGAGGCGACGGGGATCACGGCCTGGGCCGGGGGGGGGACGGGCAGTGTCACCGGTGTCACCGTGTCCCCAGCTGCCACCCGCGCCCCCCCGCCACAGCCCCGACCCCGGCCCACCTTGATGTCCTTGAGCAGGAGGCTGGAGTGGAAGCAGACGTGTCGGGAGGACACGTAGAGGCGGCCGTGGTAGGGCACCTCTCTCTGCCAGGCGCACGAGAAGCAGCCCAGCAGCGCGTCCCTCCCGGCGAGCTCCCCGAAGGCCCGGCGGTAGCTGCCGTCCCGTTTGCTCAGCTGCGGGAGGTCGGGGTGGGGGTCGGCATGGGGGGGATGCTCAGGGGCATCCCAGAGCCCCCCTGCTCTGTCACCGCCTCTGCCTTCTCCTTCGGCCCCCGCCCTCAGAGAGCATCGGGCCGGGACCGCGGCACTGGGGCCGGGGTTGGGGTCCCCCTCCTCCGCCCCGGCACCCCCAGACTCACCGCGGGGGATGGGGGTCCCTCCCCGCCTGTGGCCGCCTGCCCTGTGTCCTTGCAGGAGGGGTCATAAGTCTTGGATCTGGAAGGGAGCAGCAGGTAGGGGTGACCCCGGGGGCACAGCCCCGGTGGGGCTGGGGTGCAGGTACACCCTCGAGGTGCAGCACCCACCTGGCGAGCTTGGGCTGCCCCAGCCGGGCGCTTCCCGTCTCCTCCAGGCTCTGCCACTGCTTCTCCCCCAGCACCCCCCGGACGCTGCGCCTCAGCTTCCCCGGCATGAGGGACGAGCCCGACGGTGCGAGAGAGGCGGCAGGTTGTGGGGACGGTCCGTCTCTGCAGCGCGGCAGCTCCCAGTGTCACCAGCCTGTCCCTCCGCCGGGGCTCAGGCCCTGCTGGGACCGCGACAGCAGAGCCCACCCGGTCACACGAGCCCCTGGCCCGCCCCACGGTGGCGTGTGCGGGCTGCGACCCCCGAGGGCAGCGCGGACCGCGGGTGACGGGGCTGGTGACCCCCGGACCGGGAGCTGCCGGGGGTGGTGACACCTGGACCGGGAAGTGCCGAGGGTTTGAGACCCTCGGCGCGGGGGGTGCCGGCCCTGGGCCACGGCCGGCGCTGGGTGCGGGGGGTGTGTGGCCGGGCTGGCTCCGGAGGGGACGGGGAGGCGGCTCCGGTCCCGGACCCACGCGCGGCCGCAGAGCCCCGTCCCGGGCACCCCGTGCCCGCCCCGCTCGGTACCTGCTGGTGGGCACTCCCGGGACCCCCGTCCCGCCCCGTCCCGTCGGGGCTGTCCCGCTCCCGCTCCTTTCAGCTCCGTTCCTGCTCCGCGGCCGCTGCCGCCTCCTTCTCCTCCTCCTCCTCCTCCGAGGAAGGGCAGCGGGCGGGGCCGGGCGGCCGCGGCAGGTTCGAAGGGAGCGGCCGGGGCAGCCCAGCCCGGCTCACCCCAGGGCTGCACGGCGTGACCACCAGCCCGGCTCCCGGGGGGCTGCGGGACTTGTCCCACCACCCTGCCCGCTGCCCCCGGCACCGAGGGGGTTGTGCACGGGACCCCCCCGGCACTGGGTGGGACCCCCACGGTCAGCCGGGGCGGTGGGGAGGGGCACTGGGGGTTCTTGCCCCGGCCAGGGAGCGGCACGGAGCAGGACCCCGGCCGGGGAGGGGATGGGAGCATCCCCAGGGCTGGCTGTCCAATGTCCACAGGCTGTCCGGTGTCCTCGGTTGTCCGGTGTCCCCCGGCTATCCCCGTATGCCCCTCTGTCCTGCTGCCTCTCCTGGACCCCTCGGCGCGGGGCTGTCTCGTGTCCCCCGCCCGTCCCCTGTCTCCCCCCTGCACTGCCCCGAGTGGGGACCCCGTGGGCGGGAGCTCCGCAGGCACCTCTGTGACGCCGCCCTCGGGGCAGGGGGTGTGCAGGGAGGGTCTCAGCTGCCCCCAAAACGAGCTGCGAATGCATCCCCCTCCCAGGTAGTGCTGACGGTCGGAGCAGCACAACCTGCAGTCCTACGGCGTTTTGCCATTCTATGGACACCCCACAATCCTATGGCACCCCACAATCCTATGGCACCCCAGAGCGTTGCCCACCTGGTGCCCGCTCCTTGCCCCCCCAAGCCCAGGCAGTGCAGGGCAGGTCTGCCCCTCACCCCGGGGGTCTCTGCTGTGCAACAGGGGACCCTCAGAGGAAAGTGGGGAGGGGGTGAGGCCAAGCAGAGCCAGGCCTTCACCCCCCTCGGGCACTGGGGCAGGTGCCAAGGCCACGGGACCCAGCCCAGCTCAGCCGCTGCTCTCTGGACCAGGGCTGGAAACGCCCTTCCCACAACCCGGGCAGCTGCGGGAACAGCCATAAACCAGGGATGGCCCCGGGACAGCCCGATGTGGGTGACAGTGTGGCCGGGGGGTTGCAACCCGCGCCACCCCCTTCATCCCCCAGGACCCTGTTCAGTGCCCCACACACGCTGTGTCACCAGCTGACAGGGTCTGTCACACCCTGACACAACCCCCAGCCCCCTCCCCAAACTGCTCACCCTCCACTCACACCCAACCTGTGTCCTGGTGTGCACACACCGACACCCCCACACCAGCCCCAGCTCCGTGACAGACCCATCCCTGGGGTGTCCACCCAGCACACGGACCTGTGAGGGCAGACAGAGGGGCCCTGGAGACCCCGAGCCATGGAGCCAGGCTGGGAGAGCTGGAGAAGGGAACACTCCGGGGAGAACTGAGATCCCCTTCCAGAGCCTTCCAGGAGAGCTGGAGAAGGACTTTGGACAAGGGATGGAGGGACAGGACAAGGGGGAATGGCTTCCCATTGCCAGAGGGCAGGGTGAGATGGGATCTTGGGAAGGAATTGTTGGCTGTGAGGGTGGGGAGGCCCTGGCACAGGTTTCCCAGAGCAGCTGTGGCTGCCCCTGGATCCCTGGAAGTGTCCAAGGCCAGGCTGGACGGGGCTTGGAGCAAGGTGGGATAATGGAAGGTGTCCCTGCCCATGGCAGGGGTGGAACAACCCAAACCATCCCACGGGGCTGTGCAGAGGCCCCTTCCCCCAGCCCCTGCTCGCAGTGTGCACACGCAGCACATCCCTGCACACGCGTGGGTACGTGAACACATATACGGGCACACACACATATATGGGCACACACGTGTGCACAAACATACACACACCTACTGGCACACAGACACGTGCACACACACGTGTATATACGCACATGTGCACACACGTGCGCACACACGCACACACGTGTACATACACATGTGCACACATACACGCGCACACACACACATATGTGCACACGAGCGCACGCGCACACACACGTATTGCCACACACGCCCCGCCCCCATGGCCCCAAGGTCCGCCTTCATTGGTTGCTCTGCCCCGGGGGGGGCGGGACAGTGGCACACGAGCCAATCCCGTCTCTCCAGCGCCGCTCCGCGGCCGCCATTTTGTGTGCGGGCGCGCCGCCATGTTTGTTGAGGGCGGCCATCTTGCACCCCCCCGGCGCCCCCTCCCCGCGGGACCAGCGCTGGGGAACCCCCCAAACCCCAAACCCGCTCCTGCCCCACCCCCGGGGTCCGCAGGGCCGAGCCCATCCCCAGCCCAGGGGCGTCGGCGCTGCTGTTGCTGAGTTTTCCTCTCCTTTTCCTCCTCCTTTATAAAGTGCGGTTTGTACGTACTGACCTTACAAAAGCAGGTTAAAACCTCGGACCAGCCCCCCCCCCGCGAGCTGGGGCTGCCCCGGCCCAGCCCGGGCCCTTCCAGTGTTCGGTGTGCAGGTGGCAGGTGACGTCCTGCACCGGTGACACCCTCACCAGGGACATCCTTCATCGGCCCCAGGGGAACAGGCTGTGGGGACATGAGTCCAGTGCAAGGAGACAGGGCGGGGGTCAGTCACTCCCCTCCCCAGAGCCTGGTGTCCCCCAGCGTGGGGGACCTTCCGGACTCGGAGTGTGGCACCGCAGTGGCCGAGGATGCGGTGGCCGAGGACATGGCCCTGAGGATGTGGTGGCCGGGGACATGGCCCTGAGGACACGGTGGCCGAGGACATGGCCCCATGGCTCAGTTGACGGTGCCACTCTGGTCCCCTCCCTCTGTGCTCTCAGTCCCGGTGTCGGGGGTCCCAGCTCCGCTCAGCCCCTGCAGCCTGACAGCACCTGTAGGGAAGGGAGGGAGCAACAGGTCAGGAGCCATGGCGGCACAGCACGACCTGCCACGTGCTGGCCTGGCCTCTGGACTCTCCTGACACTGGCAGCAGGGGCCTGACCTGGCACATCCCCAAGCAGCACAAGGGGTCCGTCCTGTCCCCCCACCCTAAGCAAGACACTGGCACCCAGCTGGCAGCAGCACCAGAGCTGGGGTCTTTGGCCTGGCAAAGGTCACCCCAGCCCCACATGTCTCCCCAAATGTCTCCCACGTTTGCTGCCAGCACACAGAGCTGCTCCCACCGCCCCTCCGGGCCCCAGCGTGGCCATGGCTGGGCTGGGCTGGGCTGGGCAGGGTGGTTCTGCCAGCCTGGGGGCTCTGCCCCCCACGAGGGCACAGCAGGCAGACACAGCCCCTGCTCTGGGGCAGCAGCAGCAGCAGTAGAAGCGGGACAGTGGCCCTGCCCCATGTCCTACCATGAGGGTCCCCCTGCGAGCGTGGCCGCAGCCAGCCCGGTCACAACAGGGTGATCGCAACTGGGGCCATCTGCAAAGACACTTCGGCTTTAGCCCAGGCTGGCACTGGCCACGGGGCTCCCCGTGCCCCCAGGCCTGTGTGGGCCCCCCTCAGTCCCCGTCCCCACTCACGGTAGCGGACGCGGATGGGCCACACCATGATGCAGCAGAGCATGGCCACGGCAGCCACGGCGATGCCGCCGGTCACCAGCACCATCACCCAGCGGTAGAAGCTGACACAGGCGGAGCAGCACAGCTCAGTCCTGGGGGGACAGGCAGGGACAAGGCTGGGGGACAGCGGTCCCGCGTCCTGGGAGTCAGGACCGGCTCACACTGGGATGTGAGGGAAAGGAGAGAAGGTGGCAACCCAGACACTGAGATCCCCAGAGCACAGCTTGGGCTCTTGTCCAGGGCCAGGAGGGAATGTGAGGAAGGGTTTAAGACAAATCAGAACTGGAGAACTGAAGGCTCCAGGGAGACCTTAGACCTTCAGGTATTCTCTCTCCAAGAGAGCTGGAGAGGGACTTTGGGCAAGGTCTGGAGGGACAGGACAAGGGGGAATGGCTTCCCACTGCCAGAGGGCAGGGTGAGATGGGATACTGGGAAGAAACTCTTGGCTGTGAGGGTGGTGAGGCCCTGGCACAGGTTTCCCAGAGCAGCTGTGGCTGCCTCATCCCTGCAAGTGTCCAACATCAGGTTAGATGGGGCTTGGAGCAACCTGGTCTGGTGGAAGGTGTCCCTGCCCATGGCAGGGGGTGGAACAGGATGAGCTCTTAAATCTCTTCCAAGCCAAACCATCCTGTGATTCTAAAAATCAGAGCTGGTTCCCACCCGTGCCTGTTGCTCCAACCCTGGGATATTTGCTCCTGGCCCCCAGGCAATGGTGGGAGGGGGGGCCCTGCCCCACAGAGACACTCACGGGCAGGGATGCAGGTTCTGGATCAACATCACAGCCAGGCCATTGGCCATCTTGTCCGTGAAGCTCATGGCGCCGTAGACAAACGCGCTGCTGTGCTGCAGGAGGAGAGGGAACCTCAGCGGGCGCCGTGCTGAGCTGAGCTGTGCCACACAACCCCGCGGGCACCAGCAGCAGCCGGAGCCTTGTGCCCTCTCATGGGCAGAGCCCACACTGCAGCACAGCCCAGCACAGGCTCACTGCTGCCATCCCCGGTCCGTTCCCCGCAGGAGCGGCCGTACCGTGTGGGAGCCGATGAGATCCGCTGTCATGGACAGGGAGGTGACCAGGATGGTGGCAGAGCCAGCCCCCAGCAGCACGGCCGCCCCGTAGATCTCAGCTCCCATGGGGCTGGACAGGGCCACCCAGGAGGCGAAGGCCAGGACCACCAGGATGCCCACGAAGTAGGTCAGCTGGGACAGGGAGGGGCAGAGGGAGAAGGGGGAGTTCAGACACCAGCTTGGCACCGGGGGCAAGCAGAGAGGGCACAGGGGCCAGCAGTACCCAGGACCCACGAGGGTCAGCCCTGGCTCTGTCCCAGCTGGATTTAACCAGGAGCCCCCGAGAGTAACCACCTTGCCATGGTCTGGGCTGTTCTGCAGCTGGAGAGCTGAGCCCTGGGCAGAGCTGTGGGCAGGGTGTCCATGAGTTCAGGGGACACTCCACTGGCACCCAACAGCATGGAAGGGACACACTGGGGGGGCAGCTCCCTCCTGCAGACCCTGTGCCCACTCGGGGCGGTGCAGTCGGACCCCCCTCTGCCCATCTCAGGCACCTCAGGGCTCTCCAGCCTGGTCAGGAGTGCACAGCACAGGGTAGCTCTGGACCAGCACTGCCTTCTCCAGCCCCAGGATGTGCAGGACAGGCCCTCATCCCCACACCTGCCCACCACCCCCAGTCCCAGTGGGACCCACAGTCCCAGCAACCCACAGTTGCTGGCAGAGGGTACATGAGGGGTCCCTGCTCTCCAGCTCAGAGGTGCTCGGTGCTCTGCCCACAGCCAGGATCTGGCCCCTGCTGGGGTCTAACTCCAACCTCTCCCGTGCCCCCAGACTCACATTCCGACCGATCCACTTGTTCACAGGCTTCATGAGGAAGGAGGAGAGGAACCCGCTGACATACATGACCAGGGGGATGGTGGCGATGTATTTCTGCAAGGGACAGGGAGGAGATGATCTCTGGGCACCAGGACCCTGCCCAGGCACCCCCGGACCTCCCCTGTGCCCACCTTGGAGAGGTTCAGCGAGTTGGTCAAGTACATGGCGATGTAGGTCTGGGACAGGTTGACGATGAGGCGGGTGGACATGTAGAGCACTGCCACCTGTGAGGGGACAGGGACAGGGCAGCCCCGCTCAGCCCCTGGGGAGGCACCTTCCCTGCCCAACTGTCACAGAACTGTGCCCACCCAGAAGGGCACAGCCCCTCTGACAGGTTGGGTGTCCAGCACAGCCCCTCTCTCCACCCTCCACATCCCCAGTGCCCAGGCAGGCAGCCCCCTGGGCCAGGTGAGCCCTGCCCAGCTGTACCTGGTAGAAGGAGGGCTCCAGCAGCCAGTCCTTCCAGAGCAGCAGTGGGCGTGGGGGGCTCGGGGGCTCCTTGTGCAGCAGGGGGGTGGTCTCCTCCAGGTCGGGCAGCACACCCGGTGGGTACGGCTTCTCCTTGGTGCCCAGGTGGAAGATGAGGGAGGACACGGCCCCCAGCCCCACCACGATGAGGGCCAGGTTCTGGTGAGGCAGAGGGGGTGAGCACAGCAGGGGAGGTGGCCCATCATCAGCCCCCCAGCAGTCTAGAGGGTAAGGAGGGGTTCCCAAAACCCCAGGGAGGGCTCGGTGTGGCCCTTGCCCAGTGCAGTCAGGGAGGTGAGGGCACTGCCCTCTCGCCCCCGGCAGCACCTCCCCAGCTGAGCAATGGGAAGAGGGAACCCCAGGGACTGTGCCCTGCCACTCACCCGAAACACAGGGACATCCTGGGGGCCCAGGTGCTCCATGTGGTCGGGCTGGTCTGTCTGGAAGTGGAGCAGGAGCCAGGTCAGGCCGTACACAGTGATGTTGGCCATGACGGTGAAGGCATACCTGAGCGGGAAGGGAACCTCAGGGGGGTGTGGAGGGACAAGCACAGGGACAGCACAGTGGGACATCTCAGCCCATTGCTGTGCTACAGCCTCTGCACCCCGGTGTCGTGGCTGAGGTGACACCTCCAAAGGCATGAAGCACCTGCCCAGGCATCAGCCTTACTGGTGCCACTCCCAGCATGCCCAGTCCAACCCTCGGGGCACGACTGGGAGGAAACCAAGATCCCTCCGGGTCAGCCTGTCACCTTCCAGGCACAGCTCACCTCTGCCCCGAGGATCTCATGAGCTGCCTGACCTGGTGCCCCCAGAGCTGGACCCCGGGGTTATCCCAGTGCTGCCCCACATTCTCCCTGCTCGCCCTGTGGGACAAACAGCCCGTCCCACATCCCGATCCTGCCTGAGGAGTGGTTCCACGCAGGGAGCCAGATGCATTGCCCACCTGGCCCTGGGGACGTCCCAGCTCTGGGTCAGCCCCCACAGTCATGCCCAGCTCTCCCCAAGGGCACCCAGGGGGGCACAGTCCCTGCCCTGTGAGCACCAGTCCCAAAGGAAAAGTGTCCCACGGGCTGTGTCACCAACATCCCTGGCACCAAGACAGTCCCTCCTGGCACCAAAGGGTTTGAGCCACCAACCAAGGACACCAGTGTCCCTTGGCACATCCCACAGGACCCCCTCGTGGCCCAGCCCTGGTCCTGCCGTGCTGAGAACTCTGATGTGCCACAGCACCCAGGGACCTCCTGCCACACAGCAAAGGGACCTGGGGTGGGCAGGGCGGCTCCCCCGGACCCAGGGGACCCCCGGGTGTGTCTGTGCTCACCTGAAAGCCGTGAGCTCCACCTTCTCATGGTCACTGCTCACCAGCTCGGGGATGAGGGCCAGGTGGGACACCTGCGTGGCTGCCCAGCCAAACTGGAAGATGACGATGAAGGGGAGGTAGTAGATGAAGGCTGCCCACTGTGGAGTGCCCTCCCTGCAGGCCAGGCAGGGGCTGAACACGAAGGGGAAGGACACGAGGACGCAGGTGGTGCCTGAGGAGAGAGTGGAGCAGTGAGAGGCTGCACATCCAAGACATGGCCAGAGTGCCACTGTCCCTCCCCAGGACAGGTTCCACCCCAGAGCTGGGGAGGGAGGTGGGCCCCTTTCCCCAGCCAGGGGACACAGGTGGAGCCCCAGACACCCCCTCAATCCTGCACAAGGAATGTTTTCCCCCTGTGGCACCCAGCACGGACTGTCGCTCCCCAGTCAAGGTCCCTCCCCAGCACAGCACCACCTGGCACTGCTCTGTCCCCTCAGAACACCAGGACAGCCCCTCACTGTCACACCCACAGCCACCAAGAGTGTCCCCAGCTGCAGATAACCACCGCAGGGACACCCCTCCCTGCTGCCTGCCCGTGGTGATACAGCCCCCAAGGGCCAGCAGGGCTCCGGGTGTCCCACGGGCACAGGCTGTCCCCATGTCCCCTCTCCCCTGGGGCTGGCACAGGGAGCCACACTCACAGATGTCACCCACAGTGTGACTCAGTGCCACGGGGGGGGGGGCTCTGAGCCATGGGAAGGCCCTGCTGAGTCAGGGACAGCAGAGCCAGGCTCCTCCTCCTGCTGCAGCGGGACAGCACAGGGACGCTGCGTGGGGACGCTGCCCGTGGGGCCCCTGAGTGGGGCAGGCAGGTGGCCTGGCCTCTCCCTCCCCTTCCCAAAGTTATGGAGCTGATCTGCCAAGTGGCTCCATGACCCCAATGCAGAACCAGCCCCATGCCCTGTCCCCTGTGTCCCTAGCCACACTGGGTGCTGCTGAAGGGCCATGGGAACCTGTTCCTACAGCTGAGGGGAACCTGCAGCCGCTTTGCCAGGTCCCCAAATTCCCCTCTCCAAGACCCTCCTCTTTCTCACGAGTGATGCTTCTTCCTCTCACCCACGAAGGGCAGTTCCTCCTCCTCACTCCCCCACGGCAATGCAGGGCCAGGGCAAAGAGGTTCTCCCTGTGCCAAGGGCAGCAGCGACAATCCCAGCCCAGCTCCATCCACCCCAGCAGGGCCCGGGGGGAGCTGGGTGCTCACAGCCAGCTTTGGTGCTCCAGGAGCTCCCAAAGGATGAGGGACTCGGGCACACGTGGTGCCTCTGCCCCAGACAAGGCACAGGAAGGTCCAAGAAGGTTCAAACCAGCCCAGCCCTTGGATGGGGCTGTTGGTTTTAACCGAGCTCAGCTGGTGGACAGAGGGTTCCAGGGCCCTGCAGGGTCAGGCTCTGCAGCCCCCCAAGGGCTGTGTGGGCCATGCCCCTGCTCCCAGGGGAGCACTGGGGCAGGAGCTGTGGGTCCTCAGCTGCTGCAGCTTCCACGGCCACCCCTGTGCCCACCACGGGCCACTGCCACCAGCACACACACACAGGACTGTCACCCCCTCCTCTTTGTGGCCCCCCAGGACATGCAGGGCCCACTGCTGGGTCACCCCCGTGGCCACCCCACAGAACCCTGCCCCTCTGGCATGGGGCTGCACCCCAACACCCCCAGTCTGCCCAGGTGTGGCTGCACTGTGAGTCAGAGGGGCCTGGGGGACCCCCTCCTCTCCCAACAGGGAGCCCCACAAGACCGCCCTGCCCATCCCTGAAGGCAGGCAGAGTGCTGGGCTCTCATCTCCGGCCCCGCGGGGCAGGATCACGGGAATGCCAGGCACGGGCACCTGCGGCAGGAAGCCAGACCCCACAAAAGAGCCGCGGACCCCATGAAAGAGCCGCCGAGCAGGCAGGGACCGCCGGCGGGGACACCCTGCACCGCGGCCGCGGCGGGGAGATGCCTCCGATAGCAACTCGTGGTGTCTCCCCCGCCCCGAGGCTGCGGTTTCACAACGTTTCCTCTGATCTCAGCACGGGTTTGCCACCGGACGAGGCACCCCCCGCTCGCACACAACATCCCCGCCGCAGCCTGACCGAGGGAGCCGAGGGAGCCGGGCACCGCCGGTCACCCCCTGGGCAGCCGAGGAGGATGGAGCTCCCACCTTGGGAATAACCCACGCTCTGGCCTGGGAAACAGCTCCATCCCTGCTTTCAGTTTCCATCCCTGCTTTCAGTTTCCATCCCTGCTCCCAGTTTCCATCCCTGCTCCAGCCTGCCCAGGGTGCTCTGCTCCCAGGATTGGGGTGCTGGGGGTGGCCACAGCCCCCCGGCAAGGCCTGAGTCAGGACTTCCCCTCTGTGCTCGCTGGGCTGCAGCCAACAGGAGGGGGGTGGGGGCACAGCTCCAGAATACTTCCCATAATCTGGGGTGCTGATCTGGCTGACAGCGGGGCAGGGGTGAAGCTGCTCCCCCAACACCCTCCCTGACTCCTCAGGCGAACTCCAGGGAGTTCATTCGGCCGCCTTATCAGGCTGCCCGTTGGGTTGCACAAAGCGGTTGGTCAAGATAAATTTGGGGTCAAGATAAGAGGACCCACACTGCAACCGTCCTCCCTCTGCACGGGTCTGCTCCAGGCAAACTGGTGCTGTGTCTTACTGAGAATGGCCATTTCTTCCACTAACTGCCCTGTCCTCAGGCTCCTGCACCGGTCACAGCACCAAAGACCCCTCTCCAGGCCATGCTATCCCCTAAAAGAGGGACCAAGGACACCTCTCCAGGCCATGCTGTCCCCTCAGAGAGGGACCCTGACACATGGGTCCCCACCAGCCCCTGCACTCTGTTGCATTTTTTGACCCCGGGGCACGAGAGGAGACAAGACCCTTCCAGTAATTCCTGTGAGCCGGTGCCTCCCGTGCATCCCAGGGGCTGGACACCCACTGCCGGCCCATGGGGTGCCCACCCCAGCACAGCCAAGGGCCCCGTGCCCCAGGGCCATCCCTGGGGACACAGAGAGCTGTCCAGGAAACACCTGGGCTCCTGGGCAAGCCCAGGTTTTACTGTCAGTCCTGTTTTTGCTCTGAGGGCTGAGCACATGACTCTCACCCCAACGGGCTGCCACTCACATGGGCACGGCCCACGGGACAGTGATTGGCCCCACAGGGGCTGCAGCCACCCCTGGGGTGGGACATGGACACCACAGAGCCCTTTCCCCATCCAGGCTCAGCCATCTGTGCCTGGGGAATGCCAGAGCATCCCGCTGTCCCCCTACACATGGAGCAGCCTCATCCCACCTCACTGCCATGGGGGATTGTGGGGATGTTGTCCCTCCACATCAGAAAGGAACCTTCTGGGCTGCCCCCTCCTCACAGGGCACCCCAGACCCATCTGCTCCCACACAGGGCACTGCTGCTGCACCAGGGCCCCCTCACCCTCCACACAGGGTGCCCTAGAAAGACCCCAGGGCAGCCCCCCTTCCATGGGGGGGCTGTTCCCTTCCACCCCAGGGCACCCAATTCTGCTCATCCCTGAGGCTGCCCTTCTCCAGCCAGGAGGGCATTGCCTGACCCTGCCCTCACCTCACTGCCACGTGGGCTGTTCCCCCTCCAGGCAGGGGGCTTCCCAGCTGCCCTGGGGCCGACCCCCACCCCAGACAGGCTCCCTCAGGGCCACTCATCTTCAGGGAGGCTCCCTGGTTCCTCCTCCTTCCAGGATATCCCCAAGGCTGACCCCCCCAACCCAGAAAGACACCTTTGGTCTTGTTCCCCCACTCCAGGGCAGCACAGAAAGGTACCCTGGGGCTGATCCTGCACCCTAGAAAGGCTCTCTCATCTGCACCCATGGCCCCCCAGCAGAACCCCCAGGGCCAACCCTCTCCACTCAGCATCCCCCAGCAAAG
The DNA here is from genome assembly GCF_003984885.1 of Neopelma chrysocephalum. NCBI lineage: Eukaryota > Metazoa > Chordata > Aves > Passeriformes > Pipridae > Neopelma > Neopelma chrysocephalum. The sequence continues at coordinate 124,439 of NW_020897983.1, read as the reverse complement.
GGCCCCAAGTGTCCCCCACCCCAGGCACCCCAGAAAGGTTCCCCTCCCAACAAAAGCACCCCAAAACACCCCCCCAAGTCACCCCCATCCACCCTGGACACCCCAGAAAGGTTCTCCTGGAGGCATTCCTTTCCACTTAGAGCATCCCAGAAAGGCTCCCCTGGATGTCCCTCAATCCAGACACCCTAGAAAGGCTCCCCGGAGCCACACCTTTCCACCCAGGGCACCTCAGTAGAGTGTTCCCCACTCAAGGCACCCCAGCAAAGCCCCCCAAGGGTCACCTCTCTCCACCCCAGGCACCCCACTCTCCACTTGGAGAATCCCAGAAATGTTGGATGCCCCCCAACAAAGACACCCCAAAACACTTGCCCAAGGGCCACCCATCTCCATCCAGGGCACCCCAGAAGCACTTCCCCGGGGCCATCCCTTTTCCACTGATTGCATCCTAGAAAGATTCCACTGGGTCGCCTCCACTCAGAGCACCCCAGAAAGGCTCTGCTGGACGTCCCCCAACCCAGACACCCCAGAAGGGCTTCCCGGCTCCTCCCCTGGATGCCCCCCAACAAAGACGCCCCAAAACAATTGCCCAAGAGCCACCCAGGGCACCCCAGAAACACTTCCCTGGGGCCACCCCTTTTCCACGGAGAGCATCCTAGAAAGCTCCCACCGGGTCACCTCCACCCAGGGCACCCCACAAAGGTTCTCCCGGGGCCACCCCCCGTCCACTCCGCACCCACTCTGCTCCCTTCAGTCCCCCCCCGCATCCTCTGCACCCACCAGGGGCCAGATGCCCCTTCTCCTCCCTGTCCCCCCCGCGGTCCCCCAGGCCCCCCGCACCCACCGGCCAGGTGCCAGCCCTTCCTCCTCCCGCAGCGGCCGCAGCCGCGGGCCCGGTCGGCCTCGAAGCCGAGCAGGGGCGTGCAGAGCCCGTCGGCCGCCTGGCCGGCCAGGAGCAGCGCCCCGGCCGCGCCGTGCCCGTAGCCCAGCACGGCGTGCAGGAAGGGCAGCAGGTACGTGAACCACAGCGCCGAGCAGGAGTCGTTCAGGAAGTGCCCGCACGCGAAGCTGAGCCGAGCCCGCAGCGGCAGCGCCGGACCCGGGTCCGAGTCCTGCGGGGGCTCCGCCATGGCCCGGGACGGACCGAGAGGCGCCGCGGGACGGGCCCGCCGGGAGCGGATGGGCGGGAGGGAGGACTGGGAGGGATGGGAGGGACTGGGAGGGAGCGGGGGGGGAACGGTGACCCCCTCCCGCCCCGTGCGGAGCCGCCTCCTGGGCGGGGAAGGGGTGGGGGGGATGATACCGGGGCGGGGGCTAGAGGGGAGAGGGGGCTTCCCAGTTAGACCAGTGCTGTGCCAGCGCTGCTCCCAGTCGCACCAGTGCTGTTCATGATGATCCCAGTCACACCAGTACCCCCATACCGCTCCCAGTCACACCAGTGCTGTCCATGACGGTCCCAGTCACACCAGTACCCCTGTACTGCTCCCAGTCACACCAGTACCCCGGTACTGCTCCCAGCCACACCAGTACCCCCATACTGCTCCCAGTCACACCAGTGCTGTCCATGACGGTCCCAGTCACACCAGTACCCCCATACTGCTCCCAGTCACACTAGTACCCACACACTGCTCCCAGTCACACCAGTGCTGCTCATAACACTCTGTGACCCCAATATCCCCACAGTTCTCCCAGTGACCACAGTGCCACCCCCACACTACTCCCAGTCACACCAGTGCTGCCCATGACAGTCACAAGTCACACCAGTGCTGCCCTCGCACTTCTCCCAGTGACTCCAGTATTACCCCCAACACTGCTCCCAGTGATCCCAGTACTGCCCATAACAATCTCAGCGACCCCAGTATTACTCCCACATTATTCCCAGTCACCCCAGTACTGCCCAAAACAGTCCAGCCACCCCCAGAACCACCACACCACCCTGAGTCATCCATTCCAGGACAGTCCATAATGATCCCAGTCACCCCGGTATCTACACAAGGGGAGGTCCCAGTCACCCCAGTATCCCCACACTGCTCCCAGTCGCCCCAGCACTGCCCATAACAGTCCCAGTCACCCCAGTACCTACCCAAGCAGGGGTCCCCAGGACACCAGTAGTCACACCAGAACCTCAGTGACTCCAGTACTCCCCCCACAGTGCTACCAGTAATCCCAGTACAGCCCATAATGGTCCCAGTCACCCCGTTACCCACACAAGAGGAGCTCCCAGTCATTCCAGTACCTCCACGCTGCTCCCAGTGACCCCAGTACCTACCCAAGCAGGGGGTCCCAATGATGCCAGTAGTCACCTCAGAGTTCCAGTGGCCCCAGTGCACCACCACACTGCTCCCAGTAACCCCAGTATCCCAGTATGCACCCAAATGGAGTGTGTCAGACTACAGGGGTGACAGTACAGGGGCTGAGTGTGCTGCTGCTGGTGGGCACTGGAACCAGTGGGGGGGTACTGGGGTCACTGGGATGCTGGGGTGACTACTGAAGCCATGGGGACCCCCTGCTTGGGTGAGTACTGGGGTCACTGGGAGCGGTGAGGTAACTGGCACTTTCTGGGCAAAAGGGTGTCTGGGACTGTTATGGGCAGCACTGGGGTGACTGGGAGCAGTGTGGGGGAGTACTGGGGTCACTGGGACTCTGGGGTGGCTACTGGAGTCGTGGGCCTCCACCCCTTGGGTGAATACTGGTGTCACTGGAAGCAGTGTGGGGACACTGGGGCAAATTAGACCCCCTTTTGAGTAGGTACTGGAGTGACTGGGACCAGTATGAGCAGTACTGGGGTCACTGGGACCCTCTTTGAGATGAGTACTGGGATCACTGGGACTCTGGGCTGAATTGCAGGCATCATGGGGATACCCAGCTGAGTGAATACTGGGGTGACTGGGAGCAGCCTGGAGGTCCTGGGGTGACTGGGATCTCCTCTTGTGTAGGTAATGGGGTGACTGGGAACAGTACCAGAGCTCTACTGGGGTAACTGGGAGCAGTGTGGGGGGAGTACCGGGTTCACTGAGACTCTGGGGTGGCTACTGGTGTCATGGACACCCCCTGCTTGGTGGGCACTGGGGTCACTGGGACCCCAGAGGTGAGTGCTGAGACCACTGAGATCACCCGTGGGATACTGGGACTGCTGGGAAAGGGTAACTGGGGTCTCTAGATAAGCCCTGAGGTGGGCACTGGGGTTACTGGGAGCACTGGGAGGTCACTGGGGGTCACTGAAACAAGGTCAGGGGGCCGGGGGAGGTGGGACCCCGCCGCATCGTTGCCCCTTTAAGGTGTCGCCCAGGGCTAGTCGGTGCCGTTACCCTTTTAAGGCTCCTCCCTCCTCACAGCACTTCCTCGTCCCCGCGCCCGTTGCTGATTGGTCAGAGAGGGAGGGTCCCGCCGCGCGCGCGCGCCGCGCGGGCAGGCCCCGCCTCCCTTTCCGCCGCTTCTGCATGACGTCACC
>NW_020897983.1:26487-120891 GCF_003984885.1 Neopelma chrysocephalum | reverse complement strand
CTAGAGGGGGTTTGTGTGGGGCAGACCCCCGGGGGACTGCGGGGGGGCCGGCGGGGAAGGCACCCGGGGTCGCGACGGGCGTGGGGGTCTTACTGAGGAGAGCCCGGGGGGCAGTGAGGTGGGACCCCGAGAAGGCGGGGGGCGTCTGGTGAGGGGGCACTGAGGAAGGCGGGGTGTTGTGGGGATGAAACTGTTGGGGTCCCGAGGGGGCTGAGGGGGCCCAGAGGGAGGATCGCGGGGAGGGGGTGGGGGAGCCTCTGGGGGGGCTGAGGTGGGACCCTGGGGCGAGAGGGGGTCCTGTGGGGGGCTCTGGGGATCGCGGGGAGAGGGGGCTTAGGGGGATGAGCCATTTGGGGGCCTGCGGTGGGGAGGAGATGCCATTTGGGGGGGGAGTCCTGTGTTTTCCCTGCGGAGGGGAAGGGGGCTTCAGCAGGGGGGAGACTAGTCAGGGATCGCTGATCTTTTCCCCCTGGAGCACCCACAGCCCCCGGGGCACGGTGCCAGCTGGTTTCTGTCCTGCAGGGTGCTGACCGAGGGGTGCAGTGAGACCCCCACCCATGGCCCACAGCGCCAAGCAGCCGCCCGCCGCCGTGCTGTAAGTGCCACCCTGCTCCCCCCTCCTCCTGTCACCCCATCCCCCTGTCCTGTGTCAGTGTCCCTGGGGAAAGAGTGGCAGAAGACCCCCCCCTTTGCAAACCTTGGGTGTGATCTGCATGTGCTGGGGAGGGGATTGTCCTGCTCTGCCCTGACCTGGGGCGGCCTCACCTCGAGTCCTGGGGGCTGTTTGGAGGCCACAATGTCAGAAGGATCTGAAGCTGTTGGATCTGAAGCTGTTGGAGAGTGTCCAAAGGAGGGACACAGAGATGGAGAAGGGTCTGGAGGGGAAGGGTCTGAGGAGCAGCTGAGGGCACTGGGCTGGTTCAGCTGGAGCAGAGGAGACTGAGGGGAGACTCCTCGGGGGCTGCAGCTCCTCCCGAGGGGAGGCGGAGGGGCAGGCGCTGAGCTCTGCTCTGGGACCAGGGACAGGAGCCAGGGAAGGGCTGGAGCTGTGCCAGGGGGGTTGGGATGGATCTCAGGGAAAGGTTCTTCCCCCAGAGGGTGCTGGGGCACTGCCCAGGCTCCCCAGGGCAGTGGGCACGGCCCCAAGGCTGCCAGAGCTCCAGGAGCGTTGGGACAACGCTCTGAGGGACAGGGTGGGATTGTTGGGGTGTCTGTGCAGGGCCAGGAGTTGGACTGGATGATCCCTGTGGGTCCCTTCCAGCTCATGAGATTCCAGGATTCTGTGACTCTAAGCATCTTGGGAGATCAGGACCAGTGTGGGTTGAATTCCCCTGGGATTTGTGCTGTCCTGAGCTGGCCTTGACCCTCCTGGCACAGATGGAGAAGTGCCTGGGAGGTGGATTCCAGAGGAAGAATCTTGCCTGAAATAACTTTACTTTTTAAAACATCCTTCAGCACGAGAGGAATCCAGATCACAGGAAAGGGGGGCAAGGATCTGTCTGGCCTTGGAGGGTGTTGATGTGTTCCTGGCTGGGCTGGATGATGCTGTGGGCATCATTGGGATGGAGCTCATAAAGCCCAAGGCTGGCAGGTCCCTGCACAGCCCTGGGGGGTTCTTTTCCCCCAGAAGGTGGGAGAAGAGGTGGTCTCACACCTTCCCGTGGGGTTTTGTGGGGTGCAGGGCAGTGGCTGAGCTCTGATCCCAGTGGGAGGAACTTGTGCTGGGCACCCACTGTATCCACGAGGACTGGTGCAGTGATGGGCAGTGTCCTGGGGACTCATGGAAGGGACCCCCCTAAATTAACTGCAAGGGTGGCTTGGACAGGTGATAAGTGGGTAGTAGTGGGTTGGGATCTCTGGGAAGTTTGGGTTTACTCCAGGTACATGATATGGCAAACACAAGGGGAATTCCAGGGTGGATCCTGAGCGGGTCAGGATCGCTGTGTCTTCTGATACACGTTGTCCTTGCTGGGGCTTGTGCTTGGCCCTGGGCTGGTTCCCAGGTCTGGGGACCTGGGTGGAACCCAAGCAGGCACTGATTGGTGACACTTTGGAGCCCTTTGTGGCTCCCCCAACATGGTGGGGACATTTCCAGCAGAGCAGGAGCTGCCTTGGGGTGTGAGTGGACAGGGGCTGTGGGACGGAGCCGGCTGGAGGAGGGACTGGGGGGCCCCGGGGTGATGCTGTGGCGGGACAGGGAGGCTCTGCCCAAGGCAGCTGCAGATCCCTAAAGCCACAGCAGTGATCTGGGGAGCGGGGCTGGAGCTGCTCGGGGTGTTGGGGTGGTGTCCCAGGCAGCAGGAACCTGCTGGGGCGGTTGTGGCCGGAGCGGGTTGGGCCAACGCCCTGCCCTCACCCTCTGCCTCCAGGGCTCCTTGGGTGTGGGTGATGCTTCCAGGTGGTGTTCCTGGAGCCAGGATCCAAACCCCTGCAGCTCCTTCTCCCTTGCAGAGGAGGATCAGCAGGTTCCTGCCCCTTGGGACTCCCCACCGAGGTGTGTCCCGGGCCCAGGTGACAGGCAGGGGCTGTCACTGACACGATGGCATCGCTCTTACCTGCCCCCAAGAGAAGCACTATCCCTCTTCCAAATGTCCCTGACAGGTCCCAGGGCTGCCACTGGACCTCAGGGCTGCTTTAGTGTGCCCAGGGCTGCCTTTCTCGGCCCCATCACTCCACCGTGGCCTCCCCTTACGGGAACAGGGGCTCCAGGCCCAGTGCCAGGTTTGGGACTGTTTGGGAGTTTGGGAGGATCTGGTGGGCACGAGTCTGTGGTGCCAGGGGATGTGTCACCGTTGGTCCCGGGGGTGTCCCAGCCCTCCCTGATGGTGCTCTCTGGCTGCAGACACGCCACGGGCAAGGCTCAGCATGGGAACTTTCTGGTGGCCATCAAGCAGGAGAAGGGAGAGTCGGCACGAGTGGGTGGTGAGAAGCCACACGGCGAGGAGGAGGTGAGCCCTGGTGCCCATGTCCCTGCCCACAGGGTTCGAGGTGTGGGGCTGTCCCTGTCCCTCCACTGGCCAATGGGCCGAGGAATCTCCCAGACCTTCCCCAGAGGGCCAGGGGGCTGGGGTGGCTCTGGGCCCTGCTCCCGTGTCCCGGTGGCACTGTGTGCTCTGACCCCTCTGTCTCTTCCCCCTGGGTGCCAGCCGGTGAAGAAGAGGGGCTGGCCCAAGGGCAAGAAGAGGAAGAAGATCCTCCCCAACGGCCCCAAAGCCCCCGTGACGGGCTACGTGCGCTTCCTGAACGAGCGGCGCGAGCAGATCCGCACCCAGCACCCCGACCTGCCCTTCCCGGAGATCACCAAGATGCTGGGAGCGGAGTGGAGCAAACTGCAGCTCTCGGAGAAGCAGGTATGGCCCCCCTGGGGGAGACCCCCAGGCTGGGGAGCTCCAGAGCCTGCAGCCCAAAGCCCTTGGCTCCCTGCAGGGCTGGAGCTGGTCCCAGTGCTGGGCTGGGAGGGGTTGGGAGCCTGGGGCTGGGCCGGGCTGAGGCCCCTCTGTGACCGCAGCGGTACCTGGATGAAGCGGAGCGGGAGAAGCAGCAGTACATGAAGGAGCTGCGGGAATACCAGCAGTCAGAGGCCTACAAGATGTGCACGGAGAAGATCCAGGAGAAAAAGATCAAAAAAGGTGTGTTGTGAGAGCAGGGGCTGCTGGGATCTGGCCAGGCACTGCCAGAGCCTTAGGGGATGGAGTCTGGCTGCCGGGGTGACTCCCTTTCTACCTTGCAGAGGATGCAGGTTCTGCAGCTGTGAACACCCTGCTCAACGGGCACAAGGTAAAGCCCCAGTTTGTCTGCCTGTGTGGGGGAACTAAGGCACTGCTGGGCTCAGTCCAGGGAGCTGGGCTGGCTGCACGGGTGGGTGGGCAGAGGGAGGCTCAGGGATGTGAATCCCAGGTTCCTGGAGTGGCAGGAGGCAGAGTGTAGCCATCCTCCCTCCCCACCTGCCTGGGCAGGGCCGCCCCTCACTCCCATCCTGGTGCCCCCCATCTGCCCAGCCCCAAGGGGTTGGGGTCCCCTCTGGGGCCCTCAGCCCTGCCTGAGCCCTCCCTCTCATCCCTCAGGCTGGCGAGTGCAGCGACACCTTCTCCACCTTCGATGTGCCCATCTTCACTGAGGAGTTCTTGGACCAAAACAAAGGTGAGGGGCTGCCAGATGCAGGCTATGGAAGGTCCCTGGAAAGGCTGGATGGAGGGACCAGCCTGGAGCCTGGGCATTGGTGGCACTGAGCCTCTTGGAAGAGCTGTGGCTTGGGGAAGGGATTGGGCTGAGGGATGGTCGGTGTCCATCCCGCTGACACGGCGCTGTCCTGGCAGCCCGGGAGGCTGAGCTGCGGCGCCTGCGCAAGATGAACACGGAGTTCGAGGAGCAGAACGCCATCCTGCAGAAGCACACGGAGAGCATGAACTGCGCCAAGGAGAAGCTGGAGCAGGAGCTGGCGCAGGAGGAGCGGCAGACCCTGGCCCTGCAGCAGCAGCTGCAGTCGGTGCGGCAGGCCCTGACCGCCAGCTTCTCCTCCCTGCCCATCCCCGGTGAGTTGGGGGCCGCCACGGGGCTCCCCGGTGCCAGGGCTTGGTGCCGGTGCAGTGGGGCAACGTGGGACCTGCCCTGGCTGCTGGAACCCCTGCCTGGGCAGAGGGGCACCGTAGGGCCTCCTCAGCTGTGGGGACATTGCTCAGGCTGAGTGGCACTGTGGGGTCCCCCATCCCAGGTGAAGGGGCACTGTGGGGCAGCGGGGCGGTGGCAAGTGCCCATCTGATGCTGGGCTGGGATCCTACAGGACTCGAGGGACTCCCTGGGGAGCCCAGGGATGTGACAGCCAGCTGGCTCCCCTGTCCTGGGGCAGGGCAGGCTGGGAGCCATCCTCTGGAGCCACACTCACAGCTGTGCCCCAAATTGGCCCAAATCCACATACTCCAGGATTTGTGCCGGTGCAGGCTCTGTCCCGCGACAGGAGATGGCACTGGCTGCTGAGGTCCCTTCCCCAGTCACCAGTACATGGTCAGGGCTGGGTGGGGACCTGCTCACCAGGCTGTCACCTCCCAGGCACCGGGGAGACCCCCACGCTGAGCACCCTGGACTTCTACATGGCCAAACTGCACAGTGCCATCGAGAGCAACCCCCTGCAGCACGAGCCGCTGGTGCTGCGCGTCAAGGAGATCCTGTCCCGGATCGCCAGGTGAGCACAGGGCTGGGAACACGGGGCAGGGGGTGATGGGAGGTGAGCAGGGAGGGATTGGACAGGAATGGGCTCAGAGCTGCTCGGGGGTGCTGTGGGAGAGGGAAGCCCCGTCCCTGAGTTCAGGGGGTACATTCAAAGACATGGAGCTGCTAGAGTGAGTCCAGAGGAGGCCATGGAGATGCTCCAAGGGCTGGAGCCCCTCTGCTCTGGAGCCAAGCTGGGAGAGCTGGGGGTGTTCACCTGGAGAAGAGAAGGCTCCAGGGAGACCTGAGAGCCCCTTGCAGGGCCTAAAGGGGCTCCAGGAGTGCTGGAGAGGGACTGGGGACAAGGGATGGAGGGACAGGACAAGGGGAATGGCTTCCCACTGCCAGAGGGCAGGGTGAGATGGGATATTGGGAAGGAATTTTTCCCTGTGAGGGTGGGGAGGCCCTAGCACAGGTTGCCCAGAGCAGCTGTGGCTGCCCCATCCCTGGAAGTGTCCCAGGCTAGGCTGGATGGGGCTTGGAGCAACCTGGGCTAGTGGAAGTTGTCCCTGCCCATGGCAGGGGGTGGAACGAGATGAGCTTTAATGTCCCTTCCAACCCAAACCATTCTGGGATTCTCAGCTGTGCTTTCCTCCCTCCTCAGTGAACACTTGTGAGAGGACCAGTCCCTCTGGAGCCTGGGGCTGGCTGGACCCTGTCCCTGTCCCTTGGAGCTCACGCAAGGGACAGTCTCTGCCGGGGGTCCGGCTGCTTCCCCCCCACCCCTCGCACCTTGCAGCGTGAGCCGGGACCCCCCAGCCCGGAGCGCCCGACCCTGCGGCTGCCCCGGCTCCAGAGACCTCGAGCTTTGGGGGAGAGGTGGGGACAGAGCTGAGAGCCCATCCAGGGTGGTGCTGGGTGAGGGGTCACTGGTGGTGTGAGCACCCCCCACTCTCCCATGAGGCCCCCAGCTCCGCCTTGCTCAACCAGGGGCTCCCCAAAGCCTGATGGGGAGGTGCTGGCGGGTTCTGGCCTGGAGTGAACCCAACTCTTCCAGGGTGACCTGGGGCTGTGGTGCTGGGGGGGCAGCAGGGGGTGACCAGGAGTTCCTGGGGAGGCAGTGAAGTGAACAGGAGTCCCTGGAGCTTGGCACTGCCTCCCAGCCCCAGACCAGCCTGGGAAACCCTTGGTCCCATCCCACAACGGGGCTGGGGGCAGCTCCTTCCCCCTGCCTCTGCCTTTATTTAATCGTCCCCATGGGTGCCTTTGGCCACTGTCCCTGTCACCTCACCTGGCTGCTCTTTCCCCCCACCTTTGGGACCAGACAGAGAGCTCCTGAAGGCAATAAACTGCCTCCTGCTGGAGGGGAGCTGGGGCAGACCCCTTCCTGCAGTGGGGACCCCTGGGCTGGAGGGAGCTGGGACTTACCCCTTCCCATGACAGGGAGCCTGGGGGAGCTGGGACTGACTCTCTCCCATGGTGGGGACCCCTGTGCCAGGGGAGCTGGGACTGACCCCTTCCCGCTGTGGGGACCCTGGGTGTGCTGCACTGGCTTTCAGCTCCTGCCCCCCACCCCCTGCCTGAGCCCCCCTGCTCTTGTGGGACCACTGTGCTGGCAGCCACATCTGGCCGTGCTGTGCCGGGGTCGGTGTCCCCGGGGCTGCCTGTCACTAATCTCAGACTGTGTAATTAGAGAGTGTCTTATTTTCTTACTTAGCACTATGTGGGCCTGGCCCTGGCTCTAATGGGGGGCTGGGGTGCTTCCCCCCCCTCACCTGCCAGGCCTGTGCTCTGTAGCTGCATCTCTGGTTTGCCATCTCCTGGTGCCGCTGGGCTTGGGCTGGAGATGGGAGCAAATAAACGTGGGAGAAAACCACTCTGGTCTCTGTGTGTTCGTGCTCGGAGGGGACTCTGGATCTGATCCTGGATCTATTCCCAGAGGTGCTGCAGTAGGTCAATGCCCAGCCAGGGAGGGTGTGATGGCAGCGGCTCTGCTCTCCCACCTCCAGCCTGTCCCGGGCCCTTCTTACGTGGCAGAGCTCACCCGATCCCCGCGGGTGACCTGCCCCCCCAGCTCAGGTTCCCGGGCGCGGGGATCACCTTACGGCCGGCAGGGAGCCAGCCCCATCCATAATTCAGCGGTGCCGCCGGGATGCAGCGGGCGGGCAGGCACGGCCGGCAGCCCCCCGAGGGGGGCCCCATGGAGAACGGCGTGGGGCAGGAGCCGGGGACCCCCGAGCCTCCCCCCGCCGAGGCCCCCGCGGCCCCCCGGGCCCCCCGCGCCCGGCCCAGGCTGGTGTTCCACACGCAGCTGGCCCACGGCAGCCCCACGGGGCGCATCGAGGGCTTCACCAACGTCAAGGAGCTCTACGCCAAAATCGCCGAGGTCTTCGACATCTCGCCCACCGAGGTGAGGGGCTGCGGCACCCGGGGAGGGGGCTTTGTGCCCGAGGGGGGACACCAGCCCTGAAGCACTGGCTGTGGCCTGTGCTCCCACAAGTCCCCGACTGCTTGTAAATGCAGTCCCCAGAATGTCCTGGAAAAGAATGCTTTAGTCTCTGGTCTCTATTGGCTCCTCTGGGGAGGGACTGGGGGGGTCTTGCCTCAGTTTCCCCCCTGCAAGTGGGCAGGGAGCCGGTGCTGCCTGTTCCCTGGCTGATTCCCGCTGCCTGGCACTGTGGGAAGGTGCGTGGGGATGGGGCAGTGTGGGGTTCTCAGGCAGGCTGGGGGTCTCTGGACCCTGCTGCTCTAGCAGTGCCCTGACTGGACGCTGCCATGGCTGATTCCTGCCCTGGGCCCCAACACCGACACCCCCTGCCCTGCTGGGCCATCGCCAACCCCTGCTGATGGGGTTCCCCGGGGCAGATCCTCTTCTGCACGCTCAACACACACAAAGTGGACATGCAGAAGCTGCTGGGGGGGCAGATCGGCCTTGAGGATTTCATCTTTGCCCACGTCCGGGGCGAGACCAAGGAGGTGGAGGTGACCAAGACAGAGGACGCGCTTGGCCTCACCATCACGGACAACGGGGCTGGCTACGCCTTCATCAAGGTGAACCCCCCGGGGGGCTGGGCTGGGCCCAGAGCAGCCCTGGGGGCTGTGGCCCTGTGGGTGACATCCCTGCTGCACCCCCTCCCTGCGACCAGGCTCCTCCCTGACTCCCCTCTGGGTCCACCCTGGTCCTGGGGGTCTCCCCTCCCGTGGGGAAATTTGGGGTCACCCTCCCTACCTGACCCAACTACTAAAGGCCATGGGATCACAGAGGTGTTTGTGTGGTGGGTGGAATGGGGAATGTGTCTGTCTGTCCCACTGTGCCACCTTGTTGCTGTGTGTCCCTGTCCCCCCACCCCCAGAGGATCAAGGAGGGGAGCATCATCAACCGGCTGCAGACGGTGTGTGTGGGGGACAGCATCGAGGCCATCAACGACCACACCATCGTGGGCTGCCGGCACTACGAAGTCGCCCGGATGCTGCGGGAGCTGCCGCGGGCCCAGCCCTTCACCCTCCGCCTGGTCCAGCCCAAAAAGGCCTTCGGTCAGTCGGGGGCTCCCCCTGCTCCAGCGCTGGGGACTAGGGAAACCTTGGAATTGTCCCCAGCCCCTGTGGCCCTGCAGCCCCCTCCCCAGGGGCCAAGTGCCTTGCAGGATCCACCCCTAACCTGCACCCCTACTCTTTGTGTACCCCGGGGCACCCCTCCATTGCACCTATGTAGGCACTCTTCGGGGGGTCCCCACACCTGCTCATACTCCCTGTGGGCACTCCCATTCCTCTGTGTGCCCTGTCCTGGGCATCCATGAACACCCCGTAACCACGAACATCCCTGCTCTGTACCCCTGGGTGTCCCCCCCACACCACCCCTGTCCCACACATAGCTCACCCTGCAGTGCCCCCCGGGGGGCTGAGGAGTGGCAGAGATGGGCTGGGGATGCCAGGCCCTGCCTTGGCCCTCACCCCACCTCTCCCCCCGCGCTGGGGCACAGACATGATCGGGCAGCGGACGCGGAGCAGCAAATCCCCGGGCGAAGGCAGAGTGGCCACTGGGAAGGAAACGCTGCGGCTGCGGACACAGGGCCCGGCCGTGCTGGAGGAGGGGGTAAGACCCGCCCTGAGCCCCCACCCTGACCCACAGCTGCTCACACCGTGCTGAGGTGGGGACGAGCATCCCCCCACCCCTGGGTGCCCCCTCTGCTGCCCACGCCCGCAGTGCCCCCCGGCACGGCTCGGTGGGAGCAGGGGGTGCCCAGCACTCACCCCCCGGGTCCCCCAGCCCAGCCCCTCCGAGGAAGAAGCTGCTCGCCGGGTGGACGATCTGCTGGAGAGTTACATGGGCATCCGCGACAGCGAGCTGGGTGAGCTGGGGGGGGGCCTGGACCCTGACTCGGACCTGCCCTTGACCCGCCCTCTGGCCTGGACCCTGCCCCAGCTCAGCCCCAACCCAGCCCCTGCCCCTTTCCCAGCTCCTGCAAAGGTCCTTCCCTAGTTCCAGCCCCTGCCCCTTCCCCAGCTCCGGCCGCTGATCTGTCCCTTCTCTCCCCCAGCCTCGACGATGGTGGAGGCGGCCAAGGGCAGCCCCGGCGCGGCCCAACTCGCCCGCGGGCTGGACTCGGTGCTGGGCGAGTTTGCCTTCCCCCCGGAGTTCGTGGCCGAGGTGTGGGCGGCCGTTTGTCACCCCAAGGGGGGGCAGGAGTAGCTGGAGGGGGGGCAGTGCCCTCCTCATGTCCCCACCCCGTCCCCAGCCCACCTGGGGCTGGCAGCGCTGGTGGGGGTCCCCATCCTGTGCCCCGCACCCTCCCGAGTGCACTCAGGTCTGTCCCCTGGGCTGGGGGGGCAGCAGGGCACCCAGCCCACCCACCCACCTCCCCGAGAACCCCCAAAGCGCGGTGGGCAGCGGCTGTGGGTCATTAAAGCAGAGGCTGGAGGAGAAGGGCTGTTGCTGTGGTTGTCAGCCCCCACCCCAGTGTCCCCCCCCGGGCGTTCACCCCCAGCGAGCACCGAGAGCTGCACGAGCTGTGCTTTATTGGGGAGGGGGGAGCGGCCCTGTGCCCCCTGCCAGGGCTCGGGGAGGGGACGGGGGGGAAGCATGTAGAGCCCCTGGATGCGGGTGATGGGGACCCACGGAGGGGGCGGGATGGGGGGCCGGCCGTGTCCCCCCGGCCCGGGGTCGCTACTGCAGGACGGAGCCGGCGGTGAGTTTGCGGCGCAGGGAGGGGGTGAGGGACACGATGGAGGGCCGGGGGCGCAGCCGGGGGTACACGCGGTGCAGCACCGCCCGCCGGAACAGGATGTACACCCAGGGGTCCAGGATCTGGTTCCAGGTGACCATGCGGATGTAGATGAGCAGCATCTCCTGCGTGTCCGTGGGCAGCTCCTGTGCCCGCCCGCCGGGCAGGCGCTGCAGCGCCGACTGCACGATGAAGATCTGGGGGAGGGAAAGGGGAAAAGCGTCACTGGGGGGTCTGTGAGCTGCGTGGAGGTGGGGGGAATGATGAGGGTCCAGGCACTGAGCCCCTTGGAGGGGGGTCCCAGGCCGGTTTGGGCACCGGGGAGCACCTGCTCTGCCCGCAGGCAGTGCTGAGCCTCAGAGCCCATAACCCAAGGGCCAACCTGGAGTGCAGAGAGGTGGCACAGGGGGATGCTGAGACACGGGGGGGGCTCACCGAGGGGACACCCCCAGACCTAGGGCCTCACCAGCAGGAACATGGCAGGGACACCCTGAGACCTTGGACCTCACTGGGAAGAGCAGGGGGACACCCCAAGACCCAGGAGGGACATGGAGGAGGGTGGAGGGGGGACACACACCAAGGCTGAGGCCCCACAAGGAGGAGCAGGGGGGACACCAAGAGACCCAGGAGGGACATGGAGGAACGGTGACGGGGGGGGGCATCAGGTCAGGGGCCTCACCAGGAGGGGCATCCAGCAGATGGTTGCGATGATCATGATGCCCACGAGCTGCACCATCATCTCCACCTCGCTGTCGCGGCGCCGCTGCACCGACTCACGGTCGTGGTAGACGCGGCAGAGCGTGACCACGCTGATGGTGTTGAGGATGAAGGAGAGCAGCACCGACAGGATGCCCAGCAGAGCGAAGAGCAGGCAGAAGATGATGTCGCCGGTGTCGGGCAGGAGGGTGAGGAAGCACCAGGAGCCGGGGAACTGCAGGGTGTACCGGCCCAGCCCCAGCACCGGCAGCAGCCCCAGCAGGCAGGAGAAGCCCCACACCAGCCCCACCATGGCCCAGGCACGGCGCTTGGAGATGCTGGTGGAGCGGGAGAAGGGGCGGTTGATGCCCAGGAACCGCTCCCCGGCCATGGTGGCCCCCAGCAGCAGCGGGCACTGCCCGAAGAACACCATGGAGAAGCCGAGGAAGTTGCAGAGGTGGCAGTCGGGGTCCACCTCGGCCCAGGGGAACTTGATGAAGTGGTAGGGGATGATGACCGAGGCTGTCACCAGCAGCCCCATGAAGTCCGTGACCACCAGCCCGCAGAGGAAGACGAGGAAGGAGGAGCGGGCGTGGCTGGAGAGCTTGCGGGAGGAGCTGAGCAGGACGCAGAGGGCGAAGAGGTTGGAGCAGAGGCCGATGAGGCCGAAGGCCGTGGAGAACCAGGGTGAGGCGATGCTGTTCCGCGCGTTGGCGCGGCCGTCGCTGGCGTTGAACACCCCAAAACACGAGTGTGCCGGCCCAGCCACGCTGCTGTTGGGGGGCTCCATACCCCCCACCCCCTCACGCTCCTTCTGGAAGCTTCAGGCACCCTCCTGGCTCGGCTCCATGGCCTGTGACCCCCACTGCCAGCACTGAGCCCGCCTTGCCCTGCAGGGAGAAATGAGGGGGTTTAGGGCTGTTCCCCATCACCCACCCTGAGCCTGCAGATGTGGGGGCCCCCCAGGGCCGTGGAGGGGGATGCCCTGCTGGAAGCCCAGCCCATGGAGGGGGTCACAGACCCCAGCTCGCGCTGGCTCCAGGCGCAGCCGGGGTGGGTGCTGAGGGCCCGGCCCTGCAGCTGCCGGGATTAACCGTCCTGGGCCACGAGCCACGTGGAGCTGCAGCCACGAGGCCGGATCCCAGCACGGCCCAACACGGGCAGCTTGGCTCACTCCTACTCTTGGGGGGACACAGCCTGACACCCCGGGACGTTTGCCCTCTGTCACAGTGCAGGGACCCGCTCTCAAGGATGCAGGCACGGGGTGGCTGCCCTGGGGCATGATCCTGACACTCCCCCGTCCCTGTGCTGTACTCCTGGCTCAGTGGGGAGAAGCCTCATCCCTGTAGTGTGGGGGGAAAACTGAGGCACAGGTTGGGACATCCATGTCTGGAGCTGTGTGCTGCAACCCTGGCACTGTGGCCAACCCACAGCCAGTGTGGGTGACATCCCTGCGCTGCTCCCCTGGACCCCCCTCACTGGGAGCCGAGGGTTTGTCACCGGAATGGTGACAGAGAGCACATGAACTGTGGCTGTGGGCAGCCTGGTCAGTGCCACTGTGCCTCACTGGGCAGTGACCCGGGGCCAGGAAGCCTCTGGCAGCTGGGAATCATGGAATCACGGAATATCCTGAGTTGGAACGGACCCACAAGGATCATCGAGTCCAGCTCCTGGCCCTGCACAGGCTTCCACTACTAATTAGTCCAGGCTGCAAATGGGATGATGTGGGACAGAGCAGAGACATGGCAACTGTAGGGACTGGACACCCTGGGGACATAATCCCTTGCAGGGAGCACACCCCTCCTCTCCTCCTGGGACCCATTTCTCCAGGCTGTGGATGTTCTTGTCACCCCGCCCGCCCCATCCCACTCCCTGGCTGGCGCAGTCCTCAGCCCAGTGGCCCCAGTGGGATGCCCAGCTGTATCCCAACCATCCGCCCCTGCAAAGCCCCCACTGCAGAGCCCTCCAGTTCTGGGATCCTGGCAACCTTGCTTCCCCCTTGTGCAGGGTGGAACTTGCCACCTGTCCCCTGTCCCCAGGTCAAACCTCAAACTGGCCCTGATCGGGGCCAAACCAGGCGTTTGGTCCATCACCCCACCCTGCTCTGTGTCCCCATGTCCTGGGTGATCCCTGCGCCGTGTCCCACAGCCAGACACCCCTCACCACCCCCGTCCCCAGCCCCTGGTTGGAGGGCTGGGAGCCACGGCACACACCCGAGGCACGCGCCGATCCCACAGCCCAGGGGCTGGGACGGGGCCAGGCATTGCAACATCTTCCTCTGGGGCCTCACCCAGGCGGGACGTGGGGCTGAGGGTGCTGGCACCCACCCAGCCCCACCTGTGCCCAGCTGTGCTGTGGGTGCTGCAGCCCTGGGGAGCGGGGAAGGGGCTCAGGGTGGCAGCGGGGGCTTGTCCCCATCCCCGTCCCATCCCGGTGCAGGGGGCTGGCAGATCACAGCAGTGATTCACTGCGAGGATGGGCCTGGCTTTTTCCATGAGCCAAGAGCCAAAACTTGCTGCTGTTTGTTCTCGCTGGTCCCTGAGGGATGTCCGTGGTGGCTCCAGAAGTGTCTGGGCCCTCCAGATCACGGTCAGGCCTTGGTGTGACATTCCAGATCCCTGAGGAGTCACCAGCCTTTCCCATGTCCTCTGGGAGGTGACAAATTCCCCCCTGCCCAACAGCGGTGCCACGTGGGTGCCTGGCATGGTGGTCCCACTCCTGCTGCCCCTTGCCATGTGCCTGCTCACACTCTTGGGGTGCGCTTGGGGTGCTGTCCCCAAGTGTGTCCCCCCTGCCCCAGAGCACACCCTCTGCTCCCTGAGGGTCGATGCTGCCCTGCAGCCCCTGAGAGCCCCCAGAGACTCAGAGCCATGGGATGCTCTTGGCTGCCCACTGACTCCCTGTGGTAGGATCTGACCCCTCCCCACAGTGTCCAGCATGGGGGTCTCCCTGTGGTGGTACCATGGCTGGGCAAGGCACCACAAGGCCCAGAAGCTCCAAACCAACCATCACCCATGGCCCCTCCCTGTCCTTCCTCCCCCTCCTGCCCCGTCACAATCACAACTCGGCCCCTCACCCACCGCCCAGTGCAGCCAGGCCAGGGACCCCAAGGGCAGGGGGGACCCTGGGGTGGGCTTGGGGGCCGAGCAGCTGGGCCCCCCTGCTCAGAACTGCCTCAGCCGGGCACTGACTGCACTTAGAGGGAATCAAATATTAACGAGGGGCCACTTAACAGCCGCAGGGCCGGGAGAGAGGGAGCCCCGGCAGTGCCAGAGCAAACCAGCGGCATCTCCGGGAAAGGGATCATGCAGGGGCGGGGGGAGTCCTCTCTCACCCTCTCCCCCCATCACGAGCAGCACTCAGGTTTGGGGTTCTGGACCTGGCAAAACCCTTCCAGAGAGATCTCATGGGAACAAGGGTTTTGCGAGGGGTGCTGGGGTAAAATCCCCGTGGAGAGGAGCTGTACCCGAAATGTGCTGCTGGAGCTGCAAGGCACTGGCAGGAGCAAGGGAGGGGGGGCTGGTGCAGGCACTAATGGGGTTCCTGGCACCGCCTGAGGCCGAGGGTTGATGTTCTGCTGCAGCTGCACCATGGCTGCCCTGCCTCCACTGGGCACTGCTTCCTGCCCTGGCCACATCCGAGGGAAAGGCAAGAGGCTGTTGGGGAGCAGGAGGCTGCTCCTTATCTGCTCCTGCCCCAGCCCATTCCTTCCCCAGGCTTCCTCAGGCAGGACTGGGCACGGGGCTTGCAGGATCAGGCCAGGGTGGGGAACTGGGAGGGGAGTTTGCTGGGCAGTGGGGCACAGACACCTGCAAAGAGACCCCCAAACCAGGCAGCAGTGACTCCCCACACACCCCATGTGCACCCTCAGCCTGGGCTCTGCTACTGGACTTGGGGCTTGGCCTCAGGGCAGCCCTGCAGAAGGTGCTGCAGGACATTTGCCTTTTTCCCTTGTGTGGCCACTCCCTCCTCTCTGTTTGGACCTCTCCAGGACAAGGACTTTCCCTCCACAGCCTGATGTCCCTGGTGCAGGTGGTCCCGTGGTTGCGAGGGATGGACGTGGTCCCACTGCCACCCACCCCCCAGGCTGAGGCTCTGGGGGCAGAAGATCAGCTCCAGGTCATCAGCTGGGACAGGAAAGGCCATGGCCACACCACAGGAACGGGGACCTGGCAGGGCCCCAGTGTCCCTCCTTGGACCCACAGTCATCACAGGGACCTGCTGCTGGGGGAGCTGCCCCTGCCTGGCCTGGAGCAGGGACATCCCCGGGACACTCAGGACAGAGGACATTCCTGGGAAGCAGTGACACACAGGGTGGTTCCTGCCAGGCACAGTGCTGTCCTTTCCTGTCCCTGCTGTGGCCCGGGGCAGAGGTCCCGAACCTCCGGGCTGGCTTGGAGACAACTGGCACCATCCCCATCCCAACCTCCAGGGCCCCGGAGCCGGGCAGGGGTGGCTGGGGGTTCACCCTGGGTGCCCTTGGGTGCAGGAGCCGGGGTTCGGCAGCCTTGGGGGTGCCGGCGCCAGGGCCCCCCGCCCCGCGGCTGCCCCCGCCCGCAGCATCGCGGCATCTCGAGGGCGTCAAGGCCGCTGGGCTGCCCACCCCGGCCGCCCGAAATAGCCCTTTCCTTTCCCGGCCCTTTCCCGGTCCTTTGCTGACTCTTTCCCGGCTCTTCCCCGACATGAGGTCGGGCGGGGGCGGCCGTGGGGGACCCGTCCCGACAGGGGAGCCCCAAAAGCAAATCCTGGTGCCGAGGGGAAGCCCGGGACGTGCCCGCCGCGGACCCCCGGCCCCGGGGACAGACAGACAGCGGGGGACACCACGTCTCCGTCCCCCCCGTGGGGTCTCCACTTCCCTTTCCCCGAAACGCACCCGATCCTCGGGTCTGTGTGTGAACTGGGCGGATGAGCCGAACGCGAGTGTCCGGAGAGTCCCGAGAGAGCCGAAAGCCCCGCACAGCCCCACGGGGCCCGCACAGCCTCTCCGTCCGTCCGTCCCAGCCCTGCGGTCTGTCCACCCATCCCAGTCTCTGTCCATCCATCCCAGTCTCTCTGTCCGTCCATCCCAGACTTCTGGACTCTTTGTTCTCCTCAGCCTCCCCACCCCCGCATCCCTCGCCCCCCTCCAGCGCTCTCCTCCCCGCACAGACCCGGGCCCTACCTCGCTGTCGGCGGGATCCACCCGGCTCGGCTCAGCTCGACTCGGCTCAGCTCAGCCCGGCTGGGCTCAGCCCCGGGGGAGGCGGGGGAAGGGCCGGGCTCGCCGCTCCCCCCGGAACCGGCCCCGTCCCTCTCCGCCCCCTCCCCGCTCAGGACGGGGCTCCCTCCGGGCGGGGGTCGCGCCCCCGCCCCATCGCCCCCGCAGTTTCCCCTGGCGCAGCCCCCCCGTGACGGTGCCCAAAGACCCCCGGGCGGCGGCCGCAGCACCCGCGGCTGGTCCGAGTCGGGGCCGGACCCGCCCCGTCACTCCCTTGTTTACCCGAGTGGGTCCCTGTCCGGGCGGGGGGGGGGATCCGGCCGTGCCGGCCCCTCAGCAGCGGGGTCCCACAGAGAGGGGGGTCCCCACCGAGCCCCGCAGAGCGGCCCTGGGACCCGGGAAGGGGGGATGTCGGATGACCGGAGTCCCCGCAGCGTCCCTGGGTGCCCCCGCAGCGTCCCTGGGTGCCCCCGCAGCCCCGGGCAGGGTTCGCACCCCGGAGGTTTTCCCAGCTCGAGGTGTCGCTGCGCGGCCAAAGTCGCGGCCAGTCAGTGGCACGTCCCCAGGCACTGTCCCCTCCCGCGGTCTCAGGACGCGACAGTCTCCGCTGCTGCTCCTCGTGCTCCGCCGCGGAGGGCAGAGCCCGGCTGCGGCCCCCGCGGCTCCATCAGCTCCGGAGCGCTGGGAGCGCCTGAGCCCGCGGGGGACGCGGGGACATCCCGAGCGCGCAGCATCCCGCCAAGGCCAGCGAGGCCGGGGCGGTGGTGGCCGGGCAGGAGATTTTCCTGCCGCTGGCTCGGCACTGAGGGGCTGCAGACCCCCATCATCCCGCCGTGCCTTGGCTTAGAGCAAGGACTGGCACTGCGAAAGCCCGGGCAGAGGGCAGGGCCAGCCCGCAGAACTGGGTCGCGGCGAGGATCATGCGCCGGGGGCAGGAACGAAACCCGCAGGGCTCAGCAGCCGCTGCCGTGCCCGGGCCAGGCCGGGGTGTGCCGGGTGTGCCCGGGAGCAGCTGCGCTCACAGAGATGTGGGCACGGGAGGGGAGGCTCCACCAGCTGCCACCCCCCGGCCGAGCTGCTGTGCCCCCCAAAACCAGCTCAGGGCTGTGCCAAACCACGAGGCAGCTCCCCGTGAAATGGAGGGGAGATGCAGACACGAGCACTGAGAGCCGTCAGGGCAGGGAAAAGCCATCAGAGGGGCTTCAGCCGGATCCAGCCCCTGATCCAGCGTGTGCCCAGCAGCCGCAGCAGCTCTGGGGGCTCCTGTGCCCAGTCAGTGGCTCCATCCAGGGCCTGGAGTCAGAGGCACAGGGAAACGCAGTGCCTGGGAGGGAATGTGGACCATGTTCAGGCTGGGGACACTGTGGGATGTTTTGGGGGGAAGTTCCCCTACCCCTGTGTGTGTGTATACCCAGGAGGGACAAGGGCTGTGGGCAGGGCAGCTCTGCCAGTCAACTGAGCAGGGAGGGCACCCAACCACCAACCAAACGTTGGGGTTTGGCTTTTCTTTTCCCATTTCCTCCAAGGCCATCCCTGGCTGGGCCTTCACTCACTTCCTGTGCTGAGCCCTGGGACACCCCTGTGCAGGCAGTGGCTGGAAATAACTCACAGGAAGGAGAGGGCAGGGGATGTGTCCGGTGCAGCTGCCGGCCCCGGGGACATCCGACAGGATGGGGAGGGGGCAACCACGTGCAGGGCCAAGGCAGTTGGGGTGCCCCCCACCCCCAGGCTGAGCCCCAGGCAGCTGGGGCGGGCGTGGGAGCCTCCTGAGCACCAGCTCTCATGGTGTCTGCAGGGCTGGATCCTGCCAGCAGAGAGCAGGACAGGGTGACCCTCCTGAGCTGTGGGGCAGCCACTGAGGCCTGGAGGGTTGGCTCTGCCCCAGTGCTGGGGGATTGGGGCAGCCCCCCAAGTCCCTGTGCCATGGGGCTGTACTGGGGGCAGTGGATGCAGGGAGGAAACAGTGACAGTTCACTGCCAGGATGGAGGTTTCCTGTGCCCCTGGGCATTACTCACATACCAACACTGTTTGGGTGATCCTGGGGATGGGGCCATCCCAGACACTCGTGACTGTGCCCCTTGGCCAGCACCTGGAGGGACCAACGCCAGCGAGTCCCAGCTCAGCCCTGAAACACCTCTCAAGATGCCCAAAACCTGGCTGAGCATCACTTGGGGCCTTCAGAAACCCCCAGCTCAGCGCTGGGGGTCTGGGGAGCACAGCTGCCTCTTGCCTAGGGCAGCGAGAGCCTCACAGGCACGATGTGGGAGGGACTGCAGGCCATGGAATCCGGATTTTCCCCTGTAAGGAGATATCCCAGCCAGCACCCTCTCCTCCGCCCTGCTGGAGCAGGCGCCTGGCAGCCACTGAAGCTTCCCATGCCATAGCCAGGGCTGAGGGATGTGGCGGCGCTCCCAGGCTGGGGAAGTCAAATCCCAGGGGAGGACGTGCCAGGGATGAGGCCGGGGGGAGGGTGGGGGGCCCTGGGAGGTTGTGGAGCAGGACATGGGGCAGTGCTGCGCTGGCGAAGCCAAGGGCCCTGCGGCTCCAGCTGGGGACCATCAGCTGGACTGGTCTGACACTGGTAAGGGGAGGTGTGAGGCTGGGAAGGGGCTGGAGTGGGCAAGGGGAGCACACAGGGCTGACAGCATGTGGGGAGGGAGCAACAGACCCCAGCGACACAGGGGTGAGGACACCCCCACCCCAAACACTACCCAGCCCCTAGGAGAGCTCCCAGTGCCGGCCCAGTATGGTACTGGCTGGTGCTGCCATGCAGAAGCAGTGGTGGTACCCATGCCCAGGATCCCACAGCTAAAACAACCCCTATTTTATTTATAACAAAGTCTCAGGGTCCCTCAGCATAAAGGCAAGGACAGGGAAAAGCCGCAGGAATATGCCCTGTGCTGGGCCAGGCCCTGGGGACATCCAGGGGACAGTGTCTGTGCCAGGGGTGGCAGGAGTCCAGGGGGTGCTCAGCAGCCCCTCACCGGCGGTAACGGTAACGCTTGAAGTGGAACCAGAGCTGGAAGATGCCGTTGGCAAACTGGCAGCGGAAGCCGTGGCGGTGGGAATACTCCCACTCCCGGTTGACGATCTTGAAGGCGATGTCCTCGTAGGGTGGCCCCGCGTGGAAGCGCAGGATGGCGAAGTCCTTGTTGTCCTGGCAGGCCTCCAGGAAGTACTCGGGCGTCGAGCGCTTGTCGATGAGGTCGGGGTAGAAGATGTTGAACTTGTAGCCCTGCACGATCTTGGGGGGCGGGTTGTCGAAGTCGTAGTGGGTCTGGTTGTACTTGTTCCACTCGAAGCCCGTGTGGACGCGGTTGAAGAAGCGGGGCTTGCGCGGTCGGTACTTGTCAGCCCAGAGATAGGCCTTGCCCGTGAGCGGCATCTCCACGCTGAACTGAGCCTCGTCCGCGCCCATGCCCTCCTTGGCCTTGCGGAAGAAGATGTCGTCGGTGCTCTCCGAGGCATCACCTGTGGGGGAGGAGAGGTGAAGGTGGGATCCTGCAGTGCCGTGGGACACTGGGCACACGGCAGGAGGGAGCAGCAGGTGCTGGGCAGGGGATGCAGAGCTGGAAACGGGGATGCAGTGGGGACTCCCAGAGGGTACCGGACTGAGTTGTGCTGGAAAACTCATCCAAAACACTCCTCCCGCCTGTCTGCACCCAAATGCCCTGGTGGTACTGAGGCAGGTCCCCACAGGGAACAGCAGCAACCTGAGCCCCATCCCCCTGCTCCTGCCCAGCCCACAGCACTCTTTGCTCTGGGGGGAACCCCTCTGCCAGACCAGTTCTGGGTGCCAGCTCCAGATC
Organism: Neopelma chrysocephalum; assembly: GCF_003984885.1. Lineage (NCBI taxonomy): Eukaryota > Metazoa > Chordata > Aves > Passeriformes > Pipridae > Neopelma > Neopelma chrysocephalum. The sequence goes on along the minus strand of NW_020897983.1, from coordinate 100,821 downwards.
CAGCTCACCCTTTCCTGAGGGCAGTGTCCCCTCCAGCCCTGCACCCTGAAGCCCTGCACGCCCTCCACACCAGCAGGTTGCCCTGGGGCTCACCTGTCACCTGGAGCTGCTGGCGCAGGAGCAGCAGCCTGTGCGTGTCCTCCTCGGCCTCCAGCACGTGGGCGTCGAAGGGCAGCTCGTTGGGCCCCAGCAGGCGGGGGCTGTACTTGCCCGCATCGTAATCGTCCAGGCTCTGCTGGATCAGATCCTCCTCCATCAGCACGGCTTCCCCTTCCGCCTCGCCCTTGGCCTCCGTGTCCTGCTCCGCCTCCGGCTCCGAGGACGGCCCTGGCTGTGCCTCAAGGCTCTCCTCGGGATCCAGCCTGCACGGAAGGGAGAAGAGAGAACTGGGACGGGGATGGTACCCTCGTTCTCAGCTCACCTGAGCCCTGCCTGGGGAAGGGTGGGAGCACAAGGCTGCTTTTCTGTGCAGGGTGTCCCACAAGAGAGGCCTGGAGGGCTGTGCTCCAAGGAAAGGGCTGCTCACCTGTCGCTGGGGGAGGCTGGCTCCCTCTTGATGATGGGGAAGAGCGGTTCGCTCTCCACACCCTGCTCCTGCTTCAGCTTGTAGAGCTTCTGCCGCAGCACGTCCTGGTGCCGCTCCCGCAGCCTGTGAGAGGAGAGGAGCCATTGGGTCCCACCCAGCAGAACCCCCTCATGCCCACAGCCCAGAGCTGTGACACCCATCACAGCAGGCAGAAACCTGCTGGGCTTGGATGCTTTTGGGCTGAATAACCCCCAGTTCGGTTCTCTCTTGGAGACCTCACTGTGAACATCACCACCAGAGGAGGTGTCCAGCCCTGCTCCCCTTCTGGGAACCAGCCATCTCGGAAAAGGTATAAACCCCCACCAACAACTGGGTTTGTACCTGCCCAGCTCTGCCCATGGTGGGGTCTGTGCCGCCCCCAGCCCCTGCCCTCACCTGGCCCGAGCCATGTAAGCCTTCAGCTGCTGCAGGAGACTCTCCCAGTAGCCGATGTCCAGGTTGGGCCCTCCCGCTCGGATCTTGCTCTCGATGCCCTGGTACAGCGCCTGCAGCTGGTTGTACGTCTTGCCCTTGAACACCGACTGCACATCCGAGCTCACCGAGGCGTTGACGCCATCCCGGCGCTCCCCTGGACAGGTGAGGGCAGCTGGTCAGTCTGTGGGCACTCACTGACCCTCATCCTGGCCCTCCCGACAGCAGGATGCTGGATCCCAGCCAGGGACAGCTGCCAGACCCACAGCCTTCCTCCAGCAGGTCCCAGAGAGCCCCTCCGAGCCCAAGCACGTGCCACAGACCCTACACCCTGTGTCACCCACCACTCACACTCCTCCTGACACCCACTCTGCTCACCTGGGCCCCCTTTCCCAGAGGCCTCCAGCTTGCGGAGCTTGGCTATCTCATCCTCCGTGATGATGGTCATGTCCCTCCAGAAGTCCACGTTCTTCCCTTGCTCCAGCTCCATGTAAACCTGCAGGCAGGAGACAAGCCAGACATCAGGCAGCTGCCCCACTCCTGGGCAGGGAGGTAGAGCTGGGGAGGGCAGCAGGGCTGGCACCTGGATGTCCTCCACCAGGTCCTCCATATCGGACACGGTGAGGCCGTTCAGGAAGGTGTAGGGCTCGTGCATCTCCACGGCCAGGTCGTCGTCCTCGGCACTGATGTACTTGGCCAGAAGGTCAATGGGTTTCGCCCTCCCATCCCGAATCCGGATCTTAGACCTGGGAGAGGGGAGAGGGACAGAGTGAGTGACACTGAGCAGTGCCACCCTCTGCTCCCTGCCAGGCCCGGCCCCGAGCAGCCGCACACCTACCGCAGCTTGGCCTGCTGCAGGTGGAAGTTGTCCTCCTGCTCCTCCCAGGTTTTGAAGTGCTCTGCCTCCTTCTCCCGCTGCAGCATCTCCAGCTCCTGCTCCCGCATGGCCTTTTCCCGCTCCCGCTCCAGGCGTAGCTGCTTCACCTGCCCGGGGTGAGGGGGTTGTGAGGCTGCTGTGGATGGGGCACCACACGGGCACCTCTGAGGGCATGGCCTGTCCTGGGGCTGCCTCAGCTCCTGGAGAGCCCAGAGCCAGCGGGGCCAGGCTGCCTTGGGGCTCACTGCCAGCCCTGTGAGGGACCACAGAGTGCCCCAGTGAAGTGACCTGCACTGTCCTCCTCAGCACCTCCTGAACTGGGCTCATCCCCAAGGCAAGAGATTTCTCAAGCTGGAATAGCCAGGGTGCTGTGCCCCTCCCCAAATCCTACAGCCTATGGACACCCCCAGGGAAGAGAACAAGGGTGAGTAATGAGGAGAACTGGGTTGTCCCCAGGGCTGTCTGTCAGACAGAGGGATGGAAGGACATCCTATCCCACCTTCTGCAGCTCCAGACGATTGTCCTCCTGGATTCGCTTGTTCCTCTCCTTCAGGTCCTTCTCATCCAGGTGGCTGATCCCTTTCTTTTCCAGTGCCTGAAACAGAGTGACCAAGGGAAGCTGTGAAACCCAAGGACCTCCACAGCCCCTCACTGGCCAGCAAATGCCACCACATCCACCTGCTTCTGCTGCTCCTGTGAGCTCCGATCCTATCAAAGGTTCCCAAATCCCTCAAATCCTGCTCCTGAAGCCCCTCAGCAAACCCAGGCTCAGCCCAGGAGCCCACCCAGCCTGGTAAGGGGAGTGCCAGCACAGCTGTATCATGGAATCATGGATGGTTTGGGTTGGAAGGGACCTTAAAGTTCATCTTGTTCCACTCCCTGCCATGGGCAGGGACACCTTCCACCAGACCAGGTTGTTCCAAGCCCTGTCCAACCTGGCCTTGGACACTTCCAGGGATGGGGCAGCCACAGCTTCTCTGGGAAACCTGTGCCAGGGTCTCACCACCCTCACAGGAAAGAATTCCTTCCCAATCTCCCATCTAACTCTGCCCTCTGGCAGTGGGAAGCCATTCCCCCTTGTCCTATTCCTCCCGGCCCTTGTCCAAAGTCCCTCTCCAGGTCTCCTGGAGCCCCTTTAGGGACTGGAAGGGGTTCCAAGGTCTCCCCAGAGCCTTCCCTTCTCCAGGCTGAACACCTCCAAGTCTCAGTCATTCCCCACAGAAGAAGTGCTCCATCCCCGTTACCATCTCCATGCTCCAGTAAATGTCCAGCACTCAGCCTGCAGCTCCTACTCCTACTCGTGCCCCACCTCCTCAGCCCAACCCCTTGGCTACAGATCCCACCTCAGCCACAGCTCCCCCCAACCCCCCACCCCCTCTGCCCTGTTCCACTCAGTGACAGGGACAGGGCAGAGCTCACCTTGCTCCAGATGAAGGTGCCCAGCAGGTTGTTGTCCCCGAAGGGGTTGTCGGTGTTGGTGTATCCCATGTACTCCTCCCCCCAGCCCATCTTCTCCCGCTTCTTCCTCTCCTTGGCCTCCTTCTTGGCCAACCTCCTCGCCCGTTTCTCCTCGGGTGTCTCCAGCGCCTTCAGCAGCGCCGCCTGTTTCTTCTTCTCCTCCCGGAGCCGCAGCCGCTCCTGCAGGCTCAGGGTCTGTCCCGGCTCCTCGCGGCCGCGGGCCCGGGCCGGGGATGGGGAGCTGACGGAGGACACGGAGGACTTGGATCCATCCCTCCTCCTGCGGCGCTCTCGGCTCCGCTCTCGGCTCCGCTCCCGGCTCCGCTCCCGTCCTCGGCGGCGCTCGGGGCTGGAGCTGGACGAACGACCCCGGGACCGCGAGCGCTGCTTCCTCCGCTCCTTATGGGGCCGGTCCCGGTCCCGGTCCCGGCTGCTGCTGCTCTTCTTCTTCTTCTTCCATTTCTGCCTCTCGCCGCCGGAGTCGGAGCTGCGGCGGCACAGCCGGGTGTCAGGGGAAGGAGGGCACTGCGAGGCCTGGCACGGGGCAGCGGCAGCGCCGGCACAGCGCCCCCGGTCCCGCTGCCCGGCCCTGCCCGAGCCCGGCGGCACCGAGGCCGCTTCGGGCCTCCTGGGCCCCGGCTCCCCCGGCACACTGAGCCCCGGCTACCCCCGCTCCTGGTCCCGGTCTCGCTCCCCCCCAGACGCAGCGCGGCTGCTCCGGGCCCGGTCCCCGCTCACCCTGAGCTCGGCTCCCGGCGGCGCCCCCGGCTCCGGCTGCGGCTCCTGCTCCGGCTGCGGCTGCGGCTCCTGCTTCGGCTGCGGCGACGCCTCCCGCGGCTCCTGGAGCGATCCCGATCCCTGTCCCGATCCCGGTCCCGTTCCCTGTCCCGATCCCGGTCCCGCTCCCGGCCGGGGCTGCGCGTCCCGGAGCCCATCGGCGGCGGCGGCGGCTCCGCCCTAGGGCCTCGCGGGGCCTCGCCGCGCGGGGCTGCCCCAATGCGCGCCTGCGCCCGCCCCGCCCGCCCGCGGCCCCGGCGCGGACAGGCGGGCAGAGGGGCAGCCCCCCGCGGGGGGGGCGGGGCCTGTCCCGCCTGCCCCTGTTCCGGCCGCTTTTGCTCCAAAAGGCGCCGGGCCCCGCGCTGTGCCCGGGATGGAGGCGGAGAGCGCGGCTCGGACCGCAGGGCGCTTTATCACACCGGGGTACGGGTCTCTGGAGAAAGGGCTCCGCGGGGAGGGAGGGGAAACACCCTCAAAACAACCGAGAGAAGAAAAAGCGCGGCCAGGCCTCGAGTCCCCGGAGCGGAGACGGGACAACGCTCCCGACACCGGCACCGCCGCCAGACATCCGTCACACGGACACGTGTGGGGACAGGGACATCCCGTGCGATATCCAGTGGGACAGGGACAGACATGGATGGAACAGGGACATCCCATGGGACATCCTCAGGGAAACACATGGGAACGGGGAGTCACGGGACACACGTGGGGACAGGGACAGAAAGCAAACTCAGACGTGACCCAGAACGCCTCCGCCCTGGCTTTGTCGTCGTCCGTCCAGGAAGCGCTGGAGCAGCAGTGGGAATGAGAAGGGGAACGCGGGGCTGTGCCTGACGCGGGGCCGGGGGGCCGGAGCCCTGCAAACGCCCGAGCCTGCCCTGGGCTCTGCCTTCACTTAACACCCCCAAGGGCGGCTCCGCTGACGCGGCCGAGGAGGGGCAGCGGCAGCCCAGGGTGGGGCCCCTCTATGGGTGTTCAGGGTCTCTGTACCAGCTCCTGGCTCTGCCCCAGAGCCTTCACCGGGAGCCTGACGGCAAACCCAGAGAGACAGGTGCCCATTTTCTCCTGCCAGCCCGAACCTGGCAGGGAGAAATCATCTGCAGCCTCAGCCCCAGGCAAAGGTCAGGGCGTGTCCCACAGAGCCCGATGGGGATGGAGGAGAGTGGTGGCACAGAGGCCACAGCCCTGCGTGGGAAGAGGCTGCTCTGTGGGGCTCAAATCTCGGGGTACAAGACCCTGGTGCCTCCTTTAATGAAGGAGAGCAGGGACAGCACCTGCTGGTCACCAGAGAGAGCCCTGACACAGAACAGGCAACTCAAGTGCAGGACAAGCCAAAGTGCAGCTGGAGGAACAGTCAGACCAAGGATGGGTGTGGATTCTCTTCCCCAAAAAGGACTGATGCTCTTCCCTGTGGGCAGGACCTGTTCCTGCCCAGGCAGCACTGATAGTGCCTGTGATGTGCCCCAGAGCTCCTGCCGCAGTGAGAGGGGCTGAGACCAAGCCCCTTTAAAATCCAAGGTCCTTCCAGCCTCCAGGGAAAGCAGAGGCTGAGCAGTTCCCCAGCACTGACCTGCTGGACAGGAGGTGACACAGAGCAGGGGCTGTGCCAGCCTGGACAGGGGCAGTTTGTGTTTCAGATCAGCATCTCCCTAAAGGAAGGTTCCTCCTTGTCTCCCCACAGTGACAAAGCTGCTCTGAGCCTTTGCCTGCCCTCTCACAAGACCAACCCTCCCTGTCCAGACCTGCTTGCTCCAAAGGGTCTGGCATTATGGAACTGCACAGGGATTGTTTTAAAAAGGAAAGATAATGCTTGGAATGAATGTGCTGCAGGAGCTCTGGGTTCACCCCCTCTCTTGGGACAGAGCACAGCTCCAGCTCACAAAGCTCATTCTCTGGGACACTCCCAGCACAGAGACCAGGCAGCTTTGGAGAGCCCCAAAATGAGGGGAAGGAGTAAAGCCCCCATCGATGATGTTTACACCATCACCAAGATGCTTGATTTCAGCTGGCTGGAAAGTCCTGACAAAGCCACACCCTCCAGCCCCTGACTGAGGTGATCCCAGGGGGGCCTGGGTCAGACATCCTGAGCCCACCCTGATTCCCCCCCCAAGCCCCATCCTCCAGCACAGCACCCACCAGCAGCAGCAGCTCCCTCTGGCCATTCTACACATGCTGCTGGAGTAAAAGGAGGTTACATTTTTAGCTTTTTGAAGCCTCTTGCCTTGAGCTCAAAGGCAGGTGAGGCTGCAGGTATTGAACTGCTCCCACGTCCCCTCCACCAACCCCTGAGCCCTCCCCCCCCCAAAGCCTGCAGAGCCCCCCGGGTGGGATGGGGCAGGAGCTGCAGCCGTGAGAACGAGCTGTCAAGCAGCAACTGAAAGGGGAAAGTTTCTCAAGAGACTTTTGATAGACTATTTGGTAAATACATGGATACATGGAACAGCAGCAGCTTGCACGATCCCCCAGCTGTGCTCCCGAGAAGCACAACCCACAGCCTTCCGCATCCGCAGGCAGGGCAGGGAAGTCCAGGTCCCGTATTCCAGGCAAGAAAACATCAGTTCCTGAAGATCCTCACCGAGTCCAGCACAGTGCAGAGGGAAGAGCTTCCCACCAGCCCAGCTACCTTCTGGGACCCACTTAACCCCTCCTGAGTGCTGCTGTGAACACAGATTGGGGGACCGAGAGCAGGGTCCCAATTCCCCACCCCTCTACAAGGAATCCCAAGGACAGTGAAGATTGTAATGGGAATAAAGAGATTTTGACCCTCTTTCTCAAGCGAGGTTCATAAAGCACATGAACAAGACCTGGCTCCCTCTGGCCTAAAGGACTTCCTGTCTTCTCTCTGGGAGATGAGGATGGGATTGCTGGATTCCAGACAACACTGTGGTGTGTGTCCTGCTGATGGATGAGCCTGAACACCACCCCGTGACACCAAACCCTCTCACCTACAGCCCCTGCAAAGCAAACCCTCTCAGACACCCGCAGCAGTGATTCCCACCAGCAGACGTGACCCCAGGCAACACCCCAGTCACACAGCTTTTTGTCCAACAGAGTCCACGAGCACAGCAGTGCTGGCACAGTTCTGTGGCAGAGCCAGGCTCCCGCTTCTGCCTCCAGCGTGTGTGGATGTGCCCGCGCCTCCCTGCCCACCCCGAGGAGCGGAGGGGATGGGTGGCCCCGGGATGAGCACGTGGGGGGCTGAGTGGCTCCAGGAGGATCAGGGTCCAGATGAGCCCCACGTGGGCCTGGCAGAGCAGGGAACTCGCTCTCCAGCACGGCCAGGCCCGGGAGGTGCCCAGTTCCCATCTGTCCGTGCCTGCGGGTCCGGAGCAGGCGGAGCCGGTCGGATGAAGCGTGGACTCCAAGCACAGAGGGAGGGGTGATGCAGCAGTGCAGCACAGGGGGAAGGCAGAGCCCATCACGACGTCCAGGGAGAGCTGAGTCCACGTCACTGTCGACAGGACCGTGCGCTGCCCCCGCACAGTGTCACAGACGGGAGAAGTCACTAGAGAGTTTGGATCCAAGTGAGTTGGCATGGCTACTTTGGACTGTGGTAACGTGGGAGTAATTCTATTCCATGGCCTTTAATACATTGCATTTTCATAGCACCTTTCATCCCAGGGTTTAAGTGCTGTAACGACGTGGGTACTGTACACCCATCAGCACAGGGGAAACCGAGGCACAGAGTGGTTTAAGTGACTCGCCTTGGGTCACTCAGCAAAACCGTGGCAGAGTCTGGACAGCCTTAAACCTCCTGACTCCCTCAGTTGGTCAGACCACGCTGCTGCCTCAAATGAAGCCACTCCTGTCCCTGCCCTCCCCAGCAACGTGCTCCTACCCCTTCTCCGGTGAGGTCTCGCGCTCCTTTCTGATGCACAAATATATGGAGAAAAAAAAAAAAAAGTGCAGTAAACTAAATGTTTAAAAAAGCACATTTGTGCTGTCTCTGTGCAAAGATAAAAGAAATAAATACATGATTAAAAAATTAAAAAGGTTCACAGTATCACACATGGATAGGTAGCTACGGTAGTGCACGTCTGGAAAACACTGTGTTACTACCCAGGATTCTCTACACCCAGCTGAAATTCTCTGCCGGGAGCTGCGGGTGAGTGGGTGGTTTCTTTGCTGCCCACGTCTGGGGTGAGTAGAAATACACGGTTATAGTTTTGCTCCGTCCTGAAACGCAGTGCCCGGGGTCCTGCAGTGCAGCAATACTGGTGCCAGCAAGCTCTTCCCCATCCCACTGGAACGGCTGCATCAACGAAAAGGGAACACATCGACCTGCAGAGGGAATCGCTGCTCTCTGGGACTTCTGTGTCTGCATAGAGATTACTGCAAGAGGCAGAGAGAGGAGAGTCACAGAACCACGGAATTGTTATGGTGGAAAAAGACCTCCAGGGTCATCAAGTCCAGTTGTTAACCCAGCACCACAACAACGTTCACCATGTCACCAGGTGCCACATCCACACACTGAACACTTCAGGGATGGTGACTCCACCACTGCCTGGGCAGCCAGTGCCAGGGCTTGACAACCCCTTCCATGAAGAAATTTTCTCTAATATCCAACCTAAACCTCCCTTGGTGCAGCTTGAGGCTGTTTCTTCAGGTCCTGTTGCTTGTTCCCTGGGAGCAGAGCCCGACCCCCAACTGGCTCCACCCTCCTGTCAGGGAGTTGGAGAGAGCAACAAAGTCCCTCCTGAACCTCTTTTTCTCCAGGCTGAGCCCCCACCCCACTCCCTCAGCTGCTCCTGGCACTCCAGACCATTCCCAGCTCTGTTCCCTTCTCTGGACAATCTCCAGCCCCTCCATGTCCTTCTTGTCCTGAGGGGCAAGAGAGTTAACTCCCCCACGTCAGTCAGGTCTGTGCCCCACCAGCTCCCCAGCACAATCAGCACAAGGAGAGAGGCTGTTCCACACCCTCCAGCAACGACAACATGACTGGAAAACCTCAGCTCCCCAAAACTTTCCCTGCACCAAACGATTGGGAACAAGCCACAGCCCTCGCTGAGCAGGCCAGGGCTCTGCCAGCACCAAGCCGGCCCGAGGGGCAGCTGGGCTCTGCTGCAGCCATGCAGGAGCCCCACGCTGCCAGAGGCCAGGCTGACCCTGCAGAGGGAGCACAAGCTCCGACCTCGACCCACCGGGCACCGGCACAGGGTTGTTGGACACTTACTGTATCGCTCTCCTCATCGGAGACAGAGTGGAGCTGAGCGCTATAGTGGAGCGGGGAGTAAACCCAACTCCTCTCGTCTGTCGGCTGCCAGAGTGGCCAGAGACGGCGGGGAGAATGCAGGGAGAGCAGCAGCAGAGCAGGGAGCAAAGGAGAGAAGAGGAAAAAAATAAAAGGAGAAAATAAAAAGAGTAGGAAACAATACAGTAAGAACAGCTGTCCACCTGGAGGGAGAGCACTGAGCTCAGGGCCAGCTCTCGGCAGAGGAGCCTTCCTCACCCTCAGCACATCCTGCTCTCTGCCAGCTGGGACATGGGATCCTGCACCAGCTGCAGTGGGGGTGGCACAACATCCCCCCTCGCAGGGACAGACTTTTAGAGCTTTTGAGATGCCAGGGAAACCTCAGATCCCTGCCATGGCATCACCCCGGCTCCAGAGAAACCGAGAGACTCGGGAAGTGACTTACCTAAGGGAGTGACAGAGCTCTGGGTTCCTGCTCTCTCCTCCCAGCTCTCACCCTCCCATTTCCAGAGCCCTGTGCATGCTACAAACTGGTGTCCAGTGAGGCTTTTACAGGGAAACTGGATTTGTTTGCTGTGCCTTCCTCCTTCTCTGGAGAGGGCAGTGGAGCAGGAGTGAGACCATGGCAGATGGTGGCCACAGAAAGGAAAGTTATCACTGAGATCTTGGAGACAGTGGGGTAATGGGAACAAGTACAACATAGAATGCAAAACACAACTGGATCCTGGAAAGAATGAGGGGAAGGGGGTGTGCACTGAGGGACAGTTATCACAACACTGGGCATTGGTGTGACAAGACACACTCTGCTGCTGACACAGCACAGATCCAAGGGCTGGTGTCTGCTTTCAGGGTTACAGAGGGGCCATGCTTCCATTGCAAACAGGCTCTTTTCTTCCTAGAGAGAGGAAACTGCCCACTTTGACCCAGCCTGGTGTTTGCAAAGGAAGAGAAACAGGACTGGATACTCGGAAGAAGCCTGGGGGGTTCCCAGCCCAGGAGGCGAGTGTGACAGCCTATGATGGACAAGGAACTACAAGAAGCCAGAGAAGCTTTGAAGCACTGGTTTCTGCATGCTGAACCCTCCAGTAACTGCAGCTCCATGAGCAGACACCGCTGGGAGCAAGGAGGGACAAGAAACCCCTGCCTGGAGCTTCTCACTGGGCTCTGCCGGAGGTACAGGAAAGCTCCCCAGCCACATCAAGCCTGCCCCACATCCTGTTTTTCATCCCTCCTGACTGAACCACATGCTCCAGCCAGTCTCTTTCAGAGCCTTTTAGGAGCTGGGATGCATGCAGGGAGCTGCGGGAGATAAAGGAGCATCCGGTGCTTGGCATTAACCCTCCCGGTGCCGGGGCAGCCAAACCCAGCCCAGGGGCAGGAGCTGCTGGAGGAGTTGCTTCTTTGCCCACGAAGGTGCAGCACCTTCCTCGTGCCATCAGCCATGGCCAGGAGCACATTCCTGCCCCTGCTTCCCCATGCACCCTGCCTGGAGCCCGCAGAGCTCTCCCAGAGCCTGAGAAGGGAAATACTAAACTCCAGAGCACTCTGAAATCTGAATTCAGCCCCTAAATGCCTCCCTGCATCTTTAGGAAAGGAAAACCCTCCCTGCTCCCTGAGCACTTGCAGTGAGGAGGGAGCACACTGACGGGCTGGAGAGCAGAAACCAGCCCTAACCCAGCAGCAGCTTCTGCCTCATTTGGTTTATGAGCTGCTCCCCACAAGCCAAAATGGTTCAATTTGCAACTGGATTTTTAGCAGGTTCAAAACATCTTAATGGTCTCTTTAAAATCCTCTTCCTGGGCTGAGGGAGCTGAGTGTGACATCACCTACAAAGGCCCTGGTGCCTCTCTGGCCAGGTCTGGTACTTAGAATCAGAGACTGGTTTGGGTTGGAAGGGACCTTAAAGCTCATTTCATTCCACCCCCTGCCATGAACAGGGACACCTTCCACTATCTCAGGTTGCTCCAAGCCCTGTCCAACCTGGCCTGGAACACTTGCAGGGATGGGGCAGCCACAGCTGCTCAGGGCAACCTGTGCCACCCTTACTTGACAGTTTGCCCAAGGGCTGGGTGACACTGCAGCCCATCCCAGGGCAGGAGCTGTGTCACCAGTCTGCAGAAAAGCAGAGCAGAGCTTGTGATTCTCCCAGATCCTACAGGGAGATCCATTGGTTGGATTTCAGTATGCTTCCCCCATTTCTCCTGGGCTGGTTCCTAATGCCCACCCAAGCCAGAGCCCCAGCAGCCCAGGGAAATGGGGTGCTGGCCCCAGTGTTTCAAAGCTGCAGCTCTGCTCCCCTGTGTGCTGTGCCAGCGTGTTCACTTACAATCCCAGAGGAACGCGAGGTAGTTCGGAGTCTGCGCTGACGGGGAGAGTAAATCCAGTACCTCCCATCTGTGAACTGGGTGGACCCAGGGCAAGTGAGGTGAGAAAGGAAACAGAGGAAAAAAAAAGGATGAAGTGAAAGAGAGGATGAAAGAGAAAGCAAAAAAACAGGGGGTTGGACAACTCCAGGCCTGAACGGGTCAGCGGGTGGGAAAGCCGTGCAGGGAAGAGCAGCGCCCATGCCCTGCCACACTCTGCACTTTTATTCCCTGGGGATGAACAGGAGGATGAAGTGCTCTCCTTTCAGGAGGAGACTTCCAGTGATCAGATCATGGTCCTCTGGGACTCGCCAAATCCTCCTCTGCACACAGCATCCCTTCACCCACCACCCAGAGCACTCCTGCAGGAGCAGCTGTGGTCCAACCCCGCTGCACTCCGGTGCAGCCTCACCTGAGCTCCAGCTCAAGTGGTTTTCCAAGGAGAGCACCCGTGGGAACCCAAATCAGCTTTTCCCTTCATCCCGGCAGCGACAAACACTCCACAGCACACAATACACATTTAATGCAAAACTCAGATGAAGTATGAAATGCTGATGAGCAGTCAGGCACACTCTCCGTGAGCACTCACTGCAGAGTTTTCTCCTGGATAGAGAGGTGCCCCTCAGGTTGGGGGAGTTCATATGCCCAGGGACAGGGAGAAGAGGAGCTGACCCTTGCTAGAAGACACTTGCCAGTGGAGCAGGCAGGATCTACCTGCACACAGCTGCCATCCACAGGCAAGGAGGGAGCAGCGGTGTTAGAGGAGCTGTTTGCACTCTGAACAGCATGCACCAAAACCCAAACAAGCTGTAAAACAGAGCTGATTCCTTCCACAGCTCCCACGAGCCTCAGAGTGACTCGGCAATGAGTGAGCAGCTCTGCAGCAGAGTCACACGAGCCCAGGGAAAGGCCAGTGTTGCCATTTTTAGTTTAGCCTGAAGGAGCCCATCACATGGGCTCAGCTCATCTCCAGCACCACAGAACCAACAGCAACGAGTCGGAGCAGGGGGGAGCTGGGCACCTCTTTTAATGAGGGTTCCAGTGCCCAGGCACAGGGGAGAGCTCAGCTCTCGTGGGGCAGATGCTCAGCTCTGCTCTGGGAATCCACGGGACAGGTACATGTTGCTATAACAACTCTTCTCTGGACTGCAGAAGTTGCTCAGCCATGGCGGGAGCGCAGTGAGGGACAGCGCCAGGCTCCACGGCACTCCTCTGCCAACCACCAACTTACTCCCTGGCTCAGCACTAGACTCCCACTGCATCACCTAACGCAGCCTGCAGGGAAAGGAAAAGCCGGAGATCACCAGAGCCCGAGGTCACCCCCTGCAGCCACTTCCCCATGGGTCTGGGCCATGTTTGTGTCAGGAAAGCAGCCAGGACCTCTGGCTGAGGAAGGAAAAACCTCTCTGTTGCACCCACATCACCTTGGCTTGTCCCAGGAGCGAACACGCTGGCGGTTCAGCACTTGTGCTTGGAAGTAGAGCAGCACAGCTACCTGTTTGATCCTCACTAGACTCTGGTTTGAGCTCTCCAGTTCCCTGCATTCAAAAACCCACCCGGCACTGAGATCTCAAGGTGCTCCACGCCAAGATGTCACAGGGCACTCACTGCCCTGAACCAAGACTGGCAGCCTCGTCCAACCCTTCCCATCACACCCCAAGGGGCAGGGGGAGAAGGTCTCTTACAAAGTATATGTCTGTGACTGGCACGTCATCTTCATCCGAGGCCTGGCTGGCTGGCTCCGAGGCCTGGCTGGCCGTCTCCACCTCTATGGTGGCTGTGGATGTGACAATGGCACAGGCTGAAGAAGCTGCCTCTCTGCAGGGGGGAAAGAAACGACAGTTTATTCACTGCAATCAGAGCAGGAACAAGCCAAGACTGATTTACTAAACAGCTGAAGATGCTACACTGTCATATCTAGAAAGGTGAGGTCAGAAGTAACCACACCCAGCCCCACCAGGATGTCTGGGGGAGCACCCATCTCTCCAGGAAAGCTGGAGCCCAGCAAAGCCTCCAGCACAAGCAGCTGCAGCCCAAACCCCACTGTGTGGGCTCTGCAAAGCTGCTCAATGCTCCAAAACACTCACTCTTTGTCTTCTTCTTCAGGAGCCACGATCTCAACGTCACACTTGGGCTCCAGCTCCACACTGATCTGCTGCTCCTCCTCGACCCGCACCTCCTCGTGTGACCTGGAAACCCAAGAGAGACAGGCCCAGAGGCTCAGCTGGGCATGAGTTATGCACAGCCCTCAATTTTAGGTCAGCCTGAATCAGTCCTGAGCCAGCCCAGCCCCTCATGCAGCTCTGCCCCAGCACACAGCTGCTGCTGCCACCCTGGCACTGAGCTCCCAGCAGAGACTGAGCAGCTGATCCAGCTCAGAGGGAGCAGTCAGACCTGCCAGGATTGAGGGTTTGGATAAACAAAACCCCCAGGAAAAAGAGTCAGTCTTGGCAGATGTCGTGCTCAGGGCTAACAAGGTGGGAAAAGAGGACAAGAGGGAAGGGGTTAATCAGCCAGTGCTGCAGGAAAGACTGGCAGTGTCAGATGGAGCATGGGAGGAAAGAGAACTGGCCTCCAGGGAAAACTTGTGTCCAGAGTTAGCCTGGCATGAGGCCAGAGCCTCCGACCTCTTCCAAGGCTCCCAGCACACCGAAGCTGCTCCAGGGTTGACATCAGATTTATCTGCACACTGGAGCTGTTTCTGACAGTATTCACTTTAATATCTCACGCTATTAAAGTAATTTCTCGTGCCAGCAGGGCTGGCTCCATTGTCCCCATGGGAAGGAGGAGCAGGAGCCTGCCAAGCTGAGGGCACAGTGCTGGGGAAGGGCCGAGCTCCGGGTTCACCGACAGCACTGCCCTGCTCTGGGCTGGGTCTGGCTGGAGCCAGAGCCTGTGGGCAGCACTTCTGTCCAGCTCCATGCCAGGGAATTCACTTCTCTCTTCCTCACAGGGCTGGACTTCAAACCCAGAGTAAATTCCACAGCAGACCAGAATAACCAGAGGTGTGACACATTCTAGAGCAAATTGCATAAGTTTTTTTCCATCTCGGCTCAGGAATGTAAATTCTTGCTTTAATAACTTTGTGCTTGCACTGGCTTTCACCAAGGGATCCCAGAGTGCTCTACACAGGTCCCTGCACCCCCAGGAAGGGCACACGAGGCACCAGCACCAGAAAGGGAGAAAACAGGCAAAAACCAGCAAAGGTGGCCACGGCTGTGGGGGGTGGGTGTAGCTCTGGCAAATCTGTGACAGACAAATCTACTCTGACCAACACACTGAGCTCCCTGAACGATCCCAGGACAGTCACTCTGATTCACCTGACCTGTTTCTGGATGAGCAGCCACACCCTACAGCAGCTCCCTCCCTCCATGAAGTACTAGTGAGTATTTTGGGTGAAGTCCCTGCATTTGCCACACAGGTCCCACCACTGGGGCCCGGGTTTAAGTCTCCAATTTTCAGCAATTTCCAACAATGGATTCTGCAGGAGGTGAGGTGTGTCACAGGTCCCTGCCCTCTAGGGGCAGGAATTTACCACGATTCAGTGGCATGCAGCATCCAGAGGTATTTTCATTAGGAAATACCACAGAAAGGGATTTTTTCCCAGTATATGTGGTCTAAACTCAGCAAACCACTCCAAGCTAGGAACAAGGGCAGATGTCTGTAACATGGTGCAAACTCTTGTCTTCTAAAATCCTTCCCTTCCTTCTGAAGCACCAAACACTGACTGCAGGGAGAGAGGACATCAGCCTGTCTGGCAGCTCCTCTGGCTATGGCACATCCCAGGACTGACTCTCTGATATCATTTCAAAGCCTACAACACCTACACAATGTCCTGGAAAGCCAGGGCAGAGCCAGCAGCACATGCAGGGTCCTCGTGCAGATCTTGCTGACACGGGTAATGGGGTCATTTTTACTGGTGTAAAACCATGCACAGTAATTCCACAATATGAGCCTGTAAATCAGACATCCCTCTGCAGCAGAGGATTTCTGTCCTCCCTTGCCCTTGGCTCTGAGCCACCACAGGAGGGGAAAAACCTCACAGTCCCTGAAAGTACCTCCGAACCTCACAGTTTCTGAAAACATGGGGAGCTACTTCTGTGGGGACTGAGGGTGCTCAGTGCCTCACAATGCCCCTTCCCAAACTCACACCCACCTCGCCCAGGCCACAGGCAGATGCTCAGAGGAGGGATGTTCCTGCTATTGGGGTTTGCTTACTCACAGGGGACATAAAAGACCTTTCTTGACTCTGGTGCTGGCTGGGTGGGTGAATCTGGACAACTCTGTTGTCTCCCCTTCCCATCAAATAATGGTGGTATTTGCAAACCACTCAGGGATCTGCTTGTAAGGAAAATTCCGTGTAAGAAACGGGGATCATGTGATTGCAGAAGCAGCTCAGTATCCTGCAGAGGACCACGCCAAAATTCCCACTCAGCCCTCCAAAAGATCTTTGCACAGGGATAAATGTGAGGTCTCTGTGCAGCAGAGAGAAGATGAGACAAAAAGAGATGAGACCCTTTTCTCACCTGCCATCCTGCCCTGAGGAGTGTGTGCGCCTCCTGCAGCAAGAAAGCAGAAGAGAAGAGTCTGAGGAGCAATTTAAGCCAGAAATCCCGCACTGTCCCCAAATCTACCTTCCCACCCCATGAGGGAGATGTTCTACTTAACAGCTGACACTTCTCCCAGCAATAATTAATCCCATCAAAGCTGTGTCTGCTTGCTCCCGGGAGAGATTTAATTAAAATCGGTCATTAGCATTCCAGAGCACAGGGCAGGCTGCCGGGATCCAGAGCATGGAGAGGAACAGCAGCCACTCGACTCCAGGGGGAGCAGGGGATGAGTGTCCTCACCTGTACCTGGGCTGCTCAGAGGTCTCCGAAGGGGATCGCTCGGGAACAGAGAGGGATGTTGACGACAGTGTCGTGGCTATGGAGGCTGTGGTAGCTTCTTCGAAGGAAGGAGGAGTGCAGGGCAGCAGGTCTGGCCTGCCTGCTGGCCCAGGGTGAGGGCAGGAGAGAGGCAGGAAGAAGAGATGAGTAGGTCAGACACCAACACCCCACCTACTGTGAGGCTGTTCCACCGTCAACCTGCACACCCACACTGGGACCGGGAACTCAAACCACAGACAGGCAGGAAGTTTAACTGGTCCATGAACTCAACAGCCTCTCCCAAGGCATCCTCTGGAAAGAGCACCACTTCCAGCACGACAGGCAGGAAACAACGCCAATGAAGACACCTCACTGGTGACCAAAGCTGGATTAAAGGCTTGGATCACCAAGGATGAATATCCAAGTGAATTAAGAGGTGAACTGTGCCTTCCACAGGGAGCAATCCAACACCCATCCTCCAGCACTCAGCTGCAAATCCAGTCAAGATGGAAGTGATAGAAAGGCAGTACAGAACCAGGCCATTCCTCTGTTTTTCAGTGGCATGATGTTGCCCCTTATAACTGCCCAAACACTGTCATTGGAGTCCTGCATTCCCAGTCATCTCCCTCCCGCTTTTTTTTTTTTTTTAAGGGTGGAAAATGCAACTTTCTGAGGGCTTTTGGACTATGGCTGGTGGTGCCCTTGGCAGCAGTGATGCAAGCGACCGTTTCTACTGCACACCCACACAGTGCTACGAGGAAGGGATTTGGTCTCCTTTGATGCAGAGGTGTCGCATCAAGTACCTGCACTCTTACCTTCTCCCCTGTCCTGGTCAGGTTTAGCACCTGCAAAGCACAGCAAGACATGCAATGAAGAGCTATCCATGGGGAAAGCCCTGCGGTCGAAACACAGTGGGGGGACTTGCGGAGAACAGGGGAGGATCCTAAGGAACTGCTGGGAAAGAGAAGGGTGAGCACAGAGCCAGGAGCCCGAGCGGGAGCATCACCTTCATCGTCCAGCGTGGGGTAGCTCCTGGCCGCCCGCAGGTCGTACTGGGTGTCGTCCCTCTCGGAGGTGAGCTGGCTGGCCGAGAACGCCGCCGTGGGACCGGCCGCCCTCACAGCCAGCAAGGCACTGCGCCCTTTCTTCGAGGGGGAGGACTTCAGAGCTGGGGGAGAGCAGGGAGGGAGAAGATGGAACCACCACCAAACAGCTGCTGTCACTCCAAAGGCAGCTTTCCCTTCACAGGATGAGGGTCTACCCTGACACACACATACGGGGTCAGACACAGGGACAGCTCCTGGGGGGGAGCCCGAGCAGACCAAGGCAAGCTGTGACAGCCTGAGGGCTCTGCAGTTCCCAGCTTTGCTCTCTATCATGGAATCATGGAATCATGGAATGGTTTGGGTTGGAAGAGACCTTAAAGCCCATCCAGTCCCCTCCCCTGCCATGGGCAGGGTCACCTTCCACTAGACCCACCTCCAAGCCCTGTCCAACCTGGCCTTGGACACTTCCAGGGATCCAGGGGCAGCCACAGCTTCTCTGAAGCAGCCTCACCACCCTCCCAGGAAGAATTTCTTCCCAATACCCCATCTAACCCTGCCCTCTGGCAGTGGGAAACCACTGCCCCTTGCCTGTATAAAACCTTCCCTCTCCCCCCTTTTTCCAAGCCTCTTTTAGGCACTGGAAGGGGCTCTCAGGTTTCCCCAGAGCCTTCTCTTCTCTAGGCTGAACACCCCCAGCTCTCTCAGCTCTATCACAGTGGAAAACCCTGCTCAGGCTCCAGCCCAGACTCCCCACAAGGGCTGCAGCCTCACAGCAGCTCCCGGACTCGGTACTTACAGGAATTCTTTCGGAACACCGTGTTGGTCATGAATTTGAAGAATCTCTCTGCATAAAAGCTGGGTCTGTGTACTGACACCGTGTCCTACAACAGCAAGAAACAACTGTTTAATTTTAAAATGATCCCTCAAGGCAGAATTTCTGTAACAACCAACGCAGTCTTTTTATTCCAACATTTAGCACTGACAGAGCCCTAAAATGGAAAGGCTTAACTGAAATGCTCTGATTAATGCTATAAATAACCCTGAAGCGTTGCCTCTGATTGCATTTGATTATATTCTTGCTGTGATTTTATAATGGATTTTGGTGATTTTATTCCTTTGTAAACTTCCTGGATTTTTTTTAAATATTGGCCTGATTGTACACATGGTATTTCTTCTGGCTTTGCTGGCTGCCATTCCAAGCACACCTGGATACCTTTGTGTGCAACAAAGACATCCAAATTCAGCCAAGGGTCTCTGTACATTTGAAATATTTTTGTTTAAAAGAGTAAAACAGCAGCTCTCTCTGCTTCTCATGTTCGACTGTGCTCCCATGACTTGGCATCTCCGTGTTTCCTTTGCCACATTATTTAGGGAAGCCAGGAGATGCAATGCTGAAAAACAGTTTCCACACCCAAGGCTGTTCTTTCAGAACCACACACCTGGCTGCTGCAGGAGAGAAGCAGCAGGGAAACACGGGAAGGGATTTATTGGCAGAGAGCTTGTTGAAGTGGGAACAGCCTGTCACCAAAGGAACAGCACAGGGCTCTTCCACACCCCCAGGAACACACACACCTGTGCACTCCTGGTGTCACAGCGAGGAGGAGAGTGACAGATGGGAGCAGGGGAGGAAAGCTGGGAGCACGACAGCTCAACATGTGAGGAGGTGGAGTGAGCAAGGAAACCTGACTGGGAATAAGTGGCCCCACCCCGCTGTGCAGGCATGAGAGGCAAGAACTGCTCCTTTCATCAGCTGTAGCTGTGCCAGGTCAGGCACTATAAATAGCCAGGTAATGGCACCAGGTAATCCTGCTGAGGCCTGGCCAGCTCCTGCCTCTGCACAGGCACTCACCCCATCATGGACAAGGGCCTTCCAGGTGTGTTCTAGTTTCTTGATGAACCTAATTCCAGGGGAGAAGTGGGGAGAAAAAGAGAGAGACAGATTCAGGCATGTACTCTGTACTGTCACTTTTCATACCCCAACAAGGGAGATCCCTGAGCTGCCAACGATTCCTCTGTCACCAGGACTGAGCTTTCCTCCAGCACCTCCACAGTCAGGCCAGGACTGTCGGGGAACACTACAGGGAAGGAGGAGTTGGGCTGGAAGAGGTGCAGACAACAGCCTTCCACCTCTGGAGATCTGCTTCCCATACTGAGATGGGAAATTTCTTCAAGAGCAACTCATCATCCTGGACAAATGGCTGAGTGTCCCCAGCTGTTCTAAGGACAGCTTGGGGCAGCCTGTCTCCAGGAGAGGAAAACCTCCCTGCTGTCATTTGGTATTAAAAGAGATGTTACCAGTCTGAAAGGACAGATGAGTGCCAGGTTACCCACCTGTATGACTGCAGGATATCTATGATTCCTACGTGCAGCAGGAGACGCTCTCCTTTGCCGTTCACTGCTGGGATCCCTCCCATCCTGCAGGCAAAGCAGAACTTCAGTGGGTACGGCCTCAACCAGAGCTCCTGTAACACCCCAGCCCTGGGGAAGGGCCACAGCACCCCCACAAGGGGCTCTGGTGTGGTGTCAGACACAACCCAAAACCTATGGGGTCACTTTGTGCACAGCCACGGGAGTCACCGGCTGACCCGGCCTGACCCCCCGTGTCCTGGGGTCACTGCCTGTGTGGCCAAACACCACTGTCACCACTGTCCTGGGGTCACTGCCTGCGTGGCCAAACACCACTGTCACCACTGTCCTGTGGCACAGCCCTGCCTGGGCCACAAAGCACCACGGAGTTTTTTCTGTGCTACTTTATTCTGGGGATCAGGTTATTTTATCAGGTCAGTGAGAGCTGTCTGCCACTAGGGCAGCAAACCCTTAAGGATGAGGGTATTTCCAGTCCC
This sequence comes from Neopelma chrysocephalum, assembly GCF_003984885.1. Lineage (NCBI taxonomy): Eukaryota > Metazoa > Chordata > Aves > Passeriformes > Pipridae > Neopelma > Neopelma chrysocephalum. Next base: position 80,401 of record NW_020897983.1, on the reverse strand, counting down.
ATTCACACAAATATCATCCTGCCAAAGGTGCAGCAACCACCAGCACCAGCACACAACCAAAGCACATGGGCACCAGGCAGGCCACTGCAAGTAATGATGCTGCATGAAAGACTGGAAATGCCACAGTATTATCTCGGCTCCACCAGGACTGATCCTCCTTCAAACCCAGAGCAGCTGGTTTCAGACAGCAACAAACAGCAAACTCCACCATTCCTTAGGAAGCCTGGTCCACAGAGCCTGGGATACAGGCACAGAGCCAGGGATACAGGCACAGAGCCAGGGATACAGGCACAGAGCCCTAGATGGGGCACAGCACAGGACAGGTTTGGGGCAACCCCCCCCATCTCCAGCAGTGACTCCAGCACTTGGCTACACTGCTGTCTGCTGATCCCACTGGGATGGCCTCAGGGAACTGCCTGGGATTCCAAAGATGGCAGTGGTGGAGAACAAACTCCAAGCTCCTGGGGACAGGCTGATCCCTACTTCTGCTCCAGTATTTGGGCCCTGAGCTAGAACTGAGCTTGTGTCTCCTCCCAAATCACAGGTGGACGTTTAGAGGCTGTTACACAAGCTGAGAACCTACAGCCTGGCCTAAGCAGAGAAACTGCTGTGAAGCCAGAACCTCACAGAACTATTTCCCAGCCCAGCTTCCCCCTTTCCCACTGGCAGCACTACCACAACCCCAGGAGAGCTGCTCCCTGGAACAGTTCCTGTGGGCCTCATTAGGGATTTCCCACTCCAGCCTCCCCCTCCTCCCCTCCCAGCAGCACGAGCGAGCCGAGGTTTCACCTACGTGTCGTCGGTGTCTATGGCCTCCCCCCGGGCAGCCCCTCCCTGGATGGACTCCATGGCTGTGGAGTACAGGGCCTTCTGCCCCACGGGCCGCTTCTCATCCGACGTGCTGTGGGCTCCCTCGGCCAGCTGCTCCCGCTCCTGCTGGTCTATGTTATGAACCCCAAGCAGGAGGCTGTAGTCCATGATTTTAAAACTTTCCAACACCTACGGGTTAGCGTTGAGTTTAAGAACAAAGAATAAAGTATATCAAACCAGCAGTTCAAATACAGCACAGATCCCAAAGCATGGAACAGCCCGTCCACATTCCCACCAACAACCCCTTTGCCAGAGCCTGAAAGTTTCTGAGCCAACAGTCACCTCTGGGCTTGACTGCACAGAGTTTGGCCATCCCACAATTACCCCAAAGGGCTGAAGACTTGCAAACAACATTTGTATCTGCTGCACACTGATTGGGAAAAAGTATTTAGTTCCAGCAGAGCAGCTACAAGAGGAGCAGGCTGCCAAAGTGTGATGCACCAGGCAAAGGAACACAGCCTTGGCCCACAGAGCCTGCCATGAGATCCAACTCCATGGCTTGGCTTTCAGGGAGAAGGGCAGGAGAAGGGATTGATCCTGCTCTGGGGTTAGCAGATTAGCAAGGTTCTCAATCACTGCTCTTCCTCGTGCTTGAGAGCCGCAGGGCTCCCTCACCCCGCTCCCCAAGCTGCCCCTTCCTTACCAGACAGTCTCGCTGCAACGTCTTCACCAAAGCACTGAAGGTGTCTGCATCCAACATCAGGCCCTCGGGCATGTCTTGGATGAAGTCCAGATCCTTGTACGTAGGGCTGGACTTTTCTTTCTCCTTCTTGGATGCCCGGCGTTTGTAGGTTGAGCCTTTGAGGTCGAATTTCAGGTGCATTTTCACCACCCGGGGCAGGATGTTGTTCATCACGACCACGCGGATGTTTTTGCCCCCGGACTGAACACAGTACAGTCCGTAAAACTTGGGCAGCAGAGTCCGGGGGTTCTGGTTCAGATTCTGCAGCAGGGGTGGAAAAAAGCAAAGAGGAAGGTCATTTGGGCAGAAAATTCCTGCTCTGCTCACCACAAAGCACGTCGACAGGTCTTGGAACAGCTGGACTTGGGGCTCTCTGCCTAGAGATTTTCTGAACTCAGTTTACACACTTGACAAACTCCTGCATTTCAGTGGCTTTAGGACCTGAAAATACAGGGACTGAGATGCTCAGCGCTCTCTGGGCAAATCACCAAGTCCGGAAATTCCCTGCTTTCCCCATGAACACCAGCTAAAAAAGGGAAACCAAACTGGGAGAGAAATAAACACAATAAGTGGGAGCTTCAGGTTTAAAAATAACAGCTCTCTTGATCTCTTCACGAGTGTCAGAATCCAGAGCCGTTCTCTGGCCCAGAATAAACCAGGGACAGGATTATTTTTTTAAACAAAACAACATAAATGTTCTCCTCCTGTTGCAGAGTTGCTTTATAAAGCAGTCAGCCTGAGAGCACGGATATCCTGCTTTGCTAGCATCCTTTTTTAGGCAGCAGTATGATTAGGAATGACATGACAGGCAGGATTTGCTTGTTCAGCTTTGGGCACGTTTGGGAAGGAAACAGAACATCCCTGCACACTACAGCAGGAAGGACAGACCTGACAGGTTCTGACAGATGGCAAAAGCGTGACTGCATTAACATTTCATTCTCTTGTTATCTCACCTACCTGGGCACATCAGTGAGCCCTCTTTGAGAGGGCCAAAAGCAACAGAGGCAGGTAACCCAAATGCAAACAGCTTTAAAGTAACTCAGGATGAAACCACTCTGCTTCCTTTTCCTGATTCCTTCAATGTGGATGGTTCCCCAGGAACAGCACAGCAATCCCACAGAACCCACAGACAGTCTAATTCTATGACAGGTAGCTCAGAACTCTGCATCAGACACTTAAGTTCAGTTTAACTCACTGACTGTTTACCAAGGTGGCTGCAGAATTAACAGTGCAACTCCACTGCCAGTTAAAGCCCCACATTTGATTGACAACACGCACGAGGCAGCAGGTAAAGCTTCCCAAGAGAGCTCATCCTGTCCAGGAATGTGAGTGTCACCTGCAAAAGCAAGTGCCTGACTCATAGAATCCCAGATTGGTTTGGGTTGGAAGGGACCTTAAAGCCCATCCAGTCCCACCCCCTGCCATGGGCAGGGACACCTTCCACTAGCCCAGGTTGCTCCAAGCACCATCCAACCTGGTCTTGGACACTTCCAGGGATGGGGCAGCCACAGTTTCTCTGGGAAACCTGTGCCAGGGCCTCCCCACTCTCACAGGGAGGAATTTTTTCCTGGCCTGGCTGTCACTTAAACACAGACACCCCATAACCTCTCTCCCTTGGGTAAATTTTCCCCAGTAAATACTGAGTGAGAGAAGGATTTTCACAAAGCCAGTGTAGGATCCCATAAACCCACGGCACCAGGCACACAGATGGAGCAGCAGCATTGCTTCCCATCACCTTCCCCTCGACATCTCCACAACAAACAAACCCTTGGGTGGTTCTAACTGAATTTCAGAGCCCTCATTCATAAAGCTGGAGCCTCCAGCACAGTTGTGCAGGTGGACAGCTCCTGATTTCTACACCAAAACAGAGGGTTTGGGTCCAATTTACTTTCACCCAATGCAAGTTTCTGGGTCTCAGTATCTTGCTTTGCCAGCCCTGAGATTTAGGCAGCAGCTCTCTGCAGGACTGATGTGCAATGCTGGCTGTACTGTGGGGCCCTTCAGCTTGGAACTGCAGCCAGTGGGAGCCAGGACAACCAGCAGCTGCCTTCAGAGTCACTGCCAAACAGAAGGAATGGGGGAGATCCAGGGCCAGCAGTGGTTTCCCCACAAAATTGAGGTGGTTATTTCCTGGAGAAAAGAGGCTCAGAGGGGACTTTCTCACTTTCTCTAACTCCCTGATGGGAGGGTGGAGCCAGGTGGGGGTCGGGCTCTGCTCCCAGGGAATGAGGGACAGAACAAGAGGAAACGGCTTCAAGTTGTGCCAGGGAAGGTTTAGGTTGGATGTTGGGGGAAATTTCTTCACAGAAAGGGTTGTCAAGCATTGGAACAGGCTTGGTGGTGGAGTCACCATCCCTGGAAGGGCTCAAAAAATGTGTGAATGTGGCACTTGGGGACATGGTTTAGTGGTGAACATGGTGGTGGTGCTGGGCTGATGGTTGGACTTGATGATCTTAAAGATCTTTTCCAACCTTACCAGTTCTATGATTCAACAGCCATCCCCAAATCCAGGCTGGGACAGATACACAATGCCAAGTGAAGAGGAACAAACCAGTGCTGGGAAAAGGACACCCAGAAACACACATCTGGGAAGCCATTTTGAGGCCAGAACATGCCTCCAAGCCATGCCACAATTATCTGCCTCACGTTTACCCACAGAATTTACAAATAATCAGCAGAATTTGTGCTTCTGGGACTGGCTTTGTGACATGCTGTTAACACTGTCCCTGGCATGGGGATGGGCCACAAGACACCCAGGGGGAGGAAATGCCCCGTGAGATGCTCTGGACAGAAAAGCTGCCAGGACAAACTCAAGCCAGGTCCGAGGTGCTGGGTGATACACACCATGTAGTAGCCAGGAAGGAGCTTCTGTAGGAATTCAGCTTCCTTGTGCATCACAGTTTTTATGATGAATTCATCGTCGCTGGTGACGTAGAAGAGGGAGCCGCTGGCCCCGGGGTTGGACAGCTCGATCAGAGGCTCGTTACACAACGAATACTGGGGAGGAAAACAAGAAAAGGTGAAGTTTTATCCCCTCCTTATTGCAGATTGAGTTCTACACCCTCGAGGGCCTTCCCCTGCATGTTGTCTGCCTGGGAGATCAAGGGATAGCAAAGCTCAGGTGAGAACTATTTTCATTACAGGTTAGGTCTGAGCAGCCAAGCTGATGGACAATTTACAATTAGAGACCAAGATTACAGTTCAGAGCATCCCAACTGCTCAGAATCCAGCTAATCATGTGCTCTCAGGAACATCCAGCCTTCCTAATGACATCTTATCTGCTGCCATTGTGCCTGTGTGCACGTATCACATCCAGGCTCTTCCAGCACATCACCGCACGCGCAGACGGACACGGGATTTTAGGAGACCAGACAATCTGCTCAGGGAACCACGTCTCACTGTGCTGGAGGGAACCACCATGCACTGGCTGTTCTCAGCAGCCTCCCCTGGCCGTGTGCTCCCCTGTTCCAGAGGATTTTTACAGTCACACCTCACCCCCTCATGTGCTGGAGACATGTGAAAAGTCTTAGCCGAGGTGTGCAGCCAAGGGGGATCAGCTCTGTGTAAGCTCAGCAAGGGAGCTGAGCTGGGAGGACATTTCTAGCCATCAGGATGCAAACAGCAGGTCCTCAAACGAGGACATGCCCAGGAGCAGGGGAAAAAAAAAGGAGAAAGCACAAGCAGATGGACTTTGCAGCTCAGTGCCCACCCAGGTTCCTGTGGGGGCCGGGGGGGTTCAGGGCAGGATCACAGAGGTGCCCAGCCAGAGGTGAGGTGGGGAGAGGGAGGTGGGGGGAGAAAGGAGCTGATCAGAGCAACAAATTAAATGTTCCTCATTATGTACTGAAAACAGCTTTCAGCCCTGCACAGACTAACGATCCAAGACTTGATCAAGTTAATCATCTCATGCATAATTAAAGGCATTTGCTGCTGTGGCAGGCAAGAGACAATCAGGGGAAGCAGAAACAACAAATCAGAGCTGTGACCTTTGCAACTGAGGCAAGGCAGGCTCCTTGCCCTCCCAAGTTCTGAACTTGGCTGGCACAGGTGGGAATCACCACTACCCTCACACCAGGCACTGGCACAGGTTTGTTTCACTGGCAGGTGTTCAGCTACAACCACCCCTGTCCACAGGTGAAGTCAGACAAAAAAGGGCTGTTCCAAAAGGGGAGGGTGAGCACTCATGGATGTGTTTCCTTCCCCAGTTCACCCAGAACAGGACGTCACATATAGGCAAGGGCCCAAATTCAACCCCAGTGCACTCCAAGCTTGTACTCCAAGGTATTTGAAAACCAGCCTTTCCAGCTCTGAGGAGCTTTCAGAGCACAAGAACAAGCTGTGTTTTATTCCGTCTTTGTAAGATGATTAAAATAACTACATTCACATAGCTCTCAAGTGAGTACGCAAGGAAAAATTCCCATCTTTGTCCTCAGAGCCCCAGGGGACATTACAGGGTCGCACCCAGCAGAACACAACTCCTTTGGCTTGTAAACACAGTGAGTTATTGTTACCACGAGGACCAGAGAGGGAAGCCCATTGCAGGGTTTACACAGCTCACACTGTGTGCAGGTCACTGCTTCCCTTCAGAGCAGCCCAGCAGCTGCCACTCAGCAAACCCAGACGGGGAATAAGACAGTGGGTTGGGTTGGGAGGGATCTTAAAGCCCACCCTGTCCCACCCCCCTGCCATGGACAGGGACACCTTCCACTATCCCACGTTCCTCCAACCCCATCCAACTCATCCTTGGACACTTCCAGGGATGGGGCAGCCACAGCTTCTCTGGGTAACCTTTGCCAGGGCCTCCCCACACTGTGGTAAAGGTAGATAAATGAGGAAAGACAGAGAAATCAAAAAATGCATCCATACCAAATAATCATCTGGACGAATCCCAAAGAGCTCTCGGAAGTACCGGAAAGCCACCGGGGCGTAGGTCTTGAACCTGAAGTCGGCGTAGTGGTGAGCTGGGGTCAGGTTACTGCCTTCACTGCACAGAACACACACAGGGCCTCTGTTACCACCCACCAGACACCTACAGTCACACCAAGACTACCTGGTGTATTTAAGATGAACTGAGCCTTGCAAAAAGACATCTCTGGAACAACAGCAACCACCTCGTGTCTGTGGCAGGACAACAGGAAAACAGGTTTTATGTCATCTGCCAAAATCTATTTCCAGAGAGTGAAGGAACAGCCACTTGCCAAGGAGAATATATTTACATAGAGAATACAGCTTTTATGAGCTTTGTTTATTCACAGTTAAAGAGCTCCCAGAAGGAGTTTCTTCCATCTCAAACATTGTATAATTTCATGAAAGAAATTCTAGATGGGCAGGTAGAAAGACGAGCACGTAGGAAGGGTAACAAACTCGAGCACCCAGTACTGCTTCCCTGTGCTTCCCTACGAGCCAGTGCACTGCAGAATCCAACAATTCCCACTGTTCTGTTTGTATGTCATGGTGCAGATTTAAAACATTCACAGCATCCAACTCTGATCTGAAGACAGATGGAAGCTCTCTTGAAAAATCAGTGAGAAAAAGAAATAACACATCCGTTTTTTCTTTTACTCTTCTCCTTTACCTTGGGAAAAAAATGCTCTCCACCACATAGAAGTCCTGCATCAAGACATCTCTCTCTGGCTTGGAGCTCAGATTGCCCACAGTATATCCAATCCCCAGCTGGATGGCCCCCTTCAGAGTGGATGACGTGGTCTGGCAGAAGGAAAAGAGCAGTCAGTGAGCATTTCACAGGAGATTATGGCAATAACATCCCCTGTATTTACAACACAGTCATGTCTGTGACTTCTATGGGGTTGTCTCGGGCACTACACACTGCTAACCAAGGTCACCCAGCTGCTGAAGAGATGGATTAGGGCTCCAGGTTTGCTGTTGGCACGATTCTGCTGTCCAGGGGTGCTGCGTAAAATCTCCATCAGATTGGTAACTATTGGGCCCCAACTTCTCTCAGTCTGTCCCCCACACTTGGCTGCCACCCCCACTCCCCAAACCCAAACCTTTTTGTAGGTGGTTTCCCCAGAAGCATCCACGCTTCGATGGCCAATCTTCTTCCCTTGGCCAGGCTGTCCTGGCGCTGACGGTCCCTGCAAGGAGAGCACGGGGGTGAGGATCAGGGCAGGGGCTGAGCTGGGCACCAAGCACACCCAGAGCAGCACAGGCACAGCCACACTCCCACCAGCTGTACTGCACACAGGGATCACTGCACTGCTGGAAAAAACCCTGCAGAGTGCCAACAGGTGCAATGGCACCTGCAAACTTCACAGTTTGAATTATCCTTCCACCCCTCAAGAGTTCGAACAGCAATACTCCACCTGACACCCCCACTGCTCCCTGGGCAGAGCCCTCAGCCAAGAGCTGGGAAAAGATCCAGTTGCCAACATCCCCTGGTGCTTGACTGTGGTTTCCCATTGATTTACAAGTGATGTATTAAATCAAACAGCCCGAGAGGTTTGTTCTTAAGAACCCCACGCCCTCAGGTGTCACACCAACACCTCACGCTTCACTGGAGAGATCAGAGGCAGCTGCCAGGGACAGCCCAGCCCAGCCCTGCTCCCACCAAGATAATCCAGTCAGCAACATCTCATCAGTTTGTAATTCCAAGGCCGAGTCCACGTGGGATGAACCGCAGGAACGGCTCTTCCACAGGCTTTGCAAAGAGTTCACAGAAATGCTGCCAGCACTTCAGGGTGACAACAAACCTGCTCCTGTCCCCTTCTCCTCTCCTGCCTGAGTCTGCCTGGGCCTTTCTTTGCAGACCCAGGAGGGAGCAGATCGTGGTGCTCCCTTTAACAACCCAATGTAACCATGTTTTGGGAAGTTCTGTGCAGCTCCTCTTGCAGCCCTGGGCGTAGGGACCCTCTACTCCATCACCAGGCAATGTTTCACCCGCTCCCAGGCTCTCTGCCAGTCGATCCCAGTGGATCCCAGAGCCCAGCAGGCAGCTAGAACTGCTGGGGAGCCACCAGCACCATTTTGGGGTTTGCTACGTTGCAGAACAGCTTTGGATCTTCCTTTGAGCAGCACAGAGAGATCCAAGGTCGCTTCCCAAGTGACCCTGTTCTATCCCTGTCCATTTTGAGTGCTGCACAGACCCAGCTCTGAACCAGTGGCTCCAGCAGACAACAGATAATTTTGCTCAGACTAAGAAGTTCTTTGTGCTTTAGCTTTTAATCAAGAGCCTGCAGCTATTTCTGGTCAAACTGCTCGTCCTTCTCGTACTAAGGGGCAGCCTGAGTTCTCCTTCAAAAATCCCATTTCCTACCCTGCCTTATTAGCCCATTGCTCCTGAGCACTCCTTCTCCCAGCAGCTGGGATCAGCTTATCCTCTCCTTCCAGCCTCTTCCCAGTGTGCTGGATCCTGCTCCACACAAGCTTCAGCAGTGCCATCCTGCCTCACCAATGGCTCATCATCATCCTCACAAGGTGATGAACAGACACAGGCAGTGGGCAGGGACAGCCACCCTAGAACTGCAGTGACAAAAGCCTCTTCCAGCCTCTTGCTCTGCCTGTGGCTGTTTCCAGGGCAAGGAAAAGTGGGGCTGTTGGTGCACTGAACCAAGCAACCAACTTCCACAGAAGTTGAGCTTCCCACTACACCTATTTCTGGGGAGGCACAAAAGAATCAACTGTCGCATTCCTGGCATTTTTTATGGGAAGATTTTGCTATTCTTGTGTACAAATGCTCATCATCCCAGGTGAGGAACGGGAAGGGGCATGTCAGAAAATTTGATCAAATGAAAATCATTTGAACATGATGCTCTAAACTGAGAGTGTGGGCTTCAGGGAACAGCTTTTAGGCACAGAGCCTCCTACTAGATTCCCTGCTGCCAACTGTGGGGAGTTTTGCTCCAGAAGGTAACAGTGACTCAGAACCTGTGACCTGGAATATCTCTGAGAGGAGATCAGTCCCTGGAGATGTTCCCCTGTTTTAGTGCTTGACAAATCACAGCCTCCCTGACTCGCTCCCAGGAGTGGGTGAGACCCAACACAGAGTCCCTGAGATGCCCCAACACACAGATTCTCCTGTCACCACCTCCAGGTCCTGGGTGCCCTGAGCCACTCATGTACAGGTATCGTGGATCACGCAGCTAAAACTGGCCACATGATGGGCACAACCCCTCCACCACCCTCTGTGCCTGTGGTGATGCCAACACAGGGACCCTGCAGACCTGCCACTGATTTTATTTCTCCCAAATAACAGATATCAAATTTCCAGTCATCTCATATGTATTACGAAATCTAGTTTTGCTAACAAACAAACAAACAAACAAACAAAACAAAACAAAAAAGGCAAGCAGAAGTGTTTTCTAGAGCTCTGTGTTCTCATTTCTCCACACAGGACTGTCAAGCCCAGCCTTACAAAGCTCACCTCAGTTACAGCTGTCTTCTTGGGGGCCTGACCTGCAGAGAGAAGGGAAGAGGATCAGAAAAAGTAGGGACATCAGGAAAAAAAACCCCAACAACCCAACCACCAAAGCTCCAAGAAAATGGCCCAATGTCTTTTCAAGCCTTTAGAGCATCTGGCTTTGCTTGGTTTTCAGCTTTACTAGTGCAAGGATCTGAAGGTACAGGAGTCACCCAAACAATTTCACATTCAGAAGCACAAAAATGCACATTTTTTCCCAGCAAAAACATTTCCTAGAGGCTTCAGCAGAGAGTTCTCACAAAGCCCTGCTGCCCCATTAAGCAAAGGGTCCACACTGTACTGGAGAGTCAGTCTGCAGAAGCCCAGAGAGACACTCCTGAAGCTGCTTTCCAGCCACTCAGTAGGTACTTGACAAACTATATTGATAATTGAATCTATTTATAGAATCCAGTGTTCAAATATATCACACAAATGAACGCATCATTTATCTTTACTGCTGCCTTGGGAGAAGCCACCGCTGCTGCATTACAGCCAACAGTGAAAATTAGGGTTTTGCTCTCAGATATATAATCAGAGCTGGAAACACAGGCCCAAACCCTCTGACACGAGGACATCTCCCTTTCTTAAGAAGTGGCTTAATTTCACAAGAGACCATTGAGTGGAGCTTTGAGTCTTCTACTCAAGAGGGGTATCTACACTCAAACTGGGGGCAGGTCCTTCTCCAGGGGGAGTGGATGTCCTCCAGCCCTCCTGGCTGGAGAGCAGGAAAAGCCTCAGAGGATCCAGACAAATTTCTGCTGCTTCAGCATCCCCTCCATTTTGACAATAGTTTACCTGGGGTACCTGCTCAGCCCCCTCAAAGACAAGCAGGGCTTGTTTCAGAAGGAGCCTGAACAAGAAGTTGGGCATAACTTCAGTACCTGAAGGGGCTCCAAGAGAGCTGGAGAGGGCCTGCAGTGACAGGACAAGGGGGAATGGCTTCCCACTGCCAAAGGGCAGCATTAGATGGGACACTAGGAAGGAATTCTTCCCTGGGAGGGTGGGGAGGCCCTGGGACAGGTTGCCCAGAGAAGCTGTGGCTGCCCCTGGATCCCTGGAAGTGTCCAAGGCCAGGTTGGATGGGGCTTGGAGCAACCTGGGCTGGTGGAAGTTGTCCCTGCCCATGGCAGGGGGTGGGACTGGATGGGCTTTAAGGTCCCTTCCAACCCAAACCATTCTGGGGTTGGATGATAATGGGAGCACGATGTTCTGCAGATGACAACACCACCAGGGAAGTGTGTGAGTCAGCTACATTTTGGGAAATATTTCAGACACTGGGAAGCAAATAAACAACAAACCCAGTAACGTTGCTCTGTTTTAAACTGTGCTCCCAGTGCCCAAGTTCTGCATCAGGAAGAGAATCACAGGACTGCAGCGAAGCTCTGCAATCCCACTCCCTGCACTGCACAATCCCACCTCAGGCAGCAGGAGGGCAGTGAGTGGAGTGGGACCCCGAGGGGGCAGAGCAGCTCCCCCCCTGTCACCCACCTGCGCCGGGTCCCCTCAGCTGATGGGGTGTCACTGACACGGGTGGGTGACACACCACAAGTGACGTGAACCTGTCACTCCTCCAGCTCTCCAGGACTGCACCAGCACGTGGCTCAGGACCACTGTGAGCTCCAACTGTGATGAAAAATTAGTTCTTTGGCCTAAGCCAACACAATTCTGTGATTTTTGAACAAAACGCCCCGCAATGGCCTGGAGAGCAGGAAATAAGGCACTAAGTGAGCATTTAGCTAATGAACTTTCAGGACACGAGCTGGAACAGCAGCTCCAGACCACTGGGGAATCCAAAAGGGGAAATGCTGCTCCAGATTGAACACTGGAAATCGCTGGGAACACACTGTGGCCAAGAGCCCCAGGCCAGGAGAATGTGCTCTCCTGCCACGGCTGCCACTGCTCTCCCAGCGCACTAATCTCGTTTCTGCACTTTGTCACAATTCCAGAGCAGGAGATTATCTTTAATTTTGTGATAATTACCACAAGCTGCTTTCATTCCCAGCTTTTAAGTGTCTGCTGCTGTACACGTACCAAATGTGGAATCAACACCAACCGTCCGCATGAAGGAAAGGTACCGGAGGTGAAGAACCACAGATCTCCAGGAGAAATGATGCCTGAGGTGGGCAAGAGCACCCCCAGCAAAACCTCCCCCAGCCCACACCAAAAATAAAAAAAATCAGCTCTATAAAATCAACTTATCTAGGCAGAAAATGTAAAAATCTTCCACTGGTTCCTCCGTGCGTGGCACACGGCCGTGCTCGGCTCCAACAAGCTGACAGATGGCCTGGCAGAACCTGATTTAACTCCAGCTCCGGGGGTTACAGAGCCACGAGACAGCGCTGGGGTTTGCGGGAGCTGCTGCGGGAAGTTTTGACACTTAACGAGATAATTGAAATGATTCTTATCCGATTTGGGGCGGCTTAGCCAGGGCGTGCTCAGAAATGTGATGGATGAGCAGCTCCAGAGGGGAAACCCCGGGATGAAACCCCAAGTTCCTGCCCTGCCTGCAGCCCGTGCCTGGGCTCTGCCGGGCGCTTCGAGCACGCTTGACCTGCTGCCTTCAGTTCTGTTCTCATCTGTGCACGGCTCTGAGTGACCCTGTCCCAACCCTCGAGCTCCTACAGAGCCTCTGAAAGGAATGCTTTGGTTTTGGATGCAGCAATTCCCATCTCAGATTTAACTTCTGTTTTTTCCGTATTTCTCTATTCACAGGCCATCCCCACCACGGCACCGACACCCTGCAGGACAGGCAGGGAAACCTCTGCACCTTGTCTGACACAGGAAAGGGCTCTCGAGCTTCAGCTCTACCAGCCAGAGGAGCAAAACCCCCACAGGATGAGGGTGGGGAGGCCCTGGCACAGGTTTCTCAGAGAAGCTGTGGCTGCCCCATCCCTGGAAGTGTCCCAGGCCAGGTTGGACAGGGCTTGGAACAACCTGGGCTAGTGGAAGGTGTCCCTTCCACTTTCTTCAAAACCAGCTAAGGCAGGTTGACTTGCCAAAGCCCTTTGTTATCAAAAGAGTCATAAGAGGTTTCTGTCTACTGGAAAGGAATTTCTTAAGACAGTTTACAAAAATCCAGGATAAGCCTCGTTTAAGTTCACAGAATCCTGGAATATCCTGAGTTGGAAAGGACCCACAAGGATCACGGCGTCCAACTCCAGGCCCTGCCCAGGACACCCCAACAATCCCACCCTGTCCCTCAGAACGTTGTCCAAACGCTCCTGGAGCTCTGGCAGCCTTGGGGCCGTGCCCACTGCCCTGGGGAGCCTGGGCAGTGCCCATAAGATCTAATAAAGCAGTTTTCTTAATAAGACAGGTGTATACACACACACACACACACATTTATAAATTGTAACTATTTGATATTTTATGATGGCCTAGAGAAGTCAAAACAAATCTGAATAACCAGTAGGTTTATCTGGACTCCTTTTTAAGATCAGAACTGCTGCAGTATCTTTAATAAAAGCTTCACTTTAATAAAGTGTTTATGAGGATATACAACATGACTGCAACTAAAAATATGTGAGAATATAAATGCCACATAAGCTCCTCAGCAGGAGGCTGCACCAGCAGGAGTCCCCCAGAAATCCAGCACGCCAGAGACCTGCAGTTTGCCACTTGCTCCCAGCCTGATCTAGTGGAAGGTGTCCCTGCCCATGGCAGGGGATGGAACTGGATGAGCTTTAAGGTCCCTTCCAACCCAAAACATTCTGGGATTCCGTGAAATCCTGACACGTCACACACTCCCCGAAGGAGATTTGTATCCCATTTTAGACTTTCTCCATTGAGAACAAGAGAATGTGACACACCTGAGCAACCCACCTGGACAACAAGGAGAGGTGGAGGCTGTGACCAGGACACTGCAATTCACTGTTCCATCACACCCCTCAAACACAGACCTGCCCAGGTAATGCCTTATGGGCAAAATCAAAGCCAAGACTGCCAAGACAGGAGCTGTGGAAGTTAAAGGCTCCACACGTGAGTTGAAATACAGAGAGAAAGGCTGGAAATGAAATGCATCCATCAAAAGAGGCAGCTGATACTGCCTGTAAGGGACTGCTAATAGAGACAAAACCAAGGGGGAGTGGGGGAAGGCAATTCAGCAAGTCATAGAATGGTTTGGGTTGGGTTAAAGCTCATCTTGTCCCTGCTGTGGGCAGGGACACCTTCCACTAGCCCAGGTGGCTCCAAGCCCTTTCCAACCTGGCCTTGGACACTTCCAGGGATGGGGCAGCCACAGCTGCTCTGGGCCAGCTGTGCCAGGGCCTCCCCACCCTCACAGGGAAGAATTCCTTCCCAATCTCCCATGTAACCCTGCCCTCTGGCACTGGGAAGCCATTCCCCCTTGTCTTATCACATACCCTGGTCCAAAGTCCCTCTCCAGCTCCCTTGTGAGCCAGAAACACCGGAGTTGGGAAGCAGCCCTGGAGCCAGCACAGCAGCCAGTCCAGCTCCCTGAGGGGCTGGCACGAGCACCAGGCTGTGTCCAAAGGGAGAGGCAAAAGCAACTCTGAATTTCTTCTCATACTCAGCACGTGTGGCTCCAGCTCCCAGCACACAGAGCTGGCAGCACAGGACAGTCCTGGAAGGGGAGGAGACACCACAGGAAGCAGGAGCTGGACTCTCAGCAACCCCCTGGAGAAGGCAGCTGAGAACAACCTGCCCTTCCCAGGCAGACAGGATCACCTCCTGCTGATCATTTAACACATCTTCTTCCCATAAACCAACGCGATTTGATTCAGATGAGAAACGTCAAGGAAGGCACAATACTAAATACAAATTTGGGGTTTTTCCCCCCTTAAATGTGGCATCTCTTGGCAGAAAGAACTGCTCTGCACCTTAGGCTTGGATCGCTGCTCCTGCCATCCAGAGAGCTTGGAGAAATAATACAGAAATAAAGCAATCTGAGATAAATTCTGCTTGTTATATAGAACCTACACATAGCTTTGCCACCTAAAAGTATCTATTTTTCCCTGGAGCACTGGCTGACTGATTTTTGGGATCATCCACACAAAACTGGTGCTGGTTGAACTCAGCCCACTCTCTCTCCAGTCTGGTTCATCCTGTCCATCCCTGTGCTCAGGCAAGGCTGCTTCCATCCCTGTGGGCAAGGGAGGAGAGACCCAGCTCTGATGCATCTGCAGCGCAGGTAGCTCCACATTCCTCAGGATACTTTAGCCACCATCAAAAGTCCAGCAGCTATTTGCAGACAGAAATGCTGGCAGCACCGGGAAGCATCCAAACTGGGCTACCAGGAGCAGCCAGAGGTAAGTAATCCCATTTAATCCCACCTTGGCTGCCCTGCTCTCCTCCCTGTCCCCTGCTCGCCGCCCACACTGGATCCGTGCCTTGTTCCAAGCATCCAGGAGCCACCTTCACTCTGGGGAGGGAAGATGACATTGGCACACCAGGATCTGCTGCCCCAGCTCCATGTGCTGCACTCTTCCCATGGCCTTTGTCTTTGTTTATCTGAGCAGAAACTTTGGTGACAGGGACGGCAAGGCTTGTTCAAATAAATGGCTCCTACAAATGGCTTATACAAATTAAGGGAAGGAGTTTAATGTGCCAGCTGGGCAGGCCAGGGCTCTGGGGCACTGCTGTGGTACCTGCTGACTGCAGTGCCACCACTGATCCCTCCTTTCCACCCTGGGTAAGGACAAGCTCTTCCATTAACCGGAGACAGGCAGGCAGGTGGGAGCCCCAGTCCTGCCCCAGCCACCCCCTCAGGTTTCTGACCCTCCAGTCCTGCCCCAGCCACCCCCTCAGGTTTCTGACCCCAAGACTCCCCAGGGATCAGCCACTGATCCTGTATTCTACAGCCCAACTCGCCAATCAAAGCAAACTTCCAGCTTATGGAGCATCAGCACTGCCAGGGATTGCCACAAAGGGATGATGCTGCAGTAAAGGCACCTACCAGCCTCGTTTATTTTTGGGTTTATGCAGAAACTCTTTCTGCCTCAGAAATAAATCCATTTATCCCAGCTCAGGAGGCAAGGCAGAAGATGAAGATGCTGATGGGGAGTTAACACATCCCTTCCTCATCCTCAGCTGCTGGTGTCACTGCATCCAGGGTGCAGCATCCCAGGTCCAGCCCCCCTCGGGGAGCTGAGCCAGGACATCACCGTGCTGGAGCGTTTCCTTGACAACTCCCGGGAAAAGCGCTTACTGCGCCCAAGTCCAATTACGGCGAGGAACGAGCAGGACAAGAGCAGGGAAATGAAATTTAAAAAGCACTGATTTGTTTTCTTGTTTCAGATCAGCTGCCTGTAGGAAAAAGGGACAATTTCGGAGCGCTGAGCCCAAAGCGTGTGACACAGTGTGACAAAAAGCTAAACAAAAATCCCATCAGGAGCAGCACACAATAGCTGCCACCCGGCAGCGGAACAGGCTGCAGCCTCTCGGCTCTGTAATTATGCAATCCAGGGGGATGTTCGGGCAAACATCTGCTCCATGGGAAAGGTGCAGCCTTATCTGAACACAGTGTTCCTGCTCCCTTCCACGCTCCGGTCACAGGAGGATTGGGGAGTGGAACAACACACGCTCCCCGGCACGTCCCCTGTGGGCAGCGGGGGCAGGAAGGTGAAAGGCTCCCAAGGTCACGCACCCGGCAGTGCCTCTTCCCAGCCTCTGGCTTCTCTCCTTATTACAACCTGCAAGTCCAAATCTGCCTACCAGCATTCACAACAAAGCCTGGTTGGGATTAGAGACAGCAAACGTGGCAGCAGGAAGCGTCACCTCTGCAGGACAGAGCCAGCTCTGCCCCTGTGACGACACAGAGGTGCCACTCTAAAACCACGACGCCAATTTAGAGCGAGGCCGTAAAAGGCTGAAGGACTTTGAAGCTACATTCCTCACAATCATCCAGAACAGCCAGAGCAACGTCCAGCTGCTCCTTACCTTGGCTCAGGGGCAGGATAAGCTTCACATTCCCTACTAGCAGGTTCCAACCCACTGACTCCACTCACTGGAGCATCTCCTGGCTGCCCAGAGCTGAGGTTCAGCAGCGAGAGGACATAGAACCTCCTGTTGCCTTTCCAGTCATGTTGCAAAACCACTGGGGACCTGAACATAGCACATAACCCCCAGGCAGCCTCTGGGACTCTTTCTGCATGTCCAGATGGAGTTTCCAGCTGCCACAACGTCCCAGAGAGTTGTTTCCCAACCCCAGGTCACAGCAGCACAAGACAGCGAAGGAACTAATTTCCCTCCTTCGTTTTCCAAGCATCCCTATCTCCCTGCCTGGAGGCTCCTGCTGAGAAGCAGGATCCAGGACCTTTAACGTGTCCTACCTCTGTGCAGGGAAGGATGCTCACCTCCATCCTCCATTATGCTGCTCTCCCAGTGCCACTAATAAAGAGGGAGAAGCTCGACCTGACTAATCCGAGGTTACACTCTGCCTGCCAGAGTCAGAACAGTTCTTCTGCCCCCAATACCCAGGGTTTGCAGCGTGGCACAGCTCAGGACTTTGGATGCTTGGGGCTTAAGGTCAGCCCTCAGCATGTCCGACCAGGTAGGGATTAGAGCTGCTGGAGGCTCTTTACCAGCAGACCTTGGCAAGCTCCCTTAGGAAGTCCCTGGCTCTGTGAGGCCACCTGGAAGGCAGGAGCCAGGCACAGGACAGGGAATTGCTGGCTGGAAAAAGGATACATTCACTGTAGTCAACCCCAAAATTACTTACATTAATAAAGAGCACAGGATATTGTTACTGAGAGGGCAAACCCCTCTTTAACTAGTGCAGGAGGATGTCTTGGCACATCAGCTTGGCTCCCTTTCCAACATTCTTTCTCTGGGTATCCCAGAAAGGATCTCAGCCTGTCTGAGGAGAGCACTGGCAAGGCAGAATCATTGCAGCTGCTTGCAGGAGCAGCACAGCAGATTCAAAGAGTGTTGGATTGCAGGCTGTATGAGAGAGTGACAAACCATCCCCACAATTTTATCTCTCACAGAGGTTTCTGCACCTCTGATCCCAGAGGGATAGGCCAGATTACTCATCACTTCCACCATTTAAAAGTGTTTTCCTATAGATCCTACCTGAAAGAGAGCTGATCCCTTGCTCATTCACCAGCAGGAATAATCCTAATCTATTTTAGTCTGAGAATAGAAGAACACAACTCAAGAAAGATATCCACCTCCACAAATTTTCCATTTTCTGACCTTCAAAAAAACATGTTGAATTCCTTACTACAGTCACAGCAGGTAAGGAAATCTGCCTGAAGTTTCCCAGTAACCACCTACCACAACACCAGGACACAGAGAAGTCACCACAGCCAACACATCTTTAAACCCGTGGGATCCCAGCATCCCAACCAACAGCAATCTCCAAAGGGAAAACAGCTGCTCTGTCTGCAGGCCACCCTTCACACGTCACCCTGAAGATGCACCTGGATTTTTAACGAGTGGGGTATTTCCTGATTTACCCCGTAGCCAAAGCTGCTCGGCTAAATCCTCTAAAACTTAATTCCACTCTGGCTAATGTCACCTGACAGAGATTTTCTGAGGGTGCTCAAGCACTGGAGACTTGAAAGGGGATTTCAGTGCAGGGTTATGCACAACATGCGTCACTGGAGATAAAGTCCTTGTACTCAGCCTGATGTGAGCAGCCAAGTCCTTCACCAAACACCCCTCGGTTGCCACAGGTGCTGCTGACAACACTGCAGGAGAGATCTGCACCCCAATGCTGAGGAAAGGTCTGGGTGGGAGAGGAGAGGGGGACATCTGTAACTTCTACCTGTTTCAAAAACAGACATCCAGGCAAAAGCAGCAGGTTGAATTTCCAGGCCTGTTTCTAGAGTGTGGGTTTGTGATACAGCCCTCAAAGGGCTCTACACAACTCAGACACGGTTTTCAAGTTGACCAGGTACCACTGAAAATTAAGAAAACATGCTCAGAATGGCAGAGCAGTGACACATCTTTGTTTGAGAGATCAAATGTTGGACTTGGTGATCCTGGAGGTCTTTTCCAACCTTAAGGGTCCCATGATTTTATGATCTACCTCTAAATAAAGCCGAGTTTTTGGGGATATAACATGGAGAAACCCAAGCTCTCCAGGCTGCAGGACGGCTCATCTGAGCTCGACCGGCACCAAGTGATCAGAGATTTCTTGGCCTCGTTCAAAACTCACTACCCCAACTCTGCTGCTTCCCCTCAGCGTGTCCCCTGCCTGCCCCCCACCACTGCCTGAGCCCTTCCTGCACAGCTCACCCAGACCCTGCACACAGCAAGGGAGCAGCTCTTTAGAAGCAAACTCTGCTTGATCCATCCCAGCTACTGCAAATCCTTCCCAGATGGATCCTGGGCTGCGTCAACCAGCAGGTTGAGGGGATGGATTCTGCCCCTCTGCCCTGCTCAGGTGAGACCCCCCTGCAGAGCTGCCTCCAGCTCTGGGGCACCAACAGCAGGAGGACCTGGAGCTGCTGGAGTGAGTCCAGAGGAGGCCATGGAGATGCTCCAAGGGCTGGAGCCCCTCTGCTCTGGAGCCAGGCTGGGAGAGCTGGGGGGGTTCACCTGGAGCAGAGAAGGCTCCAGGGAGAGCTGAGAGCCCCTTGCAGGGCCTAAAGGGGCTCCAGGAGAGCTGGAGAGGGACTGGGGACAAGGGATGGAGGGACAGGACAAGGGGGAATGGCTTCCCAGTGCCAGAGGGCAGGGATAGATGGGATCTTGGGAAGGAATTCTTGGCTGTGAGGATGGGGAGGCCCTGGCACAGGTTTCCCAGAGAAGCTGTGGCTGCCCCAGCCCTGGAAGTGTCCAAGGCCAGGTTGGACAGGGCTTGGAGCAACCTGGGCTAGTGGAAGGTGTCCCTGCCCATGGCAGGGGAGTGGGATGAGAGGAGCTTTAAGGTCCCTTCCAACCCAAACCATTCTTGGATTTGAGGACCCGACCCCTCCCTGGACAGGCCAACACCTCCCTTCTCCCCCAGACTGAGGGGGCTGGTACCCAGGAGGGGTCCTGAGCCTCCAGTCCTCTCCTCCACTGGGGCTCTGTGAACAAATGTCCCCCACAGCCACAGCAGCTCTGGACAGACATGTCCCTGTGCTGTGAAACTGAGGAAGGATCTCCAGGGCAAAAGCTACTGACACAAGGTGTGGGGGGTGGAGGTTGAGAATAAATTCACATTATTGCTTCACCAATGAGTTCTTTTCTCACTGGCCTTGTTAAGGCCTCTTCTGCTCTCTGTGACTCAAGTGTTTTGGTCAGGTGCTCCCGCTCTGCTCTAACAAAGGCACCTGAACAGATGGAACAAAACAAGCCACAGTAGAACAAGCTCAAAAGGTGGAGTGTGCTGCCAAAAATCGTAACTCAACGTTTCTCCTCTCCCTGGGATCCTGGCTGTAGCATGGCAGCTAGTGACTCAGCTAGCACCTGAAAATAAGGTACCTACAAAATAATGACACTTTAAAAAACACTTCTAGAGCTCTTAGTAGGAAATTCAAACAGGTGAGACAGAGAGGGCAGGAAGAGGTAACCTGGTGCCCATGCTGGGCTACAAGGATGTCTCAGTTGCATTCCACCAAGGATCAAGGACAGCCTCCTCCAGTACAGGCAGCCATGAGCTGAAGGACAGGCTGGTTCTGGCACAGACCTGCAGCCTGCTCAAAGCTGGGGCAGGACAGCCACTTCTCCAGCCCAGCTTGGAGGACTTGCACTTGGAGGCTGAGCCAGGCATTTATTACTTCTACTTAATCAAGTGCAGCAATGCCCATTTATTTACTCACTTGGGAAGCAGATCTCCAGGCTCTGCACAGGTACGTGCCCAAAGGAAGATGCAACAAAGAGCAAAATCCAGAAGAGCACTCAGGCTCCCAAGGTGCTGAGCAGGCAGAACTGAGGCTCTTAAGGAACCGGTTCTCCCCAACCCCTCTTAGCCCCCCTGGTGCT
This sequence comes from Neopelma chrysocephalum, assembly GCF_003984885.1. Classification (NCBI taxonomy): domain Eukaryota; kingdom Metazoa; phylum Chordata; class Aves; order Passeriformes; family Pipridae; genus Neopelma; species Neopelma chrysocephalum. Next base: position 59,558 of record NW_020897983.1, on the reverse strand, counting down.
GAGGACCTGCAGGTTTCTGGCACTGTTTTCCCTGAGGCTCAGCACACACTCGTACCCAGCACAGCCACAAACCCCTCTGGGAGCAGCGCCAGTTTGGGATCCAGCAGAGCAGAGCCCATGGTCACGGTGTTGTGCTCACCCTTGGTGTCCTGCACTCACTTGGAACAGACGAGTGCTCAAGGTCTCTGTGATGTGATGTTGTGGTTTCTGGGATGTGTCTGACAGCAGACTCTCATTAGGTGGAAGACAACAAGTAACCACAGAGCTGAACCTCAGCCAGCTGGGTCAGCCCCTCTTCCCAGCTTTCCAGAGCCCCCAGCTCTTGGGCTCGGAGCAGCCCTGCTCCAGTGAGAGAGCTGAGGAGGAAAGGCACTCCTTAAACACAGGGAACTACAACTGCAACCACAAGTGACCATCTCAGGAGGAGCCCAGTCTGGCTGCCCACAGAGCTCACACACGTGCATTGACATCACTCCATAAGCTCCAGATGCAACCGGGAACAACTTCTGGTCTCCCAGGTCCTAAAACAGAGCCCTGAACCATGAACAACTTGAGTCCTTCTCAGGGCTTTACTCAGCATCTGCCCAACTGGGGATGCCCTTATGAATCATGGAATCATTAAGGTTGGAAAAGGCCGCCAAGATCACTAAGTCCAACCTTTACCAAAGCCCCCCATGTCTCCTAAACCATATGGCAAAGTGCCACATCTGCTTGTTTTTTGAACACTTGCAGGAGTGGTGACTCCACCACTGCCATGGGCAGCCTGTGCCAATGCCTGACCATTCTTTCCATGAATGAATTTTCCCCAATATACAACCTGAACATCCCTTGGCACAACTTGAGGCCTTTTCCCCTTGTCCTGTCCCTTGTTCCCCAGGAGCAGAGCTCGACCCTGACCTGGCTTCCCCCTCCTGTCAGGCAGTTGCAGAGCCAGAAGTCTCCTTTTCTCCAGGCTGAGCCCCCCCAGCTCCCTCAGCTGCTCCTGGTGCTCCAGACCCTTCCCCAGCTCTGTTCCCTTCCCTGGACACGCTCTAAACCCTAAATGTTTCTTGTTGAGAGGGGCCCGGAACTGACTCCAGGATTTGAGGTAGAGCCTCAGCAGTGCCAGCACAGGGGGACAGTCACTGCCCTGGCCCTGCTGGACACATAATTCAAGCCAGCAGCACAGAGTGAACTTCAGTTCAGCATTTCTGAACCCAGAATCTCGTGGGTTCTTTAATACTGTTTGCTAAGACTTCAGTAAAACAAGAAATTAATTTGTTCCCCTGCACCAGAACACTACAAGGCTGGATCAGCCAAACACGCTGCCACTGACCTGCAAAGGAGGGGGGGAACTACACAATCTGCTCCTGTGTTGGGAGAGAAACAGAAGCCACAGCCAGGCACAGACACATCAAATGTTCACTGGGAAAAGTGTCTCCAGGAGAACACTCAGACTCGGGCTCGGGTTCTCCTTCCAACTGCCAGCTTTCTGATTTATGGGGGGGGGATGTTGTGGGGTGGGAGAAAGAGACAGAAGGGAGTGGTGACACTGCCCAACACCGACGTAACTGCTCTCAACAGGGAGTAAAGGATACCCCGGGCTGACATGGGCAGTCCCAAGGCTTAAACTCAACATTTCCTGGCTCCCCACCCAGTAATCTCCTTCCAGACCAGATGGCTCAAGCCTATAGCTCTGTCCCCACCGAGCAGTGGGGCTGCCCCAGCCTCAGCAGGGAGCCCTGAACGGGGGGTTGTTTTCACAAAGCACAGCAGAAGGAAGTTGGGGGGCTCAGAGCAGCTGGTGCAGGGGCTGTACATGGAAGAGGAGAAGGCAGGTGTGATGAAGCAGAACCACCCTGCAGGTACTGCAGCCCCTTTTAAGGATGGGCCTCACCAAGCTTTGCAGTTTTGGATGGGGCTTCTTGGCTTCCTCTTCACCAAAATGGGTGCATTGGTTTTGCCAGAACTTAAAGGGGAATCATGAGGCAAAGGTTTGGAGACCATTATCTTGGCAAGTCAAAACCAGGAATTCTAACAGAGAACATGAAATACCAGGCAGCACTTACCACTTCTGCCTGCAATATATCCCTTTTCCCTTTAGATGAACAGCTGCCATTCAGACACATCTTATCCCTCCCTCCCACAGGTCTTGAATTAAGTCATTTTTCACCCACCTCACCCTTACAGAATAAGTTGTTTTTCACCCCACCTCACAGCAAAACTTGCATTTAAATTTCACTTCTTCAGCTGCTGTAAAAACCCACCTCGTTCCTCTAGGTTACAGTTTGCTTTTCATGCTGGGCCCTTCCAGCCTCCTTGCACTCCCAGTTTTCAGCTTAGAAAAGATTAAAAATAAATCCAATCTTTGCGTTTTAAAGCCTGGGAGTTTGGGAAGCCACAGCATCTCTCTGAGATTGTTATAAACCTTAAATCGCAATCCCTCGTGCATTCCAATCCATAAAAAAACAGAGCTTGCACATATTAAACCAAATTCCTCCCAAATTGCCACTTTTCTCGTTTTCTTTAATAAGCATTTTCTGGCATTATCAGTCCAGAAGCCTCTTTCTCAAAAGAGTGTCCCAGATAGTTAATCCACCAGTGACTCCTGCCCAATATCAAAATGAAAACAAACATTCAACCCTCTGAGACTACTGAGGAGAAAGACTATGTCAGCATTTCTCTTCCATCAAAATTAATTTAAGCCTGAAGAGATGTCGGGTCGAGAAGTATCCTGGAATTAAAAAACCCTGTATGCCTGTCAACCAGGATGAGGCTGCAGCCTGACCTCGAGTCCTGGGGACAGTTTGGGGGTCACAATTTAAGAAGGATCTAAAGCTGTTGGAGAGTGTACACAGAGCTGGGGAAGGATCTGGAGGGGAAGGGTCTGAGGAGCAGCTGAGGGCACTGGGCTGGTTCAGCTGGAGCAGAGGAGACTGAGGGGAGACTCCTCGGGGGCTGCAGCTCCTCCCGAGGGGAGGCGGAGGGGCAGGCGCTGAGCTCTGCTCTGGGACCAGGGACAGGAGCCAGGGAAGGGCTGGAGCTGTGCCAGGGGGGTTGGGATGGATCTCAGGGAAAGGTTCTTCCCCCAGAGGGTGCTGGGGCACTGCCCAGGCTCCCCAGGGCAGTGGGCACGGCCCCAAGGCTGCCAGAGCTCCAGGAGCGTTTGGACAACGCTCTGAGGGACAGGGTGGGATTGTTGGGGTGTCCTGGGCAGGGCCAGGGGTTGGACTCGATGAATTACAAGCAAAAAAAGCATTAAATTAAGCAAAGGCAATTATTAGCCTTCCAGATTTCAGCTCTTATCACTGAACAAACAGTCCTTACCAACACAAAAATCACCTCATAACATGTGCTATTTAAACCCCAAATAATCCCCACCTGTTAGGCCAAACTGAAAAACTGGGCCTTATTTCTGGATTCCACCTCAGCAAGTGCCTGTAACTGAGCATGTCATTAACAGTGACAAGCACAGCTTCAAGACTTCAGCTTCATTTTCTGCTCTCTCTGTTCCAGCTTTGAAGTCAGGGACTATTTTACATCTCTATAGTTTGCATTTCTGCCAGCAAATCCTCTGCTGTTTTGTACACTGCCCCCGTCAACATGCAGCAGCCAGATGGAGAGAGCAGCACCCAACACGTACAGAGGGGAGGAAAACTGTCATTTTGCAGATGATACTCAGCTAAAAGTGACATTTAGAGAGAAGACAAGCGGTTTCAGGTATTACATCTGCCCTCCCTGCTGCACATGGGACTGAGCACACCACCCCTTCCTCCTGGTACGGGGATGCAGAACCAGCTACACCAACAGAAACTGTGGAATCAGGAAAGCAGAGAGAGAACAAAGTTCCACATCAGCATCCAAGTGGAGTGACTGTGCCTGCTGAAGTGCTATCAGCACATTCAGGGAAGGAGCACTCAGCCAGAGGAGGACTTTAGCCAGCTGCCTCTCTTTGAAAAATGCAGCAATGGACAATTTTGCACTGAAAAATCCACAAAATCTGGTCCATCAGATGTGCAGAGAAACTATAGAAAGAAAACTACCGCAGCATCTTTGTCATCAGCTGCTGCATCCTGCCCACACCAGAGGTTTTGGCAATATTTCCCTGTGCCTCTGCCCAGGTCACGGAATGCGCCAAACACGACATGGCAGCACGAAGACGTGGGCACATTTTCCCTGACTTTTTAGAGCAATTAACAAAGTCCATCCCTTCTGCCTTGCCTAGGGCTCTTCCCTCTCTTCCCGTTGACCCATGTGGTAAATACCACCAGTGTCACAAAGCCAATGTGAGCCCCAGTTCCCAACCCTACACTGAGAGTTGGGCATCCCGCAGGAAAACCCGACCGGTGGCCGTGGGAGGCTCCAGATCATCACGTTCATTTTACTTTGTACAATGCACACTTGTGTTTCTAGGCCTTATGCCAAGCCTGAAGGTTTTTCTTCACCTCTTCAGTTCTTCAGAACCTCAAGTAAAATCAATGGACACCAGAGGTGTGATGCCCCCTCTGTGGGATCCACTTCAGCAACGAACCGAGCGAGCTCCAAGAGCAGGAACCAGCCATGTCCCATCTCTGTTGACAGAGCACGTGAGCAGGACACACTGCTCCTGGTGCTTCCATCACTGATGTGCACGTGGCTGAGATCACCTGAACTCTGCCAGAGCTCAAGGAGTATTTGGACAATGCTCTGAGGCACAGGGTGGGATTCCTGGGGTTGTCTTGTGCAGGCCAGGAGTTGGATTTGAGGATCCTTGTGGGTCCCTTCCAACCCAGGACATTCTATGATTCTATGACTCCCTGGTTTCAGGCACTGCCGTCTGCTGGGAGCACTGCAGGACTTCGGAGATGAGTCTTGAGCTTTGGAAGGATTTCATAAAATCTCTCAAAACTTGCCAATTACATAAAAATACTCCTCAAGTGCTCTGAACCCTTTGTGGGCTGTATTCACCCAAATTGCTCCCACTCAAGTTGCTCAAACTGGTGTCAAGTGGCCTTAATTACCTGAGCTCAGACAGCCCTGAATGAGATGAAAATCCACATGGAGCTTGTCTGAGCCAACTGAATCACCAGAGGGCTGACAGGACCAGCACCAGAACAGCATCTGAAGCAGTGCTGTGACTGCACTGCTGCCCAACTGCAGCTGAGGAAAAACCAGGTAAATAACTACAAGCTCAGGAGGATGCTGTTAATTTGTCCTTTAAACAGAATCACAGTTCCACCCACGAATCAGGAATTCCACCCTAAAAAATAACTGGGAACACCTTGAAGCCATACATGTCACGCACAAAAACAACACTGCTCTGCCCTACTGTTGGAGAGCTTTATTTGATTTTTTTGGTAGGCAATAAAAGAGAAGCCTGCCTAGGTCACAGGATGCTCCACAAGTAGACAGCAGCAAGGTGAGGGTGGTCTCACCTCACCATCCCCTGCAGCACGTGGCCAGGATGTTCTCCCATCCCACAGGAAGGGGAGGAGGGAGAACAGATTAAGGTGACCTACATTACTCCTACTTTAAATACACAGGAGAGTTGCTTTTATTCTCCCTACCCTATTCCTCCCTGGCCTTCCTGCCCCATGAGGGTTGGCAGGAACCCTCTGCCCAGGTGGCACATGCCACCATGGGGTGCACCCAGCCTTAACCAGGGAGGCAGAAAATAAGTCTGGGCATCAAGCTTGAACTCACAAGAGACTGATTTTGCAAACAATCCTGTTTTAATGGAGATTATGCTGGTTTTGTGTCAGTCCTCAGCTCCATCAGGTTGTGCTTCACCCGCCTCAATGGTCACCTCAGCCCCTGGAGATCTGGACCTTCACGTACTTGGGGTGACAGCAACTGAGAATGGCAAATTCCAGAGGGAAGAAAAATCTAAATGGCAATTTAAACAACATCTTGTCAGGCAGCAAATGAACAGGCAAAACAATCTTGACTAATTCTATCCTTGCAGAACTACAACATGGTCACCAACATGGTCTCACACATCCAAGACACCCATTTTGAGGGGCAGCACCCTGACGTGCCCAGAGTTGGGGTCACACTAAGGACAGGCTTCCAACATCAGCCCTGCCAAACGACTGTGAACTCAGCTCCCCGGTCCCAAAAGCAGCAGATCTCCTTGCCTCCTACGGAAAAAACATGAAACAGCTGCAGAATTACTCTGATTTACTAAATTCAGTGAAGGAGTAGAGACCCGACTGGCTTCCAGCCCAGCACTCCCTTCCTCTGGTGAGTGGCCTTTCCTCCGGGAGCTGGCTGAGGTCAAAGCACTACCAGATCTGCTGGAGAAGACATCAGGAGGTGTCTGCCACGGCACAGGAACACAGACAACTTGAATGGGAAGAGTCAGTAGTTTGACAGAGCTTTGTCAGAGAAAGCATCACCGGGCTTAAATGAAGAGTTAACAACTACTTGGGCTACACAGACCCTCGGAGCACAGGAAACTCATTTTGCAGGAGCCACCAACCCCACGTGAGAGCTTCTGAGGAACCAACGGGACCCTGGCACGTCCAGAACACGGGCAGGAAAGCCTTAATGGTGGCAGCCGGAGCACATGGCAAAGGCTGAATCAAACCTCATCCCCTGCATGGCTGGCAGAGGTGGAACATTATGCAGTAAAGGGAAAAGCAGTGTTTGAGCTCAGTGGAGTCTCACGGGCACTGAGCTCCCCACCGGCCTCGGCGCCAGCAGCACCGTCCCAGCAGTGCTGCTGTGTTTTAATGACCACAAACAAGGCAAAGCTGCCCTCATCTTGTAATCCATTAATTCCTCCCAGTATAGGAGACTGAGCTGTTTCACCCAGAACAAAGGCACTGCTGCCTGTGCTGTTCCCATGCTCAGCTAATCTCCAGGCCCTTTCAGTCGCAGACATGGACCTGCCCAGGCTGGTCTTGTGACAAACCCCAGGCCGTGACCTGGTTCCCTTTGCTGGATCAATGAGCGCCTTGGGCAGCAGGAGCAGCTACAGGTGTGCTCCTGGAACGTGGGCCCTTGCCTTCCAAACACTCCTCATGCAACAGGCAGGTCTGCAATGATGGAGGCGTCAGAGAAGCAAACAGCTGGTTTCCAACTTCTCTTTTCTCCCAGGAAGTCTTTCCCACCCCTTCCAGTAACAATTTCTGCAAAGAGAACATGCAGATACTGCTGATTACAAAGGACATGACGACTGGGCCCCCTCGCTGAGTCTGCAAACCATTACAGGCAGTGGCTGGACATGGTGAGGTTTGTTTTCTGCAACTCCAGATCCAAAGGCTGCAGAGCTGAGCAGTTATCCAGAGGGACAGCTCTTCTCACAGGCATCTGCCAGAGACGCATCTGTAAAGAACACGCCACCTCCATGCTATAAAATAACACTGCTGCTCTTCACACATCAACCACTCCAGCCTGCTTGTGTGTCACAGTAAAGACAGCAAGAGAACCCTTCACATCGCACAGTGACTCTCTAGTTGGACACTTTTCTGTTTTTTAAACAGAATTAAGAAAAGAGCGCTGGGTTTGCTGTATCCAAAGAAAGCTGGAGGAGAAGCAAAGGGGTAACTCAGAGTGAAAGACTCGCAGCCTCTCCCGGAGCCTCTCCCACCGTGGTTTGTGGTGACCAGCAGCATCGGCCAGGCTGTGAACACCCGGGGCAACCCAGCACGTCAAAGGCTCCAGGTTCCCTACCCACCACAGCACAGCTCTGACTCAGCCCGGGTTATTCACCACAAGCCAGTGCCAAAACCCACACGTAAGCTGGGGAAGCCACAAGAACACACGATGGAAGAAGACGACACTTAATTAGGGGTTGACAGCATTTTCTGCTAAATATGTGGGTGAGGAGACGAAGTGACAGAAAAGCTTCTCTGATCACTTTTAGCTTTTTAATTACAGAAAACGCTTCCCAGAAAGTCCTGAGGTTAACTCAGCTATTGGCAACACTGAAAAACTCAAACAAACAAGTGCCAGGCTCCTGAGGAACTGAGACCTACCTAAAGAAGGCAAAGCCCCAACATCACCTTATGATCACTGGCTCGTGCAGGGCTCTTGGAGAGGCCAGGCTCCCTCTCCAGGGACTCTTGTCTGTGAGCCACCCGGGGAGGAGGTGGAGAGCCTGGGAAAGCCAGCAGATGCTTTTCCTTTGGCACACACTCCCCATGCGGGCAGGTGAGCAACACCCAGGCTCTGCTGAGAAGGTCCCTGGTGACGAGGATCAAGACCAAACCCACTTCACAAAAGCCACGACTTTGGGTTTTTTTACATGACCCTCTTCTTTCTGGTGCTTTTGCTGTCTCATTTCAGCATTAAACAGCTTTTGGCTTCCAGGCCCTCGCAGTGCCTTGATTTCCCCCTCTGCTGTGCTCCTGTCTTTTCCAGGCCATATGGGCATTCCCGTGATGGAACAGCCATCAGCCTCGTGAGGGGCTCATCCCAGCACGTGTCCTCATCCCAGCATCCCTCCTATTAGAGGAAAACACAAGTGGCTGTACACACACCCTCAGCAGGCAGCAAACACCCAGAGTGTGCTTGGCCGGGAGTTCTGCTTTGCCAGACTTACAAAAAACAACAGTATTTTGCTCCTTTGAGTTCCTGCACTTGCCACAGATGGATTTAGAAATGGTGAAATACCATGAAGATGTGTGTGTGTGTGTGTGTATAACAGTAGCTACTTATTGGGAATCCACGCCAAACAACTGGGGCTTTGCACCTGCATAATGCTTCAAAATAGCTTCTGATCAGACAGTCAGTCTGATGTGAACATGCCCAAAAACATAATTTCTTAGTCACAAGGCGACCCAGCCTGCAGGCCTGGGAGAGGGCTGAAGGACAACAACACTGTCACTGGGTTATTAAACAAATTAAAGGGGCCTATCAGAGATCTAGGCTGGAGACTTGGAAAGACTTAGTAGGAAAGAAACACCCACTTCAGCCATCTCCTGCTGTTCTGCTGCTATTTATGAGTTTCAAGGCCAGACTGGATGGGGCTTGGAGCAACCTGGTCTAGTGGAAGGTGTCCCTGCCCATGGCAGGGGGGTGGGATGAGATGAGCTCCCTTCCAAGCCATTCTGGGATTCTGTGATTCAAACATTCACAGTCACTCCTCTCCCCACACACACATCTTTAAGAAAAGAGGTGCCAAGGCCTCTGTCTTAAACCAGAGAGCGTGTCCAAAAACCAGCAGCCTGCTCTGATACCCACTGCCCCCATCACCCCCCCGGCACCTCAGGCTCTGGGCGAGATCCAGGAGGGTGCACCCATGGGATCAGACTATCTGGGGAAGGCAGGACCCACTTTGGCTCCTGCTTTCCTGCAGCCAGGATGGAAGAGGGAACATCTTCTGCCAGTGACACCACCAGCAGCTCTGTCTCCACGCTGCTGGAGGGAGCACCGAGTGTTCACTCCCACCTAAGCACAGCCAACACTCCTTGCACTGGGATTAGCAAACATTTCTCACTTCCACTCTGCTTCTGACATGCCCCAGTGCAGTGCAAAAGGTGCAACAGTTTCTGATTTTTGAGTCACAAGTTAATGATCCCCACATAACACCTGCAGTTCCCACATGCACAGCTGAACTGATCTCATGCCAGCAGGTCCCAGTGAGGACACGGTACCACATCCATGTCAGGGGTGAGGCACCTGCCAGGCCTGGTAGATTAATCATGGTAAAGGGAATAAGCTTGGCAGCCCAAAAGGATGAATAGGAACAAACAAACATGACAAAGCTGAAGCAGCAAGGGATGAGAAGGGCCCTTGAGTCTTTGTCAGGGTATCACACAGCTGTGGCAGGACTATTTCTGGACTCGACTGGTGCCGACTCAAAGATGTGTCCATGAAGGAAGAGAGTGCTGGAATTCCTGCTGCTGCTTTTCAGGCTGCAACCACCTTATATGGGAAAACCATATTTATTAAGATTGTCATCTGGCAAGAGCCCATAATGGTCATGTCAGTGAATCACTTCAATAGTTCCCAAATTATGCACTGCTCATAGTGAATCCATTCAGGTCATTCCCCGAGGAGCCCTTCTGGAGAGGCCCATGAGCCTCCCAAGTGGGACGTGGCAGTGGCAGCTCTGCCAGGCCCAGCCCCAGCAGTGGTGGAACAGGCTGTTACGTACAGGTCAGTGCCAAATGCTGGTTAATGAAAATTAGATTAATCACTCCCTGCCCTGCGTTCCTGGGGACTCGTTCTCCAGCCTGTCCTGACACGGATCCCGACGGGCTCAGCACCCTCTGGGCAGTGCCCACATCTCCCTGCCCTTCCCAGCTCCCAGGCCCATCATCCCAGCTTCCCTGTGTGCTTCCAGCTGATTCATATCTTAAAGAACAATTAATTTGCCAGAGCAGCCTGAATCCTATTTCCATTGCCTTCCTCTTTCCCTGCAGCTGAGCTGCGACTTATTGATTGTGAAGTAACTGCAGGGTCTTTAAGAGTTCAAGGCGCGGGGTGTTTTTCTGCCTGTTCCTGCCTGGCTGACTCCCTCTGTAATCATCCTCGCCAGCACCATTTCACGGCAACACAGGCATGTGACATCAAACTAAGCTGTGAACCATAATCATGCTGGGGATGATGTTTACATTTGATTTTTCCTCAAGCTGATAAGCTCTCTCCAATTTCCCCTCTCCATCCCGTTGGTATGGATTGAACTGCTTATGCCCCACAGGGTGGAATTCTTCTCTTATCTCTAATCTGCTCACTGGAAAAATTGCTTCAAGCCACCCTTCAAAAGTCACTTCAAAGTTATCACTGTGAAGGGGGAAGAGGTGCAGTGCTGTTCCTGGGCTGTTGCAATCAGTGCTCCCCCAGTGCTTTTTGGAGGTGGCCACAGAGGTGCCACCAGTGCCCACCTGGCTGGGGCTGGGATCTGCACTTCACTCCTCCAGCTCCAGGGACAGCAAGACAACTGTCCAACACGAGTGTAAATCCTCGTTAAATCATTTCAGGTCCCTAAAGCAGAGGAATCCAACCCTGAAGAACACGTTGGAGGCTTCTACCCCAGCTCTGGGCCATAAGTGATGGGCAGAAAGCAACCTGTGTAACAAGAGACCTGAGTAATGGAAATAAGTCCAGTGTCAGCTTTACCTCCCCATCAGCCTGAGAATTCCCACTTCAGCAAGGAGATGGAGGAGACCAGCTCTGTTGGTAGTTTTGCAATAACAGCTCTCCCATAACTTGACCCCCCCTTTGGAAAAAAGGAGGTTTCCAGACCCTCTGCCTCCGCTGCACCCAGGTAGAGGGGATGGGGATGTGCCATCTCCTCACCCAACTGTTCCTGTGGTTGGGGCACCTCAGCCTGAAAACTCCCCCCCCCACACACTGTGCCTCTGCTCCTGCCAACAGCTCACCAGAACCCAGGAACAGCCTCTTACACTCCCTGCAGCCACTTCCCAGGGCATGAGGGTGCATATTCAGGGAGAAGGCACAGCAGACATTTTTGAAATTCGCTTTTCAAACACAGTTGGTGACAAAACTTTTTAAAACCTCAAAGCTGAGGACTCAGAAAGTGACAAATTGGGCCTCTGTGTTCATACATGAGCCCAGCTGCTGGCACTAAGTGAGGTTTGGTCCCTCAAAGCATGAGATTTCCAAAAGTTCCCTTCAGAACACTCTCTGTACCTTAAGTCATACTACTGCCAAGGTTTCCCTGATTCAGTCCCTCTCCTCCATCCAGTTTTGCTCCTGTACCAGACTAACTGGCTCCCTTCGATATTTACTGAGCGTTTGGGGAAGGTCTTTGCTGACCTGACCCACAGTTAGGATTAACCCTGTCAGGTTGTTCAGTCAGAGCACAGCACACACCACCCCTCTCTCTGGATTAACCCTTCACCTCCATTCAGAGCACAGCACACACCACCTCCTCTCCAGCCAGGAGCAGGTTTCAGCTGTGCTGGTGACCTTCCATCAACAGCACAGGCAGGCAGAGTGGTGAGCACAAGGCGAGCAGCACGAAGCACCTGTGCAGGTGTGTCATGAGCACTTCAGCACCTCCACCGCTGCTCCAAACAGCAGCAAAGGCACCAGTGCTGCATGTGCTGAACGGGGTTTGTCACCCAGTTCAGACCAGGGAGCGCAGTGACGGCCCCAGACCCACAGCACAGCCCCCTCGTGCAGGTGTAGCTGTGCCTCTGCACACCCTGCCAAGGGCCACCTCCATCCCTGTGGGTTTTGCTCTCCTCCAGCAAACACTCGTGGGCTGCCGTGCAGGTTGTCCCCAGCCCCCCGGGAGCTCCAGCTGCAAGTGCGGCTGAGGCCAAGTGACACAATTTGGATGCTACCCAAGTGAGGAGTAAAAGCAACCTGACTCCAGAAATCAAAGCTTCGGTGAGATTACTGGCTCCGTTTCATCTTTTTTACTATCAGCGTAAGGTAAGACAGCCCACAGGTTCATAAATTCAGATTTACTTGCTCAGGGAAGAAGGAAAACACACGCTCCTTGCTTAAACCCCTGCTGAGCAACAGTCTCCACAGACACCTTGTCTAGTCCTGAGCTACAACCCTCTACCCTCCCCAGATACAGAAAGGTGACAGAGAAATCAGAAGGACAATGTTTTAATTGTTCATTGGTGTCCCTGGCCATGGCAGGAGGAGGTGGAACAAGACGGGCTTTAAGGTCCCTTCCAGCCCAAACCGTTCTGTGACCCTGATCAGCAAGAGGTTCCCTTGGCATCACCAGCCAACCTTCACTGTGCTGGGAGAATGCTCCCAAAAAGAGGAGAGGGTGGGCGGGAGCGCAGCGAGCAGCCTTGGGAAGGCTGGATGCACACTGCCAGCCCCTCATCTCCCTGCAGCATGAGGAACCGCTGGGACGGCCGGGGACAGCTTCCCTCCCCCTAAACCTCGGCACCTCACCCAAAATTCACACGTCACACCCACCCACCACCCCGGTGCGGCGGATGGCGGCTGCGAAACGAGCACGGCTTCCACCGTAATTAGGTTGTTTTCAGAAGATCTAATGATGCTCATTTAAAGGCCTGACGACGCAGAGATCGCAGTCACCCCCCAGCCAAAGGCTGTGAGCATCCCCCGGGCTCGGCAGGTGCCCGGAGCTCCGTGTCAGCCCGGCAGCGCCGGGGACATCACGCGCTCGGCTCAGCCAGCGATCCCGAGGCTCTTAATGAACTAGAAATAATTAGGCAGCAGCAGAGGCGGGGGCAGGTGCACCGGCACAGCCCCGCGGATCCATCCTGCCGCTCGGGAGCCCCCAACCTCCTGCCAATGCCGCTGCCAGGGTCATGCCCACTCTGGCCCCTGACAAATGGGACCCCCCCGGGCGGGAGGGACCCCCCACCCCCGCTGCTCGGGCCCCCACAGCAGCCCGGGGGCCTGCGAACGCCCCAGGCCCAGCCCCGAGCAGGGAAGGGGCAGCTCGGCCCCGCCACAGCCCCCCCCCGGATCGGTACCGGGAGCAGTCCCGGAGCCGGGCGGCCTGTGCCCCGCATGGTGTTCCGGGGGTCGCGGCTGCCGCTCGCTGCTCCAGGACAGCCGGGGCAGGGGGACACGGGGAGCCCATCCCGGCCCCCTCCCCGATCCCCCCCGACCCCTCGGGAGTCCCGGGCCGGGAGCGGAACCATCCCCGCTCGGGGGGGGGGGAAAGGGGGGGTGGGGGGGACCCACGCGGTCCGGGGGGGGGCGCTCTCCGGGCAGGGGGGAGCTGGACCGAACCACTCCGGGCGCCCCGTGGGGGCGCCCGTCCGGGGGTACGGCTGGGCTGAACCACTGCGGGGGGACATGGGGGGACACACAGGGGCCCGGCCGAGGGGGGAACAGGCGGGGGCGGCCCCCGGTGCTCGCAGCGCGTTACCTCCTGACGCGTCCGGTCCCCCCGCGCCGGCCTCCGGGGTGATGGCACCGGCACCCGCCGCGGCCGAACCCTCCACCTCCTCGGGCACCTCCAGCTCCATGGCGGCCGCGGGCAGGCCCAGGCCCGGGGCAGGACAGGCCCCGGACAGGCCCGTGCCCGCCTCCGCGCTCCTCCCGGGTACCGGCCGCGGCGCGAGGGACCCTGGGAGCGGCGCGGACCATGGAGCGCGGGAGGCGCCGCGGCCGGACACGCCCAGCCAGCGCCGGAAGCACCGCAGGGCCCTTCCGCCGGCTATAATCGCGATGCGGCGGCGGGCTGTCGCGGTCACCGGCGGGCTGTGGGGCCCGGCCGGGCGGGCGGAGGGGGCCGCGGCCGCTCCCGCCGCTCCCTCCCGGTGTGGCGGCCCCGGCCCCTCCGGCGGGCGGGGGGGCACCACAGGGCCGGGGGAGGGGCCTGCGGTCACCATGGCAGCGGGGGCGGGGGGGCCGAAATCGCCACGGTAACGGGGGCGGGGCCCGAGTTCACCATGGCAGCGGAGGCGGGGCCGCCAGGTCGCCGTGGCAGCGAGGGCGGGGCGGCGGGGACGGGACTCACCGGTCGCCATGGCAGCGGAGGCGGGGCTACGGCACCGAGGGGGCGGAGTTAGGCACCGAGGGGGCGGAGTTAGGTACCGAGGGTTGGGGCCTCTCTGTCGCCACGGCAGCAGGGGCGGGGCTCCGACGGGGCGTGGCCCTGAAGGGGGCGTGGCCAACCGCGGAGACCGCGCCCCCGGTCCCGCCGCGGTGCCGGTTCCCCCGCTCTGTCCCCGCGGCACCGGCGCTCTCTCGGGGCTCTCCTGTTGCCAGGCACCGCCTCCCCGGCCTCCCCCTTGACGGGAGCAGCGCTGTCCTCCAGGGCTGTGCCGGCCCTGCCGTGCACCGGGCCCCGGACACGCTCCCTCCCCCGGGGCTGCCGCTCCGCAGCCCGGGCCGGGTCCGGCTCCTCCCGGCCCCGCGGCACCATCTAGTGGCGCCGCCCGGCCCGGGCCCCGGCCAGCCCTGGGGCGCGGGTCAGCCCGGGCTGGCCCCGCCGGTTCTCCCGGCCCCGGGGCCACGCGTGTCCCGGCGGGGTCAGCCCCGGCCCGGGGGCAGCGCTGGAGCCACCGGCACTAATGAGGCTGCTCGGCGGCGCCGGCCCCCGCCCCAGGGGCTCCCGGCCGCGGCTGGTCCCGGGGAGCGGCGGGAGCGGCTCCTGGCTCCCCCCAGTGCGGCGGAGGAAGCGGAGGGGAAGGGATGGCCCCGGGTCCGCGGTGGCGGCTGCGGGCCGGGGGGTTCCGCAGGAACTGGTCCCCCCTGGCCGCCTCGGCTCTGGGCTGGGAGCGGTACCGGCCCCTGGAGAGCCGCGGGGTGGACCTGAGCGCTGTCATCGCAGGAAAGCGACCCCGCGGGACGAGGGATGACGGGGAGCTGGTCCCCAGGTGGGGGCAGGGAAGGGGAGGAGAGGAGAGGGGAGAGCATCCATCAGCAGGGGCACCTTTTACCTCACATCCCCCAGGACAGGGAGCCCCGGGCTGGCCCCCGTCTCTGTCACCGCTTGGGGCACTGGGAGGGTTGGGGGGTCCGGGGCGGCGTGGGTTAGCGCAGAGTCCCACCGCGTCCCTGGAGAGGGCCAGGATGGGTGGGGAGGACCCTCGACCCCAAACACAGCCGCCGCCAGCATCCCGTGAGCCTGTACCTGTGCTGGGCAGAGAGGGGGTGAGTGTCAGTGCCTGAGCCACCAGCATGGTTTAGGACACCAGGGACAGCCCTTCGGGAGTCCTGCTGTGCCCGGGAAGCTGCCCTAGGACCCCCTTCGTTCTCCTTCGCTCCTGCAGGCAGAGCCTGGGCCACAAAGGGTTACGCAAGGCACCCTGGAGTGACACCTCTGCCACCAGCCCGGGAGCTCAGCTCCTTCCTGGTCGGATCGAAGGCTCGGTGAGTTCCTAACTCTGTCCCCGGGGATCTGCCGGCCGTGCTTCCCGGCTGGGGAGGGGATCCAGCCGTGCTTTCACCTGGGGAAACCGGCCGCTCTTTGTCCCTCCCTGGGTGGCTGCAGGACCCGGTGACCCTCCTGGAACTCTGCCTCGTGACAGGGAGATACCCCGGGGGATCACAGCTCCACGCCCCGGGGCTGGAGGACGTGCCTCCTTCCTACTGATTTACACTCGGTCCGGGTTAGCTTTTCCAGAGACCTCTTCCCAGAGCAGGGGGTCGGTCTGGGTGGGGTCGGGACAGAGTAACTTCTGGGGGGATCTGGGCCCCCGGTGCTGCATGAGTAGGACCAGAGAAGGGTCCCGCGGTTTTGCAGCACTGCCTTCGAGCAGGGACCCCGCTGATCTCGGGAAGGCTTTGGGGTCACAGGTTGAGGACCCCCATCAGCGGGTTGGGGGTGTTGGAACACAGAATAGGGGTGGAGGGGGCACGGCTGGGGTGGGCAGGGTGTGTCACTTTCTGCTAAATGACCCCCCAGCTCGTTGTTGTCCCCACGGTGGGCGTTGCTGGCGGTGTCACCCGGGGCCAGGCACAGCCCTGAATTGGGTACCTGGCAGTGGAACGAGCTACCCTGGCACAGCCCAGCTTCCTTTGGTTTTAAAATCCCTGGAAGACGCTGCCATGGCGCGCGTTTGGGGCAGAGCGGGGCGTGTGGGGCTCCCGGTGCTGTCGGTGCCCGGGGCTGGGCCGGGCCATGGTCAGCTCTGCCCAGATACTGCCCCTCCCGGCGGGGCCATTCCAAGTGCGGGCTGGTTTCTGTCGGAAACCGGCTGAGCCGGCTCCTCCTGCTGCCAGCCTCGGCCTTTGGCTGGGACAGGCCCTGCGCCAGCCCCGGGGGGGCGACGGGGGACAGGACTGGGGTTTGGTGGCACTGTGGGCGCTGCCGGTGCCAGCTGGTGATATGGGAGCTGCTGCCATCCCCACGCTGCCCCAGCCACTGCCCATGGAGAGCCACGGGCAGCAGTGGGACGCAGGCATGTGGCCAGACTGTGGTGCTCTGGTGATGGACAGTAGTGGGAGCAGGTTGGGGACAATGTGGGACTGTGCTGGGTGGCAGCAGGGGCGGCTCTGGCACAGCAAATATCATCACCCTGGGAGGGGGATGCTCTGGCTGCCCCAGGCTGGGGTCCCTTGGACCTGTGGCTCACACCATGTCACCTGTGGGTGCCCTGGGAGCCTGTAAACACAGACCAGCCAACTCTGGTGACACGTCTGAAACCACCCCACTGCCACGCTGGGGGGTCCTGTCTATCACCAGTCTTCCCAGTGCTGGTACAGGACTGTGGATACCACCACACTGGGGTCCTGCCCAGCCCCAGCCACCCCCTGGGCACACGAGTTTCCCCCACGTGGTGAGCACTGGCGCGTGCCAGGGAGGCTCTCGGGCTGATTTCGGCAGCTCTGACGCAGAGGGGAAGCCTGGACTCTGCCCTCCACACCTGCCCTGCCCGGGTGAATGATTACACTGGGCTCCCCCCAGCCCTCCCTGAGGCTGCAGGGAGCTGGGTCCTGTTTCAGGGCTAAGCTGGGGCTCGTTTTGGGGGCTCAGCAGCTGTCCCAGCATCGCTCCAGCCGGGGGCTGCCACGGGAAGTCCTCCTGCTGGGGCTGAGCTGTGGTGCTTGCCCAGGGCTGGCTGCCCACCAGCAGATCCCTGCTTGGCATCACCTCTGGCATTGCCCACGGGGCATATCTGACGCCTCCTGGTCCCACCACAGCTGTCCCACGGCCTATTCCCAAAGGAGCTGTGGAGTTTTCCAGCTGCCTGTGGTACCAAGTTGGGGATTGAGGATGACTGAGCCAGCTTTGGGAGCCAGCAGGGCCCCTGGCACAGCCACACCAGAGCCCTGGGGCACCACAGGCCAAGTGTGTGCCATGGGGACAGGGGATGTTCAGTCTGGAGAAGATGAGACTCGGGGGAACCTCACTGCTCTCTACGACTCTCTGAAAGGAGGGTGTAGTGAGGTGGGGATCAGCCTCTTCTGCCATGTCTCAAGTGACAGACCAGAGGAAACGGCCTGAAATTGCACCAGGGCAAGTTCAAATTAGATTCTAGAAAATTTTTTTTCACTGGAAGAGTGGTCAGGCCTTGGAATAAGTTGCCCAGGGAGGTGTTGGAGTCGCCACCCCTGGAAGTGTTCAAGAGACACCTGGGGACATGGTTTAGGGGTGATTATGATGGTGCTGGGTTGATGGTTGGACTTGATGATCTTGAGGGTCTCTTCCAGCCTT
Organism: Neopelma chrysocephalum; assembly: GCF_003984885.1. Taxonomy (NCBI): domain Eukaryota; kingdom Metazoa; phylum Chordata; class Aves; order Passeriformes; family Pipridae; genus Neopelma; species Neopelma chrysocephalum. The sequence continues at coordinate 41,572 of NW_020897983.1, read as the reverse complement.
GATGCTTCTGTGAGTCCCTAATCAAACTGGCCTCTCCCTGTCCCACCCCATGGGGATTGGCAGGAGGCTCTGGCCCTGCTATCTCCCCCACCCACCTGGGATCTTGCATCTCTCTGGGTTCATGCTGATGTTCCCTTCAGGGAGCCAGGAGCTGGTGGAGGGGATCTCCAGGCCCATCCCAGGAGTTTCAGCTTGGAGGTGATGTCACCCTGTCAGTCAGGCTTGTCTATCTCAGCTGGAAAATGTTGGATTTGGGGAAAACCAAAGGGTGAAGCAGGGGCAGAGGTGCTGCCAAAGCAGCTGGTAGAGCTGATGGAGCCCAGAGCAGGCGGGCAGGCACTGAAACACCATCCAAAGCAGCACCCTGGGGTCTGCCAGATCCAGGACGAGGGTGGGGAGCAAGGCCACAAGGATGGCATGGACTGGAAGTCCAATGTAGATGGGTCCTGACCTTGCCCTGCGTAAAACCTCCCCTTCCATGGACATGTGTCCAAGGGGATGGAGATGGACCCCCAGGGGGTTGATTTCATGCTGCACAGAGGCAGCTCTGGGTTCCAGAGCCAGTTGCCATGTGGGGAACACATGGCCCAGGGTGTGACACAATCAGCAGTCCTGGTGCCCTGGTGGGTGCCCGGGCACCACAGGGCTCTGTCCCCTCCACCCTCGCTGTCCCCAGTGCCCACAGCTCAGCATTGCTGCTGCTCTTTGTTGCAGCCCGATGAAGGAGTGAGGAAGGGGCCGGGGGCTGCAAAGAGGAGGCGGAGCTGGTCTGGGCCCCCCTGCCAGGCAGCTGCCACTGTCCCCCTCCCCAGCTGGTGGGTGCCCACCATGGAGGAGATGGTGATCTGGGAGCAGCACACGGTGACGCTGAGCAAGGTGAGCGTGGCCTGGGGCAGCCGTGGGAGAGGACAGGGGCTGTGGGGTCGACTCTGCCTGACCCCCGTCTGCCCACCCACCCCTGCCAGGACCCTCAGCGGGGCTTTGGCTTCGCCGTCTCCGGAGGGCGGGACCGTCCCAACAGGACGACCGGGGACACAGCGGTGTTTGTGTCGGACGTGGTGTCCGGGGGACCAGCGATGGGACGGCTCCAGTGAGTGCAGGGGACGTGGGTGCACTGGGGTGCTGCCAGCGAGGGTGGGAAGGACAGAGAATCCCTCCTACTGGAACAGGACCAGTACTGCTGTCACCCTGCCTGGCTGGGATGGGGTCCCCTTGGGGTGCCCTCGCCACCCCGCCAGCTCCCCGGGGGTGGGACCTGTGCCCAGGGCAGAGCCACAGCTGTGTTTTCCTTCCCAGGAGGAAGGATCACATTGTGATGGTGAACGGCCTTTCCATGGAGAATGTCCCATGCTCCTTCGCCATCCAGACGCTCAAAACCTGCGGCAAGATCGCCAACATTGTGAGTGTGCCCCGTGGTGGGACAGGGCCTGCGTGGCTGCACCGTGCCTGTCCCCATCCCAGCGCCCTGTCCCACACACACCAGGGCTCCTGTTCAGGGCCTGGGAATTGCTGCAGGCACAGCTGGCAGAGGTGGCTGCACCCAGCATCTGCTTCTCACTTTGTACCTGCAGACACTGAAAAGACCAAGGAAGGTTCACCTCCCCGTGAGCAAGAGCAGCCCCGGGTCCCCCGCCGTGCCCCGGCACTACGACTCGGATGAGGACTACGGGCTGCACAGGGGGGATCCAGCCCTGCAGCGCTCCCGGGATGACCTGGACCACAGCCGGGGCTACGATGGGGACTCGTCCAGTGAGAGGAGCTCTGGCCACCACCGCGATGACCGTCGCCACCACAAGCCGGTGTCCCGGAGCCGGAGGCGAAGCCAGGACAGCAGCCACTGGAGGCAGAGTCCCAGCAGCGGCTCAGATCGGAGGGGCCACAGCCGGCACCACCCCACCAATGCCTTTGGCCAGGAAGGGGACACCAACGGGCTGGCCCTGGTGTCAGGCTTCAAGCGGCTGCCGCGCCAGGACGTGCCCACGAAGCCCATCACGTCGGTCCTGGTGAAGCAGAAGCAGAACGAAGGTGAGGCCCCTCCTGTTCCCGCTGTCCCTGGGTTTTGTCACCCGATTTTTGGCTGTGCCTTTCCCCGGGGAGGAGGCAACGGCAGGGTGGGTGCCGGAGTCTTGCTGCAATGGGGGGACAGTTTGTGCTGTGCTGGGTGCACCAAACCTCCTGCCCTCAGCCTGGGGCTGCAGAGCTCAGCTTTGGGACTTGCTACTCCCCCAAGGGGAGCCAGGGCTTGTGGGGATGGTGGTGAGGGGTGATCTCAAGGGGGTCCTGCGTCTGCCTGGCTCTGCCACCGTCACAGCTCTCTCTGCTGCAGAGTATGGCGTGAAGCTGGGGAGTCAGCTCTTCATCAAGCACATAGTGGAGAGTGGACTGGCGGCCAAGGGCAGCTCCTTACAGGAGGGAGATCTCATCCTGAAGGTATAGGGACCCCCATGGTGCACGGCACTCGCTGGGGGTCTCATCTGCCCCTCTTTGGGGGGCTCATCCCTGGTGTCACTGCAGGGCCCAGCCACGGGCTTGCTGGAGGCAGCTCCATCTGGTGTCCACTCCCTGCCCTGTCCCCCTGGCTGTCCCAGGACCCCGTGGGGGCTCTTGGGGACCAGCCCCTGCACTGCCAGGCTGGTGGCTTGTCCTGTTGGCAAGCGGCAGCGGGGTCGTGTCCACCCTGCTCTCCCCATGGTGTGTGGTCCCCCATCGCGAGTGCGTGTCCCTGCGGGGTGACAGTCCCCAAGGATCTCAGGTGTTTGCCAGGTGAAATGATGCTGGAAGTTTTTGGGGAGGAGGAATTAGAGGGAGGGAGACCCTTTGCACACCTGGGCCAGGCAGACCTGTGGCTACTGGGAACCAATGCCAACGTGACTCTGGGACAAATGGAAGGGATTGCATCCTACAAACTGTTGGGAAAAGCTGCTGCAACTCAGGGAGATCCCAGCCCCAGGGTCCGCTTGGGGCCTGATTCCCTGGCTCCAGGCCAGCACGTGGAAGGACAGTGCAGGCCAAAGGCAAAGTTAAACTGAGCTTCAGGTGTCTGAGGGGTTTGTGCAGCTCCTGCCGCCAGGCAGGGCCCCAGGCAGGTGGAGGTGGGTGCTAATTAGCATGGCTAATTTGTTTCCTCTGTGTAGGATGAGGTTGTACGGGGAGGCAGCCAGGAGTGGGGACATGGCCCAGGACAGGAGAAGCTGTGGAAGCTGAGGCTGGGCTAGAGGGACTGGGGGCATTGCAGTCAAAGTACCCCTTTCCAGTGGCGGCTTTCCCAAGAGCAGGTGCCCTGAGGCCTCCCACTCTGCCCCTCCAGATCAACGGGGTGGCCAGCCAGGACATGTCCTTGGCTGAAACCCAGCAGCTCATTGAGCGGACGGAGGGGATCCTGACCCTGCTCATCCTCCGGGACCACCGGCAGTTCCTGGTGAACATCCCTGACATAGACAGCCAGAGCGACAGCTCCCGGATGGACGGTGAGGGGACACGGTGATGGGACTGGGGGCCAAATACACAGCACGGGGACTGGATGGTCACAGGTGCATCTTCCCTCCTGTGGCTGCAGATATCTCCGACATTGACTCTGATCTGTCCCATCCGCCATCCCCTGATGCTTCCCCACGATCTCCAGCTGCTGCCAGGATGAATTCACCACCGTAAGCCCCACGCTGTCCCCATGAGCCCCACTGTCCCCGGCAGATCTGCTGTGTTCTGCACCTGTCTGGGGGGGCTGGTTCTCTATTCCCAAGCCGCTGTCCCTGGAGGTGGGACTGCCATCCCCAACTTGCTCTGCTGTCCCACTGCCCACTTGGCACTGCCTGCCTGTGCTCTGCCTAAATCCTGCCCGACCTTGTCCCAGGGAGAGCAGACGATCGATCAGGGAGCCTGTGGCCGAGGTGACCACGGCCGACGCCCGGGGACTGGGTGAGTGGGCTCAGCACTGGGCACTGAGGGGGCTCTGGGCCCCTGGATATCTCTGCTGCCCAAACCCCTGGCAGAGTCATGCCAGGGCTCCCTGTGCCTCGGCATAGCCACTGCTGCTCCTCACCAGCTCTCCTTCCTGCAGACCCGCTGGAAGCTGTGGAGGGGGATGATCACAGCCCCCACACCGCCCCCCGAGCTGCCCTCAAGGACGGGTACGTCTGTGAGAGGTGGCAGGGAACGGCTGGGGGACACAGGGATCTGCTCTGGCATGGGGTTGGGGTTACAGGGTCTGTAACTGGGCTGACTGTGCCTCCCCACGGCAGGTACAGCGCCGACTCCAGGGTGGTGCGGTTCGTGAAGGCCAAGAGCGTGGGGCTGCGGCTGGCGGGCGGCAACGACGTGGGCATCTTCGTGTCCAGCGTGCAGGAGGGGAGCCCGGCCGACAGCCAGGGTGTTCGGGAGGGGGACCAGATCCTCCAGGTACCGTGGGCTGGGAGCGGCTCCAAACGCTGCTGCACCTGGACCTTTTGGGTGTGGTCACACCTGCTGGGTGTGATACCTCCCCCGGGGTTTGGATTTCTGCTGCTGGGCCTTGTTTTTAGTCAGTGCTGGTACCTATAACTTGTATCTGCTGGCTGGCTCTGTGGGCACTGTCTGCAGGGTCAGTCCTGTCTCCAGCACCATGCTGACACCCGGTGGGGTCCAAGCACCCTTTCTGAAGTCTCAGAGGCCCACTTGGGGTTGTGGCAGGCACTTGGGTGACAGGGACCGGTTCCCTCTCCCACTCTGCCCTGGGCACTGCTGTCCCTGGAAGCCCCACTGGTGCCCATTCCCTCCATCCCACTGGCAGGGCTGTGTCCAAGTGCTTTTCTGTGGCAGGTGAATGACACCAGTTTCCAGCACCTGACCCGTGAGGAGGCTGTGGAGCACCTCATGGCCCTGCCCGTGGGCGAGGAGGTCACGCTGTGGACCCAGAGCAAGCCGGACAGTGAGTGATGACCAGACTCAACCCGGACTTGTGACTCTCCATCCTGTCTCTTCTGGGCAAGCATCAGACCTGCTGTACTTGCCATAGTACTTCCTTCCCCTGCAGGGTGGTCCTCCTTCCCCACAACCCCTCATCCTCTTCCAAAAAGCTGATGGGAGAGGACCAGACCATCCCGGCCCCATTTGTGCCTTGGTATCCTGAAGAACAGGGACTTTCTGGCACCATGGCTCAGCCTGGAGAGGGCAGTGTGTGCCAGGGGGTCAGGTCCTGTTGTCTCCAGCTTGCCTGAGAAAGCCATGGGAGGACAATGTGTCCCCAATAGCCTCCATAGGAGCAGGGCCACTCTGGATGCTCCCAGCCAGCCTCACTCCTTCCAAAATCCCTCCAGCACATTCCTCTCCAGTATCCTCCTCCTCCTCTTCCCCTGATGGTCCCTCTCACCCTGGGCTTCAGTTTACAGGAAGATGATCTCGTCCAACGTGGGTGACTCGTTCTACATCCGGACACACTTTGACTTTGAGAAGGACACGCCGTCGGGGCTCAGCTTCGTGCGCGGGGACGTGTTCCACGTGCTGGACACCCTGTACCGCGGCAGGCTGGGGAACTGGCTGGCTGTGCGCGTGGGCAGGGACCTGCAGGAGCAGGACAAGGGCATCATCCCCAACCAGAGCAGGTAAGGACGGAGCCAGGAATGGCCCTGAGATGAGCAGAGCTGGGGAAGGCTCCCCAGCGAGCCAGGGACATGGATGGTGGGCCCAGTGAGAGGCAGGGCAAGGGCTGGTGGAGCAGCAGTGGGAAGGGTGAGCCGGTGAAATCCCTTCTCAGGGGTGACGGGGCAGCTGATGCTTGGGTTGTCCAAGGCCCCAGAGGGAAGAGACTCACCCAGCCATGTCACTGAGCAGTGATGCTGGCTTGTCCTGCCCCACTCGTCAGAGCCCAGAGAGACAAGTTGGGGGTAAACCCAGAGGCTGCAGGTCATGAGCCCTCTCCTCTCTCAGGGCCGAGCAGATTGCCAGCCTGGAGTCGGTGCTGAAAGCCACGTCTGGTGCCAACCCCTCCGGGGCACGGGCCGAGTTTTGGAAGCTGCGGGGCCTGAGGGGAGCCAAGAAGATGCTGCGGAAGAGCCGGGAGGACCTGTCTGCCCTCACAAAGCAGGGTCACTACCCACCGTACGAGAGGGTGGTTCTGAAGGAAGGTGGGCACCAGGGCTGCGCCCCCATTGCCCAGACCCACCAGGTGACATCGGCCCCAGGGCTGCCCCTCTGTGGGTGCTGATGGGCTCCGCTCTCCTGGGAGGAGTGGGGCGAGTCCCAGGCCCGTGGGCACTATGAGGAGTGGGGTTGGATGTCCATGTGCTGGGAGCTCTGCCCTTACCCCCAGCCCCCCTGAGCCCCTCTGTCCTCCCACAGCCAGCTTCAAGCGGCCAGTGGTGATCCTGGGCCCCATCGCAGACATCGCCATGCAGAAGCTGAGCCGGGAGCTGCCTGAGCTGTTTGAAATCGCCCGTAAGTGCCCCCTGAGGGAAATTGTATCCAGCAGCCAGACTGGCAGCATCCAGGACATGTGGGAGCTCTTTACCTCTGACTCTGTCCTGACCCTGCCCGTTGCCCCCTCCCTGTGACACTCCAACACCTTCCTGGGCTCATTCGCTCTCCCCGCCCTGAGCATCACAATCCCAGCCCGGCTCCAGACGTGCCTCTCCCTGAGGGACACGGCCCCAGTGCTGGGCATGGCCAGGCCCAGCCTGGGGCTGCTGGACGTGCCACATCTCCCCGAGCCCCTCTCATGCCCCGTCTCCGTGTCCTGCAGCGAGCGTGCCCCGAGATGGGGCATCGTCCAAGGTCATCAAGTTGGACTCGGTGCAGCAGATTGCAGAAAAGGTGAGAGACCTTTCCCGTGTCCTTGGAGCCAGGCGGGGCCTGGGGGAGCCCACGGCCTCTGTCCCTGTCCCCAGCGGGGCTGACGGCCCTGTCCTGCCCCAGGGCAAGCACGCCTTGCTGGACATCACCCCCTCGGCCGTGGAGCGCCTCAACTACGTGCAGTACTACCCTGTGGTGGTGTTCTGCGAGCCCGAGAGCCGCCCGGGCGTCAAGGCCATGCGGCAGTGGCTGGCACCCGACTCCAGGAAGAGCTCCCGGCGCCTCTATGCCCAGGCCAACAAGATGAAGAAGTACTGCAGCCACCTCTTCACAGCCACCATCCACCTCAGCGGCAGTGGCAATGCCTGGTTCCAGCAGATCCAGGACATCATCAGGACACAGCAAAGCCAACCTATCTGGACGACAGCAGAGCAGGTACGGGGGACAGGGAGGCTCGGCCAGCTGGGGCTGCACAACTGTCCCCCCCACAGCTGGGGTCCCAGGTCTCTGTCATCCCCACCCCGCAGGCAGATGTGGCACCTGAGGGCAGTCTGGAACTGCTGAACCCACCAAGCACAGTGGCCTCAGGCTACCTGACCTGTGACAGCCGCGCCAACAGCGACTATGAGGACACGGATGGCGAAGCAGGTGCCTACACTGACGGCGAGGCAGAGGATGCCTACGACCAGCCCGGGCTGGCCCGCTCCTCTGAGCCAGCACAGCTGCCCCCAAGCCATGACCTGAGCTCTGAGCCAGCACAAGTGTCCCCAAGCCACGGCCTGAGCTCCTCTGAGCCAGCACAGGTGTCCCCAAGACATGGCCAGAGTGACAAGGTGGGTCCCGCCAGACTGGCATGAGGGGCTGGTGGGGCAGAAGGGGGTGGCCACAGTGCTTGTCTCTGGGGTAAAATTTCCATCCCCACAGCACAGGCAGGGAGCTGCTACAGGGTCCAGCTGTGCATTCATGCTCAGCTCTGGATCCCCAGGGGCAAACACCCCATGCCAGGGCAAAACCTCTGCCCTGTCCTTGACCCCTCATGGCTCTGCTCTTCCCCAGGTGCCCAAGCAGCCGCAGCAAGGCCAGCGCTACGACAGCATCAGGTACCCTGTGCCCTGGGACTGCAGGGAGGGGGGTGGCAGCCAGCCCAGGGCTGGGGAGGGCCTGCATAGGGCACTGTCCCTGTCACCCAGCCTGGGCCTAACCGGGTGCCAGAGCCACCACCACTGCTTCTGCCCCCAGGGAATACGAGCACGAGGCAGTGAGGAAGAGGTTCACACGGGCCAGGGATGACTCGGACCAGGATGAAGGCTATGAGTGGGGGCCAGCCACAGATGTGTAGTGGCACTGCTGGCCTGTCCCCATGGGCCAGCCCTGCCACAGCCCTGCGCCACTGGGTCCAGGTAACAGGTAGTGCCAGACTGGGCTGGGCCCAACCACAAAGTGCCTCCTTCCCTTTTGGCCACAGCTGCTGCTACTGAAATAAAAGGGATGTTTGGATCAGGACAGGCTGTGTCTGAGCGTGCTGGGTGGCACCACGCAGGGCACACCGTGTAGGAGGGTGGCCTTGATGAGACCCAGGCACCTGTGCTGCTGGCTGCCCTGCCTGAGCCACCAGAGCAGGAATCAGGGCCTGGCACTGCCATGGTGTGCCACCCAGAGCTGAGCCTCCTGCACTGCAGCCCACATGGGGCTCCACCAATGGAGCCTCCCACATTTCCCACAATTTTTATTTTCACATCAGCCAAGCATCCAGGCACAGCCAGGTCAGTGCTGCCCCAGCTTCAGGGGCCCAGAGAGCCACCCACCAAAAGACACATCCCCAGGGGGTTCCCTGAGGCCCCAATTATCCCAGAATGTGGGGCTGGGCAGTGCCCTGTTCCCTTTTGCTGCACCAAGGGCTGCGGCCCCGGGCCGGGCTGTGCGTGCAGAGCAGTTCAAGGCAGCACCAGGGAGAAGCTGAGGTAGGTTCCCAGCTTGGTGTAACGGGTCTAATGGGGGTTTGTTTGCACCCCAGCAGGCCCCCGGCCAAGCCAGAGGGGAGGAGCAGGTGCCAAGAGTGCTGCTGCCCTTAAGGCTGAGTCTGGGAGCTGCTGGGTGTCCCTCAGTGCACCCACATAGAGGTGTGCAGGGTCAGCACTGCTCTGGGGCTGTGCTGTGCTTCCAGCACCGTCCTCACCTGGGGAAAGGCACCATTGGTGAGTGTAAAAGCACAATCTGCAATGACTGGATGGGGGGGACCTTTCACGTGAGGTCCCCTCTCCTCCCACGAGCAGCAGCAGGACAGGCACTGTGTGGGCACTGTGCAGGCACTGTGAGGCAGGAAGGCGTGAGTGGAGGGTGGGAGGTGCCCAAACTGTGGCACCACAGGCCCTGACACTGCTCAAGCTGGGTATCAGCCCCCAGAGCCTCCCACTGTGTCCTGAGTAAAACCGAAGAGGTGCAGGATCAGCTCCTGTTGAGGGCTCTGACGCAGGGCTGGGGCAGAAGGCAGAACCAGACCTGCCCCTCCAGGCTTGCTCCTGTCTGTCCAAGGCACGGCCAGTGGCTCAGAGGAACACGGGCTGCTCCTGCCCTGTCAGCAAGCGGTACGTGGAGGCCGGCATGGTCTTGATGTGGACCTAGGCAGAGAGGCACAGATCAGAGGCCCCGGCCCGGGCTGGAGGGTGTTGGTGCCCAGCTCTGAGCCCAGCTGCTCTGGGGGGGCCCTGCTCACCTCACTGACTGCCTCGGTGAGGATCTGGATGATCTTCTCGTGGGGCGTTGCCACCACGCTCTGCCCGTTGATCTCGATGATGCGGTGCCCCACGCGGATGCCGCCCCGCTCCGCGATGCCCCCGCGCATCAGGCTGCAGATCTGGGAGCGGGCAGTGCTGGTGAGATCAGGGCTGTGCCCACAGCCCCGGCCCTGCACCACCACTGCCCCAAACCCCCACACCTGCAGGCTCCCAGCCAGTGCTTTGGATTTGGGTGCTGTCTCCTCCAGCCCACGGGCACACAGTGAGGGCAGCCACTGCCCTGCATTGCTGCCACCAGAGCAATGTGCTGGGGCAAGGGCAGCCCCCAGGACTTTTTCCCCCAGTTGACAGGGAGTGCAGTTGCTCCCATTCACTGAACCCTCCTGCTCCCATCAAGCCTGGGCTGCAGAGCCTGAGCTTCTCCCTGGGGCAGCAGGAGAGACCTACATCTCCCATCTCACTGAGAGCATCTGTCAGTGTGCGAGGCAGCTGTGACACCCCCTCCACTGCCCACCCACCCCCTCAGCTCCCACTGGGCCTGGGAACACCCCACTCTGACTTCACAAGGCAGCCAAGGCAGGCTGAGTGACCAGGGTCCTGAGAACAGCAACAGATGTCACTGGGGTCACACCCAGAAAGCCAAGAAGAAGCCACCACCCAGAAAGCAAACAGCTAAGGAGCACCAGAGAGAGGGGTACAACCACTGGTGCTGCAGGAGAGCTGTGAGGAGCCTTTTGCTCCGCACAGCAGAGCACTGTGACCCCTTGGCCTGGGCTTTGTTCTGTGGGCACAGCCAGCTCTGCCTGTCCCTCGGGCAGACCCCATCCCACAGGCACTCACCACGCCGTTCTCAACACAGAAACCCAGCTGGTACTTGGAGTCGGGGCGTCGGATGACAGCTGTGGTGACAGGGGGACAGTGCACGATGTTCAGTGTCACCTCGGTCTGGTGCTTCAGCTCCTGGAAGGTGGGATGAGGCTTGGTCAGATTTTGGAGAGCTATTCAGCTCTGGTGGAGGGATAACACAGCCCAGTTGCTCGTGGGAGGGCTGAGGATTAGTAACCCGTTTTCAATGGGGAAACTGAGGTACACACAGGGATACTGCCATGCTCAAATCCAGGGACAAGAACTTATAAACCCAGCCCAAGACTTTGCACTCTGCCCCCGAGGCCACACTGTCCTTGCTTTCAGCTCCTTCCTGCCTGAGAGCTAGATGGTACAACAGGTTTCCTCCAAGACAAGTGCCTGCCTCCTCTTCTACCCTCCTCCTCAGGAAGGGCCCCACCCATACCCTGCCACATCAAGTACAGTCCCCAGGTCTGTCTGTCCCTGCCTTGTCACACCCCTTCCTCCCAAGCACTCGGAGCAGGGACTGTCACAGCCCACAGGACAGGTACAGCCCCCGTGCACTCTTGCCCCCACAGCTGGGGGCACTGAGGGGGATCCCAGCATCCCAGCATTCCGGCCCCTCTCTATGGCAGGCAGGAGGAGGTCGCCCTGTCCCGGCTCACCCGGATGATGCTCTGGCAGGTGCCCAGGGGCAGCCCCACCAGGCTGGTCCCGTTGACGGACATGAGGCGGTCCCCGATGCTCAGCTCCCCCGAGCGCTCCGCGGGGCCCCCGTGCATCAGGTTGGCGATGACCACGGTGGGCAGGATGGAGCCCCAGCCTGACTCCACGATGGCGATGCCCAGGATCTCCCCCTTCTGCTTCCGGATGCAGACCTGGGAGCAGAACGGGCGGGTTACGGTCACCAGAGCCAAGGGCACGTGCCCCAGCCCAGCACTGGTGTCCTGTGCTCACAGCCGGCTGGGATGGGGTCTGGTTTGTAGGGAGCACCTCAGCTGTTCAGGGAGCCATGGAGAGGATGACACAGAGGTGCCAGCAGGGTCCCCATGCCCTCCCTCCCCCGAGCAGCTCTTACATCCTTGCAGTTTTCCTGCCGGGAGAAGTGGGTCAGCTCTGCGTTGTACTGCTCCTGGTCCTCGAGGGCACGGCTGTACTGGCGCGGGCTCAGCTCGCTGGGGTCGATGCTGTTGGCCTCCAGGAAGCGCTGGTAGGCCACACCAAACGCCTGCCCGATGGCCTGGGCGATGACCTGGGCCTGGAGAACGACAGGGATTGTTCCTGCCCATGGCTCAGGGCTGCAGCCAATAGCTCCTAATGCCTTGCACAGACACTGGCTCTGGGAGCTCCTTCCCTGCCTGAATGGGCCCCTCTGCAGTGCCAATCCTCCCCTCTTTGCTCACTGGGCCCCTCTGTGCCAAAGAGATGCTCAGGCTGGGCTCCTGCCCTCTCTCTGTGGGGAGAGAGGGGTCTCTGCTGCCACCCCCAGCACGGACCCCCAGTTGTTACAGCAGGACGGGCCCAGGACCCCAGGAACACCCTGCCCTCCCCAGGGACCCGCGTGTGGCCTCACATCGGCCGAGTGGAAGACGTGGCAGATCATCTTGTAGAGCCGCTTCTCCTCCGCCACCTCCGACCGCCGGGGCAGCTTCCGGCGCGCCATGAGCACCACGAGGGAGCCGATGTCGGCGATGTAGGAGATGGTCTGCAGGGAGTGATCCATCATGGCCTCCTGGCAAGGGCGACACAGGCAGAGACGTTCAGCCCTGTGGGCAACCATAAGCCCAGCGAGCAGGAAGGGTTCAGCAACGGTGCTGGGATGCAGCACAAATGCCTGGCACACGCTGGGCAGAAACCATGTCTGTGCCATTGGGTACAAAGAGCTCCTTCATCAGGGACTCATCCATGTCCCTGGGTGCTGCCAGGGGACAGGACAGCCCTTCCCTCTCACTATAATGCAGAAAGTAATCTTGAGGCAAAAAGCTTCCAAGATTTCAAGCCTGGGTCCCTGGAGCTTGGTCTGGGATCCCAGCAGCTCCCCAGGGCGCAGCTCGCACGGGAAGCCTCGTGCAGCCACACAGAGAGCCAAGGACACGACAAAGGATGGCTGTGGAATTACACTTCCCCTCCCAGATGTGTGTCCTCGACTGAAGGCCATCCCTGGGCACAACCCCTCCAGTGTGGGAACAAAGCCAAGGTCCCGAGGCCGAACAGGAAGGTTCCAGGAGCCCCACAGGCACATGGGTGCTGCCACTCCCGCTCACCTGTGTGTCCGCTGTGAGCACCTTGATCCTCTGCGTGGAGACGAACAGATCCACCTCTGTCATGGGCTGGGACTCCCCCTCGGGTGCCTGTGAGACGATGGAGAGGTCACAGGACCCCACTGGGTCCCAGCCCCACAGCCAGGTATCCCTGGGCAGGCCCCGAGTGCTGCCCCACGGCCACGGGGGGCCAGGCTGGGGACAGCTGTGCCCCCCACCCCTCCTGCACCTTGATCCTGTCCACGGCCTCCTGGGCCTGCGCCATGCGGACGCTGGTCGGGGGGTTCCTCTCCGAGACCAGCTGTGTGGAGCCCAGGTACTTTGCCCCAAAAATGACACCGTCCAGCAGATCCTCCGGGTCACAAGGGCCTGGAACTGAGGCATTGGGAGGGACTGAGCAGGGGCTGCTCCCCTACCTTTGAAACTGGGAGTACCAACTCTTACTGCCCATTAGCTGCATTCCTACACGTGGCAGAGCAGCTCAGTGCTTGGGACATGGGTTCCTGGCATCACTGGGGACCGAGGCTGCTTCCCCCTTCCCTTGGGCACACCTGGCATCCCGTTCTCCCTTCCTGAGCATCCCCCCATCCTGATCCCTGAAGCACCTCAACTTCTTCAGCAAAGCATCAAACAAGCCATCTGGAGCCTGCAGCGACATTCCCACCCTGGATGGGCGCAGAGACAGGCACTCCCTCCCCAGCTGGAACCCTCAGCCACCCCCATTTAGGGTCAGGACTCCTGGATGCTCTTGCTGCTTGAGCACAGAAGCAACTCACCCTCTTTGAAGGCCGGGCAGGATGATGGGGGTTCCCTGTTCTGCAAAGCAATGAAAGAGCAGGTGAGGCTGTGGTTGGCATCCCAGGGATTCAGCCTGCCTGGCCCTGGAGAAGTGGCACAGTGATGGCACAGCATCCCTGAGGCTGGGGGAAATGGGTCCCAGGGTTGGGCAGGGAGGAATAGGGTCCTATGGCTGAGGGGGAGACAGCACAGGATCCAGGGGCTGGAGGGGAGGATGGCACAGGATCCAGGGGCCAGAGGGGCTGTTCAGACCCACCAGCCTCTGCCCCGGGGCACACATGAATCAGGCAGCCATGCAAGTATCCCCCTGCCTTCAGGGCAGCAGGAGCCAAAGCCGGTACCGAGTGTCTTGTCTGGGCACACTTGCAGCACAAGGCCCTGTAAGACCCGAGGAAAGAAATCCCTGGCTCCCCTTTGCCTCCAGCCCAGACCCGAGGAGGGAGCAGGGCCAAGGAGCAAGTCCTGGTTCCTGCGGCCCCACCACACCCGCAGCACTCACGGTCACGGCGCCTGGAGGTGGTGGCTGCTCTGCCTCGGGGGCTGGAGCAGGAGGCAGGGGCGCCCACGCTGGCTCTGGGGAACCTTCCCGAGTGCCTTCAGAGGTGGAATCAACCTCGCAAAGCCCCTCTCCATAGCACCAGCTGCCGGAAGGTTCTTCCTCTGAGCTCTCTGGCCTCCCCGGCCTTTCAGGCTTCTCCACAGTGGCTGGTTCCTCCCGGACCTGCAGCATCTCCAGGTTGGTCCCAGTCAGAACATCGGAGCGGGCCAAGGGGGTCTCGGTATCGGCCTCGGGCAGCCCCCCCTCGTAGCACAGGAGGCTCAGCAAGTCCTCTCGGTCGGCCTCGGCGAAGAGCAGCCCGTGGCAGGGCCGGCCACAGGCGGGGTGCTGGGGGCAGCAGGGACGCGTCGCCAGGCCCCGGCCCGTGGCCACGTGCAGCGGGCAGGGCCGGCACCTGCCCGGGCACCGCCGGGCACCGGCACCCGAGGGGGATGGTGGGCCCCGCTCCGGGCCGGGTGGGCGGTCACACAGGTTGGGGTCGAGGGTCTCGAGCTGGGCCAGCAGCCCCTGGATCTCCGAGGGCTCGTCCTGCGCGTCCTCGGCCCACCCGGCCGCGTCGGGGCAGCCGCGGGTCTCGGGGGTCTCATCCAGCTCCATGCCCGCGGGCTCGGCGCCGCCGGGGGCCCGAGGGCTCCCCGTGCCCCGCGGGGCGCTCCCGGCGCTGGGCTCCCAGCGGGCAGAGCCCCGCGGCTCCGCGGGCACCGCCTCCGCCTCCATGGCCCTTCCCGAGCCCTGGCACGGCCCGCTCCGTTCGCCCCCCGCGAGCTCCGGGGCCGCGGCGGGTCCCGGGCCGGGCCGCGGCTCCTCCGGCGCGGGGTCACTGCCGGGCTGCGGGGCCGAGCGGGGGGGCCCGTCCGGACGCGCGCCCCCCGCACCATTCCCAGAGGCTCCCGGCCCGTCCTCCGTGTCCATGGCGGGCGGCTCGGCGGGCTCGTCGCTGCCGCCGCCGCCGCCGGGGGCCGCCTGGAAGTCCATGTCGGTGGTGCCGCTGTCCATGGCGGGTCCCGGGCGGGGTCTGTCGCTGCCGCCGGGCCGGGCCGGGCCGCTCCCGCCGCCGCTGTCGTTGCCCGCGCGCAGGCGCAGGCGCGGCCCCGCCCGTCCCGCCGTGCCCCGCGCCCATGGCC